>NC_088201.1:181162222-181491508 GCF_037126465.1 Ornithodoros turicata
TCTGCTAAGTGGTCCAGAATCCGACCACTTACCAGCTGGGACCACTGAATGCATAACCGAAAATAATATGCCTACAAAAGCACATACAGTTCAAACAAATATTGTTTATTCCGCTAACAGCATACACTGTGCAGAAAGAAATAATCAAAACACCTCTCACATACAACGTCGTATACGTGTAATCATTCATTGTGTCTACTAGACGTACATCTGTGTTGACTGTGCCATGCACTAACGGACCAGTGTTGCCATTCTAGCGACTCTGTCGCCAGATTTAGGGACTTTCGAAGTAAGTCAACGACCGAATATACGTGTCTGGCGCCTGGCGACAAACCTAGGACTTGAGCTCAAACACCTCGTGGCAGCTGGAACCGTTTAAAATCACTGAAAAACTGCTATTTATAGTGCAACATATTTTAAACGATATTTTTGCGGCCTTCTGGTTGTGTACATCTCCGACTTGCTTCGTGCAGATACAGCGCGTGTTCCTCGGAGAGATGTGTACGTATACCATGGGGGGATAATTAATCACACACACTCATACAGTCTGTAGAAGAACATACGTTATAACAATGTAGAGGAGGTGAAGTTCCTCTACATGAGCGCCGACCGACGGTGATGGTATGCCACGGAGAGGCGATGACGGTGGCCTATCTCCATGGCCGCGCCGGTGGAACTGAAGCCGGTGCTCCAGGCGCGTGGCCATCTTCGTTTGTTGTCCACGGCCCGCTACAGTGCTCCCCCCTCAGACGCGGAGTGGCGACAAAGTAGTACGATGACCTACGTCAACACAGGAGGAAGAGAGCAGGAGCGAAGAGTACCGAGATGCGGTAGGAGTGAAGGCGGGCCGTGTGCGCCGGAGGTTGGTGACCCGGACGTGATGTTCTTCGTCCGGGTGACCAAATGTAATTATTATGTCTGCAAATTATTCGGGGCGTTACGTCGCCAGACAACTGCGGTCGGTAAAACAATGCAAAGTGCTGAATATCCGATGCCAATACATATATATTTTGTGTCTTTTGCATGCAGCTTCATGACTCATGATGACCCCCCGGCCAGTCCGAAAGTCTGAACACACAGTTCACTTGCACGGCTAGCTATACAGTAAAAAAGGAGCACGCGCACATAAGTCGAACTTGATGTCGGAAGCGGCGCAGAAACTTTGGAAATGATGTCAGCAAAATGACGTTGACAGGTTGTACGAGAAAAGCTTGCTATTAAAAAAAGGTCCGTGGCAATTTTTATGTCTGGAAACATTTTTAGCTAAATTACAGATTCACCTAGCGACATCTGACGACTTTTTAGGCTCCTCTAGCAAGTTTCCTGCTAGCTTCTTCGGCAACACTGCATGCAGTTCACGATATGTACCCCTTTCCTCTTCACCAAACGTTCAAGATCTTTATATACTCTTCTTGTCGTGTTTCCCAAGTACAGGCATCGCCAAGCTTATCCGTAGCACGATTGCCCATGGCCTGCTTGCATGCCAGCGCCGCCTTGCGTCGATGCTGGCGCGAAGACTCTAGAGCCATGGTACACAAGCGGCTCCTCTCGACTGGATGAGCTCGCGGGAATCGGAAGATGGATCACGTGCTGTGTAGTGTCTCCTAACGCTGTCACCTAGCAGAGACGCCAACTTCGGGTGTGTGTTGTCTACCACGCTTTGTCTGAATGCGGGTTTGCAGAAGGGCGAGCTTGAGGGGTGCAATATTATTAAATAATTTTGAGGCGTATGCAACCACTGTAGGCTCACCCATGTTTGTCCTGAGCAGTCTGTTCACTATGATATATGTCATCACAGAAATTTTTGTTTTGTTCCGTAGTGCGAAGGAAAGATATCGTAACGTGTTTGTGTGGATGCAACTACTCTACAGGCACACTGGTATTTTTACTGGTATACTGATTTTCTTATCACTGAAGTGTCTGCAGAGTAGGTAACGGAGTATGTGATCCGTGGTGCTTGCCGAATCCCCGTCGAGAGGGGGGCGCTCGTGTACCAGGGCCCCAGAGTTTCCACCCCAGCTCGCCCCAGGGTCGCCAGTGCGGCGCTGGCATGCGAGCAAGTAACGCACTCCCGTGCTACCGTTAAGCGTGGCGATGCCTGTACCTCTAGTTTCTGAAATGAAACATCTAATTAATAGTCATCAATAGTAGTAATAATAACATCAGAACAAGCATTATGTGCACTCTGTTTGGCGCTTCATCGTGCGGTTCTTCCCTATGGTCTGTGTACGTCTTCTTAGCGTCAAAAGTCATCACGGATACCGACAATGTGTTTCACAGGATGTGTTACAAACACGTAAATACTGCACACGATATGCACGATCCCTGCAACGACAACAGAAGACAAGACCAACTTGCTACGACGCGTCCTAGCTCCCACTGCCATCTGGCCTGTTACTCTCTCGCCCTCTCGCCGTTTGAATTTGAACTGAAAGCCTCCCGCAGCACCGTGACGCCCTCACAGTTATTGCACCTGCTTTGCACCAGATTGTGCAATTACCTTTTCTTCTTTGTTTTTCTTCTTCTAATTATTTAGCATAGCTTTTGTCATCTTTTGAATGTGTCTTTTGACATTTTGCTGGTACTCGATATCTTCTGATATTCACCTTTAGATGAGAATATGAGCACGAATTGAATTACAACGTATATTTTATGGCAGACGCAGATGGATAAAGAGCAATAAAAAGAAATCATGCATGCTCATGCATGTTTGCAATCATGCAAACATCAAAATAATAGATCAAACAAAACCGGAAGGGTATCTGGCAAGAGTGGACTCTTCGCCCGTGAGATCTCAAAGGGGGTAGTTGCCCAGCTCGGGGTCTCATGTATGTTAATTGACCACTCTAGCAACAAAATGGTACCTGTCAGGCTCCACCTGGAACTTCTGGAATCATCTGGAGCCAGAGTGGTACCATTGATTCCACCAAAGGGGAACCAGCCACTCCCACTTGGGAATCCAGCCGGGACCATCCACACTGAACTGGAACCACTCCAGGATCATCCACATTCAACTTGAACCCTTCTGGGACCAGTCCAGACTTTCGCCTGGGTTGAGATACGTTCCCTTATTCAAGAAACGATCTCCCACTACAAACACACTGAGGAGTTCAAGGAATTGGCTGATTAATTTTTGTTCGCCTTTAGTGTCAGCATTGCGTCTGTATCCATTTTGTCGCATTCTACCTTGGTTAGATGACCGTTTGAAATTTGAATTACAATCAATTTTGAGCATGAGTGGCGATACCCCTGTATTGCCTACCTTGACCTCAACACCGATCGTTCTTGTCCTCTAAATTTGGTTCATCGGCATCTTGTAAACAATGCTCATCTTAGTAACTTTCCCTTTCTTTTGCTTTTTTCTTCCTTTCTCTTTCTTTTTGACACGATGAAATTCCTTGAGATGAATGGACGACAACACATGAACATGGACATGGAACACGTCCGTTGTCGTCCTTCAATCTGAAAGAAATGTCATAGTCTCCAGATTGTCATCAGCTCGCCTGCAGCCTACTTTCATGCTCAGACTTTCTTTTTTATATATATAGTTTGTTTGTTGCGCGGAATAATAAGACGTGAAGTACTAAGAAAATCGGATCATTTTAGCTCTTGCTCTGAATGCAGCATTCACTTGTTGACCAGTTCATGATTGGTTGGTGACTTTTCACTCTAGACGTCTATTCGTTCACACAGAAGGCCACTCCCGACACATGAAACGATGCGGTACGCCTTCATGTGCAGTGGCGTAGCCACACTCCAAGGTTTGAGAGTGTGTGGGGGGCTCGATAAGAAAATCCACGCCGTTCCCCGTCCGGCTGAACCTGTCTGTGCCCACATGTGCATAGGCAGCAGCAAGACGGTTGGTTAAAATATAGAATAGCCAGTTTCAGGACATCGGATGGTGTTCGCGATAGCAGTTCCGGAAACATGATAAGCCAATCGCCTTCTTTCTTTGGAGCAGGTGACATCACAATGGTAAGCTTGGGTTCCATGACTTCCGTTATCGTGTCGTTTTCGTCGAATTCTTCCTATGTACTAAAACTCGCTAATATCTTAGTGTTGAGTAATGCAATTACATATGGGGTGTCACGACCGTTGAGGTGGCATCACGATATTAGAAGTAGTTAGAAAAGATCAGAATTCCAAAACTATTCAAGGATGCTGCTTGGATAGACGCCGGGAACAGCAATAGGCAGTTTTAGCAAACCGACGATAAGGTTATCATGCTTTTTGGAACCAATCCCGGTGGAACCAATCAATGGTTTCCGTCCTCGGATTTGCACATTTGTGTGGGTCGGCCAATTACATGTATAGTAGTGCTTGAACCCCACCAAGCCACCAGCCCTGGCTACGCCACTGGTTAGCAAATGTATTACGTCACGCAGAAAGCAATCCTCACCGTAAGGTATCCATCATTCCTTTCTTACTGCACACAGAAAACTTGTACGCATTCGTAGTCATGTTCATGTAATTTCCCATGATGTAGCCGTCTTCCCATTTACACCCTTCAGTGTAGTTGTCCCACGGAGCTCCTAGCCTGATAAATAGTTTTCAAGTGAACTTTATCAGAACGATTCAATGCACGTTCATAGTAGAAATTACGACATTGTGGGGCAACATGTGTCTTCTATAACTTCTACGACCGCTGTCGGCCTGCCTGTCATTAGAGAGCCTTATTAAGTGACGTTTCAGCAGTGATCGAGCCTTTATCAAGCTACCCAGCGTTGTACATATGACACTTGTTTGATCTTACCATCCGCGATAAAATGAACATTCAACCGTCTAACCAAATAATGAAAATGAACTCACAAGTGTGCCATCAACTGTACTGCTGGCTCTATTCCGAGGTAATACTTGGCATCGTCCCAACCCATACCGACGTTGTAGTCTGTGCAGATGCCACCAGGGAACGCCAGTCCTGGAACTAGAGAGGTAGACTGATCAGCATGCAAAGTTCTTGGACGATATGCGGCCCTAAATTGCGTGGTTCCTCTTTACGTCTTTCCACGAAGGTCGATGGAATGATTCAAAAACGTCTGAAACACGCGGCCTGCGGGTCGCACGTGGCCCGCAATGACCTATTTTGCAGCCCAAGGACCACTGACAGCTAAGATAAAAGAAAGCTACCCACTCCAAAAATTTTATGCAGAATTTGGAATGAAGCGTTTTTATTACAACATCGGTTATTTCGCTAGCCAATCAGATTCGCTACCCAATTTATTTGGCCCGCGCCGAACCGTGTGCAGAAGAGTGGTCATGGCGGACCGCAACTTCGGGAAAGCGACGTCTTGCGTCGTCGTTGCGTGGGCCTTCCGACATAAAAAATGTGGATGTAGATCTCGCACTTCCCATGACGATGCATAGGAGCCGGTTGCGTGAGAGCCTGAGGGCCAGAGCCCCTCCCCCCCCTACACACACACCGCAGAACTTCCCAGAGAGATCAGTCCCCCTCCGAAAAGCCTACCCAGCGGACATTCACGACGAATGTTTCGACGGGTATCCTATGAATCGCGCTTTTCCCCAGAGTGAACATGAAACTGCGGAGAATATTTGCTAAAACCCCTGACACCCTGCACGCTGTGTGTGAAAGGGGTATGCATTGTGCCCCTGCCCCCTCCCATTTGAAAATTCCGCCTATGTGTGGGTGGCCGGTGTCTACTGCAGTAAATCCAATTAAACCTGTCAAGGACAAAGGCCACCAACATATCGACGGAATCGTGCTGCTATTTACACTTTATAGGCTCGCTGCATTTCAACGTGTCAAGTTCACGATCAAACCGGCAGTCGACTGTCGCGCCGTTGCCGGATGCAGGCACCGCGGTTACGTGGGGCACAAATCACGTGATTTATGCCCCAAGTAACCGTGGTGGCGGCCACCGGCAACGGCGCGACAATCGACTTTGAGTTTGATTGTGAACTTGACACGTTGAAACGTAATACCGTCGACATACTTATCCGCAACGCGCGATCGCATAGCCCGCACCCAAACGGAACAAAACTTCCCGTGGTGCTCCTGGGGATATCCTTTCCCGGCAATTTGAATCTCCCTAGGAGACAGACATTTTTCCGACAGACATCCCCCACATCTCCGGGTGGCCATGGTTTGGACTTCCCACAAATATCCGTCGTTTGTACTCACAGGAAGTTACACGGAGGTGCCGGGACGTTGCACGGGCTTACTTGCGTACGTGCTCAGGGCCCGATAGTTTCTCAATATTGTTGATACTGTTTATTAAGCTGCTGCGTAAGTGGACATAAACAACAAACCATGGACATGGACATGGACAACCATGAACTTAGAAAGGCAGTGGCGTACCTTTCCAAAGCAAAAACAGATACTATATATTGCTTGTCTCGCGAGCTTCCACCAATTCTAGAGCCCCGTTTACATGCGAATCAAACTAAAGGGTGAGGTGTTCAATTTTAATGTGATTGCGTATACCGATAACACTGGACTGAAGAACTGCTTGGCGTATTAACTCACTCTAACGATAGCGACTGTGTTTCTTACTGCTTTTGATTTGAGGCATTTAGCTGGTTCAGCGAAAGTCGAACTCACGACGCGACACACCTTGCCTTGTTTCTCTCTCTCCTCTGATAATGCTCTCTACAACATCCCATGAGAGACTCTATTCGGACAATTCTTCGAACGCCAGTTACGGTACATCCTGCGGATGTACAATGAAAGACGTCCATTCATGTAGCTCGCAGAGATGTCCATCTGATATCCATTTCAGGACATGGACGTTGGGATCTATTTCGAACGTCGCAGGAGATAGTGTTCTGTCTGGGCAGAGGCGTCAGCGCCGCCAACCGCCGACACTTGGTTCCACACGCTGCGTAATTCCACACAAGCGTCTCCTTTCGAAGGTGACTCGGGATTCTCGTATGTTTCACACACTGGCTTTACCTACTCTGCGTTAATGCTCGTTCCTGACGCGCCGCCCTTTGTGACCGACAGGGAGAATCGGAAAGTGAATGCGCGCTTGCCCAATGTGGAGAATAAATGAAAAACTGAAAGTGAGCCTCCAAAGACGTCATTAGATATCCCTTCAGCACCAAGGAAAGAGTCAAAAATCCTGGAACAGTGCTGAAGTTTGTTTTTCGTGTTTACGTTCGTCTAAAAAATGTTTCAAGAATTATGTGACAACCATAGCTCACGCACAGCACTTCTTTATTCCTTTTACCGCGGCAAGGTGGAGTGCATGGGATAAATACACATTTTTCACATTTGCAAAGCGTTCGTGGCTGCCGTGCTCATTGAGTGAGGGCGTACACACACAATCTCAGAAGGTGAGAGCATATCGAGCCATTGCAGAGCCACCGTCGAGAGGTGGCGCCTGTGTGCAATGATCCACATGTCTCACACACACCGTCTAAGGTTGGCCTCTTGGTGACGCTGGCGGCCACACGAGCCACATGATCGCGCGTTACGGTTAAGTGTGGCGACGGTCCTACCGAGTGTAAACAGTAGCAGCACTTAATTTCATGCAGCAAACTCTACTAGGAGCACTGGTCCACCTGACCTCTCCAAGACAAAAAAGATACTTCAGTAGCCGCCTGGCCTCAGTACAGTCGACCTCCGTTTATCCGGACGGTGCCGTTCCCGGCGAAATCGTCCGGATACCGGGGCATCTGGATAAATGAAACGACCGAATAGAAATGTCCTACAGAGCAAGGTTTAATTAAAACACAGAAATCTCGTCAATGACAGTTGTTACATAGTAGTGTAGGCACTCGATTTCTGCAAACTTTTGCTAGTTGTATAGATTTGAGCCACGCTGTTGCGCTGCTCGAAGAATGTCAGTGCGGACGCAAAGTGTCAATGTCGGAGCCTTGTTTCTCACTGGCGTCATCGGCACCGTCTTGCTGCACGTCATCGGAGGCAACAGCAGCAATCACACCGTCATCAGTCATAGCTGCACATGCGTCATAATCCTTATCAACGTCAACGTAGTCAGAAACCGCAGCATCATCTACGGCAGTCGCAGTAAGCCTCTGCATCAGGGATCGCAGCTCAGCTAGGGAAATGTCTTCATCGGCCAACGGGCCGTAAGCCGGTAAGCCGTAAGGCCCTCGGGTTGGAGTTTTCCCCTCTAGAACCGGACAGTTGCTCGAGATATTTCCAAATGACTCTACTGGTCAACGTGACCCAACGCACACAAATGAAAAGGGGCTCATCGTGCACGGTTGTCTCCCTTACGGAGGAATGTAGGTCACTGACGTGTGACGGGAATAACCCCAACAGAGCGAAAAGGGTGACGAAGCGGGGTCAGCGTCTCTTCTTACTCACGGTTGTCCGGATAACTGAAGCTGGATTACAAGCGTTTTCGATTTTCGTTCCCTGGAATTCTTGTCCGAGTCCGGAAGCTGAACTCCGGATAAACGAGAACAAAATACATGGTGGAAAATCCGTTCCCGTGCCTTTTGTCCGGATACCGCGGGATCCGGACAAATGAAGTCCGGATAAACGGGGGCCGACTGTAGTATGGCGTGGGTAGATGATCGTAGTAATTTGGCCTAAGTGGTGATGTAATCGCCCAATTAAAATTATATTTCCAAATTCTGTAGGAAAATCCCAAGTTTGCAAGTTTTTCTTCGAATTTTCGCACTTCTCGGACATTTTAAGGCGCCTCCGAACGAAAACCAGTTAAGTTTGCCAATTTTTCATTAGAGGGACACATCATCAATTGGATCATGGCACTGCAATCACCTAACCTACAGTAAAAAGGAGCGGAGTAGCAGTATATGCACTCAAGATGATGCTGGAATTGAAATGCACATACACAGGAATACACTTTGCAGACTAATTTAATAACTCAAGTCATTGCTATACATATTTAATTCATTAATGACTCAGTAGCAGCATCAGGCCATGTGCGCTGCCATCATGGCTTGCAAAGCGTCACGCCAGGCAGGTTGCAAAGCATCACGTCAGGTGGCGGCAGCCTCGTCACCGTGGAAACTTCCGTGTTATAGAAAAAAAAAGCTAAATGCTAATGAGGGAAAAACATACGTGAATGGAAAAGCATGTATACACAATAATTTCACCATCGCAGACATGTACATACATGCGCGGACGAGAATAACAACAAGGAAATTTCGAACATGTGTGGGTATGCACGGACAAGAATAACGATAAAAAAAGAACATGTTCTGCTAGTCGCAATAAGGTAAATCGCAAAACATGCACTATTCCAATACATGCTGTTAAGGGATCGCAGTTAGGGCTAGGTAAACGCGACAAGACAACAACAACAACAAGCATTAAAGCGACAACTCAACAATGTCGAAGCATATCTGTACGCACACAATGTTCACCATCTTCTCCAGATGACTAAGGAGTTCACCACCGCATCACCTGCCGCGATATAAACGACGAGCGAGACGTCCGTTCCCAACAAGAGGCAAACAGAAAACTGAATCTGACACACTCTTCTCTTTGCTCAACAGACGTCAAGCACATGCGCCCCGTGCACACGCTCTCAGCGCCATGCGTGTGTCGTTGGAAATTTTGGTTGCAGTCTTGTCGCCCTTCATGTCTCGCGCATGACCCTCACGCGCGGTGGTTTCGCTTTCGTTCTGACGTCCATTTTCTTACGTTTTCAGTTCAGATGCGTTCTACAACGGGAGAGCGAGTACCCTATCAGTGTGTTATCATTCCGACCAATACTTAGAAAACACCATGTGTGCTTTATTCTCCTGCATTTCTCGACAATGGGAAAAGACAATGTAGAGATCACTCCAGATGTGTATGGTAGTAAAACCCTTACTTTCACAAACCCTAACACAAGGCCACAATTCACATGTGACCTGTTCTGTTCTAGGCAAACGTCAGAATGTCATGTTTGAGTCTCGCGTGCACGTGCATGCAAAACACTAGAACTTCGGGAATTTATTCGTGGCATCACGAAGGAAGTCTTTCAAGTTCATCATATAGAATGACTGCAAGCACGTCAAGAAATGTGTCAGGACAAGATGAAAACGTTCAACTGCATCTTAGTGAAGGAGAGACGAACGAAAAAGAGGTTCACCTTCGTCCCCCTTTCTTTGGTCAACATGTCGCTACCCTAGAGCTCCAAGCGATCGGGAGGTTTGAGAAGTCGTCTACTTCTGGTCATTATTACTGAGCAGAAGTCCAACTCCGGATCCTTCGCGCGAATGCCATCTCTTGTTTGTAGATGACTCCGCGTCCGTCTGGTAGTTCCGGTTTCGGTCCGTAAGACATGAGACTATGGTGTTGACGCAGCCGACACCACTGTCCCGTGAGGTGCAACTCTAGTACTCCTTTACTCTACCGCGCTTGTCGTACTAATCAGCGTTCTTGGTCTTTTGTACTTCCACACGTCTCCTACAGTCATTGTAATCCCACATCGGCTGCAACTTGGCTGGTACCGTAGGTTCGTTCGTCTTCAGGCTACGGCCTATCAATAGCTCCACTGCGGGGTACTCCTCATCTCCTGGTGTTGCCCTGTGGGCTAAAAGAGCCACATGTATGTCGCTAGATTTCTTGATAAGCTGCTTCGCTGTCTGAACCGTCCATTAGGCAGCGCCGTTGCTCTGTGTGTAGTACGAACATTAAGTGATATGGGTTATGTCCCACTGTTTTGTGAATGCCTTGCTCTCTAGCTTTGCATCATAACGCATGACAGTCCTGTTCCTATATTTGATCCGCATCTGCAAGCCATTACGCGCAATTTAAATTCATCCCAACATTTTCTTAGCGGTTAAACCGTTGTTATCAGATTATTTCTTATTGCAAGGCGTCGTAGCGCCGGCTAACCTTTCCCTCCTGTTATTAAAATAGACATTATCGCTCCCCTTGTTGCATAAGCAGGGTGACCGCTAATTTTTTCATACATTGCTTTTATCATTATCGAAAGTATTGTTACCCCTGTCCTTGCTCAGACAGAACATACACGTGTGAGCGCTTCTCTTGCTTATGAACCTCAATAAGTGACGGGCACAGCTACCTGGTCTTCGCGTGCACCACTGCAACTAACACTGTAACACGCCTACAACGAGACAGAACAGTGTACAAATGGCATTGCATATGTACAAATGTCATTAATTTCAGCTAGCTGTTTCTCTTTAACTCTTCAATTCATTTTTCCAAAGTTGAAACTCTGAACAAAACCAACAATGTATTTTGGAAATAGTAGGGCTCCTGAATTTCGTTATAACCGTTAATTAAGAACAACGTTGCGCAATGAAACAACATGAAACATGCGCAACAATGAAAGAACAAGAATAACACAGACGACGAAGACGAGACGACAGACATGGATAGTGCAACAGTTTATTCAAAAGGAACACAGGGCTTAAAACCCTTCACACATTCCCGTTCCTTCTCAGTCAAACCAGTAGACGGCGTGCTAACACATTTCTTTCCCTCCGCAATCAGAAATTATTTTAGAGCTTTTATCATGGAATACCAACAAGATCAACAACAACCCAACACAAACAGGCCCAAGTTGACACGTTGTGTGGAGGAGAACCTACTTTTCTCAAATCCTTTCTTATATTTTCAGTATTTCGAAACGCAGCTTATATTTATTCCTTTTCTAATGTTAAACTTGTTTAACTATTTCAGCAATGCATTCTGCACACACGGTCCGGCTTCACAATACCTACACTGCGTTTGAATTCAATATTTCCCTTGTATTTATTTTTTGCCAAAATCAAAATCATCTTCTTTTGTATATATTATTGTATGGAATATTAGAGCGTTTTATGGTTATCCCAATGATTTCATTTCTGTATGGACCTCCAAGGTGTGGTCTAAGATCAATGCGACCCGCCATTCGGTTTGAGTTTGAAGCCCCTGCTGAGTCTGTTGTTTCCACAGTTATTGCAGTGTATTTGTGATTAGCGAGAGATTATCCCTATGTACAACTGGAAGCGAACCTTTAGCGGCATAATACATATGATACATACATACATAGATACATACAATAGATATATAAACACATACCGTAATGTAGACCCATTTCTGAGTAGTCGATGATTGCTGTTTCCCTGCAATAATGCACACACATGAAAGGGTGTCTAGCACATGAATTGCTAATTCAAACTGGTATAAGCAGGTGCGTCACTTACTTTGTCATCAGATATACTATGTGCGGGCTTGGATGGGTGTCACTAATACTTCCGTTAAAAAATCCTCTGAGCCTTTCAAGCGTCAGTTCACCAACTATGTCTACGACGGAAGTATCGATGAGGGCACCCTCTGGTACTTTGTCTGTCCTCCACAAAACTTTAGATTCCTGTTCCTGCGAATGACAACAATTAGATATCAGAGGGATCATTAAATAATATGGGTGCGTTAAACAGCTGTCACTCTTTTACCACACCCACACTTTCGCCTGTTCGTTGCTAAGACGCACAGCAGCTCCGCTAGCGGACGACAGCCCGCCGCCTCCCACGCAATTGCTGCGTGCTAAAATTGGCAGTCTGCTGCCAGGACAGTCTCTAATAGCTGCGGGGGGATCTACCCCCCCCCCTACGCGTGTAATATGTCAACCCAAACTGGCCGAACCTCGCTACACTTAGTGAGGTTCAGGGGCTGTCCCAGCGAAGTACTTTGGGAGGGGGGGGGGGGGCGACGTCTGCGAGCCTTGGGCCAGTCGCTATCCATTTGGGTGCGAGGGGGAATGGGTTCTGGACACGGGCTCAACTTTTTCTCGCACGAAATCCTATCACTGGTAATCCATTTTAGGTCCCATGTAGGTCGCTTTCCTTGAGAGTGTCACAGGGAAAGAGACGAAAACTGGACCAGGCTTTTTTTTTTGGGGGGGGGGGGGGGCGACCGCCCCTTGGGATCGCCACTGGTGAGGTTGCTCAACCTAAAAACGCGGCTCTCTACGGTTCACACGTAGAAGTTCCCCAAATGGTACCCGTTGAGATCTAGTGCATTCCTTGTGCATTCTTGGCAAACTGCGAAAGGGAACAAGCGAAAAGCATGCCGGGAAGAGGGCAAGGTGTACGTAGACTACGATAGATAAACAATGGGCGCATGTAGATCACATGGTCGCCGCTGCCGAAACTTTTCGTCAGAAACTGGACTCTGGAGGAATTTGTAGAACCGAGCGCCGCATTTTTAAGACCGATTATTGTGCACCTTGGGTATCATAAGGTAAACGTTGTCATATCAAACGTGAATCATATAATTATATCGTATTGCGAGATCGTCTGCGACACCGCTAACCCTTTGCTTTCCGGCACGGATGAACATGTTTAGCGCCTATGGCGTGTTGAAGCACCGTTTTTACGCTTTGCAAGCGAAGTCAATAAATCGTAACCAATGTAGGCATGTATTTCCGATGACAACACTAATCCAAAGATGAATACAGACAGTTAACCGTCATCTTGATGGCACTGCTCTGCGAACCAACGGGTACCCGAAATGGCAAAATCGAAACTACCCACCATTCCATTGCGCTGGTCTATCGTGTTTCGTGATACTAAAATGACGTAGCATGTGATGTAGTGGGAAAATATTCACTGCTTCTTTGTTTAACAAATATATGTGACATAGGTACATAGTACACCGAATTTCGATAAGAAGTGATGAATAGTTTACGGAACGAAGCAGCGAACGGAAGGCAACGTCTTCCATGACTAAAGTCTGGTTTAGAGTCCGACGTAGTTCTCGCACATGGCCGTCCGCGCTGCGCGCCGGCAGCCAGCGTTCGCTACGCTGCGCTTTCTCTTCCTGCCGGGATCATACTCCGACGCGATTCGGCGCAGCGCAACGAAACTACAGCACCGGAGATTTTCACGTTTCGTAATGGGAAAGCAGTCATATCTGTACCCGCGTGCTGGAATCCCACTAAAGTCAATTCGTGTTCCCATCGTTGGCACTGTTATGTTTCGATTACCGTAATAAGTTTGGTATCCCCAAACATGAACACTGAATTAAATAAGAAAGTCGCACATCTTCCCAGTTTCTCTCATTCTTTTGCTTCTCCCTATAGTTTAGCGTCGTTTATTATAAAGGCACGGATGTTCCTTTCCAGTTGCGATCAAAAGCTCAATGGGCGACGCCATGTTGGGAAATGCGAGTCCACCAGAGCCCACGCCGTGCACAGCTCGCTGGCCACCGCCAGATGTAGAGCATTGTTCTATTCCCCCGACGGCCGACGGCGGCTGGCATAGTCGCGCGTTGCCGCCGAGCCGCGCTTCGCCGAGTGTCGTCGAACTATGAACACTGGTGGCTGTGGCTCGCAATGCGCCGGTCGTCGTTACGGCCCGCTCCGTAGGACTCTAAACCAGGCTTACCGGATCGCAGCTGCCTTGTTTTAACGCCTCCTCGCGCCAGTCCGACCCCCTGCCAAAATATTTAGCGCGCGGTAGCATAGCAGAGGACGGCGGCACTTTTAAAAGTATGGTCTTGAGTTGTTCGCACTTGGCAAGATGTACCGTCATTTTTGTGGATTTCCTACAGGTTTTGTAGCTTTCCTTGGCGCAATACCGCTTGAAACACCATGCAGAACCTGCTGATGAAGCTAGCTACTGTGGAATCCGAGACCGCTTGGGCAAATGACGCAGTGCAAGCTCCGCTACAATAGCTCTATTATTTACAATCATCGCCGCTGTAGTGTGCGCAGGGCTGCAACTTATTGGCATTCAAGGTGCTTACACTCTTGTTAAGAACCTCTTTCCCTCCTGTGTGAAGTTGAATACCTATGTGCCACAGTACCCTGCAACCGCGCATGACCTTTAAACGCGTTCGCAGTCAGTAAATGAAACGGAAAACGTAAGACAGCTTTGAAAATCTGAAATTTTTCTTACCGTAGCTCGGTGTAATCCCACAAGCCGAAACTTTATCCTGGGTATGATACCGGTGAACCTCAGCGAAACCTACAGTGGTAGAAAACATTGACAATGCAACACCGGCGTAAAATGTTTGCATCGCACTATACCCAGGTCGTGACACTAGACGGCAACGAAAGGCGCTGTCGCGCTCGCTCGAGAGCCAAGTAGAAGGGTGTGAGAAATCGAGACTGTAAGCACATTACGAACAAGGGTCCTGTGATGCAGAGAGGGAAATTATAGTCAAATGGAATAGATTGGGAACAGCCATCATTTTGAACTTGAAGCTACTGACTAATCTAAACTGCTAGACACACATACCATGCGGCATGCCAAATGTAGTCCAATGTTGGCCCAAATATGGCCAGTCAAAGTGGCGATACATGAAACAGGTTTAGTTGTACAGCGCGTGTCCGGTTTGCGATTGGTTCCTTTGGCCAAAACGGCCAGAACGGCCAAATATATTCCCCATGTTGGGATTTGCATACAACGTGCGGGCTTCTTTTTGTTGTTGTTTTGTTATTTGTGCGCTATTTACTTTTCTTCAACGTGGTAAGCCAGATGAATGGCGGACTACAAGCACTTCAGCGGCACTGGCGCCCGTCTTTAGCATGACCTGCACGAGTGCTGTATAACCTAGTGATGTGTCGTTCGTGAACGAACCCTTCAAACTGAACGAGTCATTCGGGTGAACTGAACGCCTCCGTGTGTGTTCGTCCCTGTCCCCCTCGCGTTCTTAATAATGTTCTGAACTGAACGAGCTCGTTCACCAACGAGCAACGCATTAGTTCAGTTCACTGGGCCTCGATACAAGCACAGAACTGTCCAGAACCACACACACTTACGCTTCTGACATCTGCGCCATCTATGGAACGTTTTCTAACGCTAATAGAGCGCGTGCGCACAAGAAGAGGGGCGGGAGACCACCACGGCGTGTACGCGTATTAGGTGGAACACTGCGGCCTTGATTGCATACGGCTGTGACACGCGCTCAAGTGAACTGCTGAACGTGAGAACTGTGTGAAAGGATCGAACTGGGTGAATTAAACGACCCCGCGGGTCGTGCTGAAGTCTGAAGTGCTCGCTGGGCCTGCCGCTGCCCATCACAGCTGTTGCTCGTCCTCAGCGCATGCGCGTAAGGGAAAGCTCGGGCGGCGCGTTGAGGGGAGAGCCAGCGGCCTTGAATGCCGTGTCCGTGTGGAGTGAACTACTTTGGGCAAGTGAACTATATAAACGACGAACTCTCAACAAGAGTCACAGGAGTTCAGGACTGTTTGCGCTAAGGTCCTTGTGAACTGCTCGCTCTGTTCTGTTCTGACTTTTGGGCAGCTCGTGGCTTGCAAGCTACCCCATTGTTCTTCAATACGCTACATGTTGTACTTTTTATTTCAGATCGCTCATGCATTGTCAAGTTAGCACGTGCGTCATTGGTCAGTGTGATATCTGAAGTGTAATGCGCAGTGTAATGACAGGCAGTAGGTATCAGTGAGCTCGCATGTATATACTGCCGTAAGGCGGTGTAGCGGATACGCTTAAATAAATAAATAAAAAACATCAATGACGAGTTGAAACAAACTGCAGGTGCACAATGTCACACTTCTATGTTCTCAAGCTCGCAGCATGCAGATATATGTGATCAGAAAAACGTGATCATAACAGTGAATGACGACAGCGTCTTGCATTACTATTGATGCGTGTATTGCTTTTATCGTTAAAGAAAATACTGCCGCCCACGTGAAAACTGACGTCACAATGACGTTTCGTATGCTGATGTGCTGAGGCTTTTGGAAGACCACATTGCAATATCATTTTATTGTATCTTCTTCGTCGAACCCCATAGAGCGACTTTCTGGCCCCGTGACGTCACTGTACCACTTGATAGTGTGAAATCGCGAACAGGTGAACGAATGAACTATTCTTTTAACCAGTTCGGTGTAGTGAACTGAACCGAATGAATTAGTTCACCAAAGTGAACTGACTTGCCCATCGCTACTATAACGTGTCTCAGACAGGCACATGGGTTGAGAGGCAGGCGCCACTATAATACAACTGGATGAAACATATACTGAAATACAAACTATTAGGCACGTTCATGAAGTGTACAGTGGGGCGTTAACGTTTGTAACGGTGACCACGACGCGTCTTCGCAATTAACCTGTGCATCTGCAAATAGTCGAGTATACCAAACAACTTTCCTGAGATATTTTCCAGTCAAATACTGTGCTTTTAATTCGGGTTGTCATGTCTAATGTGATTACCAGAGCAGGACGTAAAGCCGGTCGATTAACTCTCCTGCTTGAAAAGTGTTTCACATGTGCTTGGAATAAAGAGCAGCACGCGAACGATGGAGACACCTAATGCTTTCAAGTGAACTGCTGGCCAGGCGTTTTATCTCCATCAGATATATTTTGCGGATTGCTGCGAGTTTGACCAACGCATGCGTACCATACATGGTTGCGAAGACTTTACCTATCACTTGCTGGTCAGAGATTGATATATCTAAGAAGTTGCTTTGTTGGCCATGCAATCTGCTGGCCACGCATTCGCCATATGCGTACCAATCTATAGCCATTGGTCAATGCCTGCTTGGATATACACAGTTACAAAAACAGTTTCCATCTACGTGATAACGATATCTGTGAATTTCCTATAAATCTGTGTGGTGGCTACCGATGATAACGATACGTGATAACGATATCTGTGAATTCCCTATAAACCTGTATGGTGGCTACCGATGATAACGACGATGTGCCCCTGCTGCCACGCGCTGCTGCGCTGGCTCGTTAGTTCTACCGGCGCCATCCTTGCGTGAGGCCACGATCATCTGCCCGCTAGAAGATTCCATCATCGCCGGTTAGGACTCGTGTAGACGAAGACCATCGTCCTCTACATTTGGTGACCCAGACGAAGAACATTATGTTCGGCGTAATTCGGCCTCTTACCACCCCCAAATTTCAACGGTGACTACCACCATAAGTCATCAATTCGGCCCACCTTACCACCTCCAAACCCAGTGCAGAGAGCAGTCGATGGCGCTACAGCACAACTCGTGAGTCCCCGAGCACGTCGTTCCATCGGGGCCTCGTAATAGGAGGCCACCGTCTTCTCGCTCTGACCCGGCACCCCTCGGCTTCGACACCCAGTACCGGTCGCGGTACGCCATGCTCCCTCACAATTCATGTCTTCAGGCGTCCACGTACATCGTGAATGGTAGTACCCGGATCCACCAGCGGCACCTGGTCGAGCAACGCACTCCCATACCACATCCCCAAGCCACTGGTCACTTGCTTACGACGCGTCAGCTCGGCAACGCCTGAACACGCTCGTGACTACGGCTCACGTCGCCCTCATCGCACACACCCTGCCTGCCTTCGCCACCTTCCTCGACGCTCCGGTACTCGTGGCCCACCAGCGACCGCCAAGTTACCGGTCATTCCTGCTCCATGCCTCTTGTCACCACGTCTCTCTCCCCGCTCGACGTCTGAGAGGGGGGGAGTACTGTGGTGGCTACCGATGAGGACGACGATGTGCCCCATACTGCTGCGCTGGCTCGTCAGTTCTACCGGCGCCGTCCTTGCGTGAGGCCACGATCATCTGCCCGCTGGAACATTCCATTATCGCCGGTCAGGACTAGTGCAGAGGAAGACCATTGTCCTCTACGCCTGTAAACACGTGTCAACGATTCGCTCTCTGTTATCTGGTTTGGTGTATAACGACGCAGCTCACAATAACACGCGACTCCATACAGACGAACCGGCCTATGGACGAAGGTTCTTCAACATAGTCCCAGGATGTAGAGGTTGAAGTTCCCTACCCAGAAAAGCTTTGACGTTTCGTGACCCATATGCCTTGAACACGTAAGACCTCGACCCTTTAGTCTGCAACGTCAGTGAAGTGAGGCACAATCATCGACTTAACGTTATCCTTTAATATGCCCTAAATGCATCACTCCCGTCATTCGTCATGGTCTCTCTCTTGAGGGTCAATCACAACGTTTGCTTGAAATCGCAGACCTCCGAACCCGTTTTTCACGTATGTGCGGCCGCGCCACTTTAGAGCGCGCCATCGTCACAAATAGAGAAAACGCTTGCTATGTGACAGTTATCGGGGTTTCCGGTCGGAGGATTATCTGTCAACTTAAGCAGGTAGCAGGAGCGTGTAAACAAGGAGAGAAAACTGTAAAACAGAAACGAAAGTTGTAACACATTCAAGCAACGACACTGAAGCTTTCTCGTGGCGTACCACGCTTGGCTCATCAGACTTAGAAAGCTGTTTGAGCGCTCAATTTAAGCATAGTAGAATACCCAATAGAGTAACCCACCGATCTCATGAAGACTACCACGTAGGCCATGTGTGCTTCTTCACTGCTGAAGTTGGTCCAATGGTCATTGGTGCATACAACACCCACATCGACCTGAACTGTCACCGGTAGCTCAGGACCCTGTGGGCCCCACATGTAGGATCGCTCTAGTTGAGAACAACAGGCAATACGAACATGTAGAGCCGTCCAATAATTTTGTATCAAGGAATTTCAAAATTAGTACAACGGCCTCGCTGCCGGCATATATTGTTTTCGTAAGACGTGGAATCAGGAATCAGGAGAATTACAGTTGTCGAGCTTCTCTTTTTATTTTTTATTTCTCCAAGTGAGCCATTTATCACTCTGCAAAACACAATGTGACGTGAGCGGTATCGGCACTGATACGATGGTGTAGTAACACAATGATACCTATAATTAGGGTTCCAACCTTCGGATCCCAAAAACGGACACGAGCGAAAGCAATATTGCGATTAGTATATCAGTTGACGTCCAGACTTCGAGATACTCACGTTGCCCAGGCGATTGCGATTCAGATGTCGTTATCTACAAGTTATGCCACATACCAGTAAGCGGTTTGCAAGGCAGCACCTCCTTCTTTTTGTAAGTTCTTTCAGCCATACTACAGTCGACCCCCGTTTATCCGGACGGTGCCGTTCCCGGCGAAATCGTCCGGATACCGGGGCATCCGGATAAATGAAACGACCGAATAGAAACGTCCTACAGAGCAAGGTTTAATTAAACACAGAAATCTCGTCAATGACAGCTGTTACATAGTAGTGTAGGCACTCGGTTCCTAGAAACTTTTGCTAATTGCATTGAGTTGAGCCACGCTGCTGCGCTGCTCGAAGAATGTCAGTGCAGACGCAAAGTGTCAATGTCGGAGCCTTGTTTCTCACTGGCGTCATCGGCACCGTCTTGCTGCACAACATCGGAGGCAACAGCAGCAATCACACCGTCATCACTCATAGCTGCACACGCGTCATCATCCTTATCAACGTCAACGTAGTCAGAAACCGCAGCATCATCTACGGCAGTCGCAGTGAGCCTCTGCATCAGGGATCGCAGCTAAGCTAGGGGAATGTCTTCATCGGCCAACGGGCCGTAAGCAGCAGGACCTCGGGTTTGAGTTTTCCCCTCTAGAACCAGACAGTTGCTCGAGATATTTCCAAATGACTTGACTGGTCAGCGTGACCCAACGCACACAAATAGAAAAGGGGGTCATCGTGCATGGTTATCCCCCCTACGGAGGAATGTAGGTCCCTGACGTGTGATGGGAATAACCCCAACACAGCGAAAAGGGTGACGAAGCGGGGTCAGCGTCTCCTCTTACTCACGGTAGTCCGGATAACTGAAGCTGGATTACAAGAATTTTCGACTTTCGTTCCCTGGAATTCTTGTCCGAGTCCGGAAGCTGAAGTCCGGATAAACCAGAACAAAATACATGGAGGAAAATCCGTTCCCGTACCTTTTGTCCGGATACCGCGGGATCCGGATAAATGAAGTCCGGATAAACGGGGGTCGACTGTATTTGAGTGCTGTCGCTTTTTCTCCGAATTTCGAATGTGGCTTGACTTTAGAAATAAACGTCACGTCAAAAATTGACTTCAAATAATCGGGATTATGGAAAAACGATAAAGTCTTAAACCAACCATCCGAATAACGAAAAACAATACATAAAGTTCGAAAGCCACATATCATCCTACATATAACTCAAATAGACATACAAATATGCCTTCTTTCTACATGACTAACCTTACATTCAACGCAATTCTTACAACCTTGCGCCAACTTCTTCACTTCACGACGTAAACAACATGTTTTCGGCAGTGCCTTGAGCTAGGGGGGTGGTGGGGCGGTATCATTTATCTCAAGAAATAAAAAAATAAGAAAGAGAAGTTGGTCTAGCTAGGAATGCACAAATCCTTTCGCATCGTGATCTTCAGGAGGAAGGATGGTTAGGGCTGCACGGAGTACACCCTAGGATTTGAAATCTCGATCTCCGAATGGTGTCGGGAGTTGGGCAGCCATGTGACGGCGTGTGTTGTCAACTTATCATGAATAAGAATAACGCCTTATCAGACAAAAGTCCTCCACGACGGCTCTGTATTGCTGGCTTCAACTCATCCCCCAAAGATGATTTATCGGCCATTATCCACTGTTTCACCCTTTTTCTGATAGTGATTCTGATAGTTGAGATAACCGTAGGGTGGGTTCAACAAACCTCTTTAATAGAAGACTGAACAGGAAACGGACATGGCTTCAACAGCCCAAGAACTCAAAGAATAACTGGCACACGCCAGAGTAGAATATGGTCTCTCGCGCATCTTCTTCTTGGTAGCCGCGCCACCACAATACCTCCCCCTTTAAGTCGGTTGGAACCGATCTACCGGCCGACGCCTCCTGACCGGATACCTACGTGTGGTTGTACTCAAAGGAGGAGACTTTTCTCCTGAAGGAGCAGCTCCTGCCACTTGAGACGGCTGGGCATCTTGTGTCGTACGGTGGTGGCCGTCCTCACTGCAAGTGTCCTCAACTTCCGGGAAGGGTAGAGGAAATGTTTGTTCTTCCGGTGGCTCATGTTCTGTCGGGGGTTTGGGAAGTGATTCAGTATCCCAGGTATCGGAAGACTCTCTTGCCTTGAGATGGTCTTTGTGTACCCGTTGTACCTTCCCAGAAAGATCCCGAACCTTGAAAATGACTGATCCTTCTTTGTCCACAACAGTGCCACATTTCCAATGACCTTTCTGATGAGGGTCCAGCATCCACACCTTCGCGTTGCTTCCAAACGACCTGTCGCGCGCTCGCCTGTCATGACATCTCTTTTGACGTTCCCTGGCACCTGAAAACATCACCAAAGGGATTGGTCCAGGTGGTCGCACAAGATCCAAAACAGAGCGGTAGTGTCTGCCATTGAGAAGCTCACAGGGTGGACGCCCTGTGGTCACATGGGGAGTGACTCGGTACTTGAAGAGGAATTCCCCTATGCTTTCCCTTCCCCCTCCGCTTGAACGGCGCAGAGCAGTCTTAAATGTCCGCACAAAATTCTCTGCCAATCCGTTTGATTTGGGATGGTAAGGGGGCGTTAGCACATGGTGAATTCCCTGATCTTCGAGAAATTTCCGAAACTGTTGACTTGTGAACGGAGGTCCGTTGTCCGTCACGAAAACTTCAGGGAGCCCATTTTGAGTGAAGATGTCTCTGAGCGTGTCTATCGTTTTGTCTGCAGTCGTTGTTGTCATAGTCCTCACGTCTGGCCACTTGCTAAAGCTGTCGATGACTATGAGATAATGCTTCCCATGAAGCCCCGCAAAATCTGCGTGCAGACGATACCACGGCTTATCCGGCGGCTCCCATTGGTGAAGTGGCACAGGAACCTCTTGCGCTGCAACGGACGCACATTGATCGCAACCTCTCACTCTGGATTCAATGTCTTTGTCCAGCCCTGGCCACCACAGATATGAGCGAGCCAACATCTTCATTTTATTTTGTCCTACATGACACTCGTGGAGCGTATCCAGAAGGGCTGCGCGATACTTTTGAGGTATAACGGTGCGTAGGCCCCAGAGAACGCACTCACGGTGTGTTGTAAGTTCAGCTCGTCGTTGCCAGTACGGAACCAACTCCTGTTCTACGCGTTCGGGCCAGCCACTTGCAATGTACTCTTTTACTTGCTTCAAGTATCGATCCTGAAGAGTCGCCTCAGCAATCTGCTTAGCTCTGACTGGAAGAGTGTGCATGCGAAAATCCTGCACCGCATTAATCTCCTCGTCCACAACGTTGAAAATACCTTCTTCCATTTGCTGATCGAACTCCAGATCGGCGCCTTCGGGCAACCTAGACAGGCCATCTGCATTTGCGATGTTCGTCGTCGATTTAAACTGTATGTCGAACGCGTAGCTCATTAGAATGATGGCCCACCGTTGCAGACGACTCGCCGTTGTCGCGGGAATGCCCTTTGAGGGTCCAAAAATTACAGTTAACGGCTTGTGGTCGGTGAAGAGTGTAAACTTCCGTCCCCACAAATACTGATGAAATTTTCGGACGCCAAAAATAATAGCAAGGGCTTCCCGTTCTATTTGAGCATATTTTGTCTGGGCTGGTGTCAGTGTCTTCGAAGCGTGCGCAATCGGTCGGTCTTCGCCGTTGATGCGATGATAGATGACGGCCCCAATACCTTTCGAAGAAGCATCCACCGCCAGAAATATGTCCTTCCGTGGATCATAATGGGTGAGTACTTCAGCGGAGGCGAGCTTCCTCTTGATTGTTTCAAACGCATCTACGCAAGACGCAGACCATTGCCAAGATGTCGACTTCTTGAGTAGGCTGTTGAGTGGAGCACAAATATCGGACAAGGACGGCAGATACTTTCCGTAGTGCTGTACCAGCCCCAAAAATGAGCGCAGTTCTGAAACTTGTGTTGGCGGTGGCATGTTCAGAATCGCTGATACTTTTTTGGGTGATGGTCGGAAACCTTCCGCAGTAACCACGTGTCCCAAATACTCAACCTGCCGCTTCAGGAAGGCACATTTCTCCCTCTTGAGAGTGAAGCCGAACTCGCGGAGACGTGACAAAACTTGCTCTAAGGTTTCCAGATGCTCTTTGTCGTTTCGGCCAGTCACGATGATGTCATCGAGATAACAGGCTACAGAAGGAATCCCTGCGATCACCTGTTCCATGGTACGCTGGAAAACGGCTGGGGCAGATGCGATGCCGAAGGGCATTCGATTGAATTGAAAAAGGCCCTTGTGAGTATTGATCACCAAGATTTTCTTAGCTTCTTCGTCCAGCTCCATCTGTAGGTATGCTTCGGACAAGTCTAATTTCGTGAACTTTTCACCGCCATTTAATGTCGCCAGAAGTTCTTCAGGTCTAGGTAACGGGTACTGTGCGATTTCGATCTGCGGATTCACAGTGACGCTGAAGTCTCCGCAGACTCGTACGGCTCCATTTGGCTTGGGCACCACTACAATGGGAGTGGCCCATTCCGACACCTCGATAGGTTCCAGCACCCCATTCTGTACTTGCCGTTGCAGGTCAGCTTCAACCGCTTCCCGAGACGCAAAAGGGATCGGCCGGGGCTTGAAGAATTTCGGCTCAGCGTCTTTCTTGAGATGAAGGTGGACTAAAGCCTTGGTGCACCTTCCTAGTTGGCTTCGAAAAAGATCCGGGTACGTTCCTAAGACGCCTTCCAACTTCTGTCGATATCAATATCGAGCTGTCAATATCTTGCCCACGAATAATGTGTTGAGGTCGATGCCAAGCTCACGTATCCAATCCCTTTCAAGCAGATTGGTATGTTCCATCCGGGTAAAGAGTGCCTGAAGCTTTTCTACCCTTCCACCTGTGGAAACATCGAGATCTGCTGCTCCACGAAGTGGTATCCCATCCTCGTCGCCAGTTGAGATAACCGTAGGGTGGGTTCAACAAACC
Organism: Ornithodoros turicata; assembly: GCF_037126465.1. Taxonomy (NCBI): domain Eukaryota; kingdom Metazoa; phylum Arthropoda; class Arachnida; order Ixodida; family Argasidae; genus Ornithodoros; species Ornithodoros turicata. The sequence goes on from NC_088201.1 coordinate 181,186,788, forward strand.
TCTTTAATAGAAGACTGAACAGGAAACGGACATGGCTTCAACAGCCCAAGAACTCAAAGAATAACTGGCACACGCCAGAGTAGAATATGGTCTCTCGCGCATCTTCTTCTTGGTAGCCGCGCCACCACAATAGTGAAGACTGATCTATTCACGTCCCAGAAGAGAGCGGAGAGGACTTTTCCAGCGACGAGATAGTGGGGTTAATGACGGGAGAACATGAGTGCTCCGATTCTATCCTTCAGGCTGTCTCGTGCTTTCGAGCTTATAGTGATGCGGCTAAGTCTCGTCACCAATGCAGGCGTCCCCGATACAATGACTTGCTAACAAGCAAGCAAGTTAGAGATTAGAATTTCATATTACTAAAGCCCCAAGACTAGGGACTACGAAAACACACAAGACGCGGACAAAGTCTCAAAGTCTTCGAGTCCCCAATATCTTGCACCACTCTCCTACGAATTCTAGAAGGTTTGAAACCCTCCAATCACGAAATTCTGGTGACTTCTGGTTGCCTCTGAGCAAACAACTAAGTGAGCTGCGGTTTTGCACGTGCTATATTTCCGATTAAGCACCCTATAGCAACTACTGGGCTTCTCGAAGAACGTATCTTGTAAATCACATAAAACATAAAGCCAAATAAATGCTGGTCACATGCAGCGCTAAGTATACAGGATTGTCATATTCTTACCTGATACGTGCACTCCTGCCCACGGTGCTCCTGATACAATTAGAAAAATGATTTCTGTTACTGTCGAGCACAACTTCGTATTATTTACATAACAGCTACAGGGAGAGGAACGTGCGGGCGGCGTTCCTTACTGAGTTAAAGTTTACATTTTACTAAGGATGCTGGTCACCTAGTGATCGGTAATGTACCGATGTTCTTCTCGGCATACCCGTATTCCCTCTGTAGCAGAATACATAGGCCAGACCGATATATTGCGGTCTTTCCATGGTCTACGGGCACTTCTCACAACAGCGACAAGAACAAGTTATGAGACGGGGTGTTTCTCCGTGGTGGTGCGGTACCCTACCCCATTGCACGTGGAACATTATATGGAGATGATGAAGGAAGGGTTGACAGCTCATCACACAGTATATCCACCTGTGCGAGCAGCACAGTGCACATTCCATAAGAATGTGCTGGGCGTTCGCCCCGACACCGAAGGTGGAACAGAGGCTTGTGTCACAGCATCTGATCATGCACTTGAATGGTGGGGTGAAAGCCACATTGAGGCGGCCAACTTACGCCTGGCCAATATTTAGTTTCCGGCTCATCAATAACCATGGAATGGCATCCTCGCAGGTGCTTTTTTCACGACACCAAACAGGACGTTATCATGGCACTGCAGGGCATCTCTCCACACAGCAAGCACACTAGACGCTATAACGGTACCTTGGGGGAAATGACGCACCCGAGATGAACGTTCTCCAATAGACGCATGAGAGCCCATAATCGAACACGTCTCCTTCTTGAAACGGGGCTACGTTCGCTTGCAAACCTTTATGATGCGCTATATCAAGGTGAAGAAGTCTTTTACAACGGTCTGTCTAAAGACTTTGACGTGGTAGAATGGTCAACCTTTGGTCGATCGCTCCTAATCGGCTGCCACCCTCATATTATATTTATCTCATTTCATGTCATATGCTGTCGCGTACTGTGCGCTGCCTATAACTGTGAGACTGAGAGCGGTAAGCTACTCGCTACCGCAATTACTACCTCTGTACACATAACTGCGTTGCGACCATTGCACTGCAATCAAGGACTTGTCCCCCTGCAGAGGCGCTCTCCATCTTAAAGTGTTACTGCACTACGCGACGAAATGTGCTTTTGGCGGGTTCTGTAGACGCCTACATTTCTGTGGATTACGCCATTTTTCCAGCTCACCACCAGATTATAGACAGTTCTTCGGTACGGCGCGTGCTCTACATACATTCCAGAAAAGCTACAATGAATATCCGGCCTTGTAGCACCCTATTTCCAAAGAAGCGAAGGCGCTTAGCTTATTGGTCTTTTTTTGTTTTTGTTTTTCTGCTGGTGCACTAAGACCGTCAGGGCCATCTGGCATTCTTGCACAGCGCGTTGTCTCACACTTGCAGTCCAACCACTGTATTGACTAGGGGTGGCAGCAAGTCCAATCCCATTGGCAACTGTGATCGAAAGTTCTAGAAAAGTTTTAATCGATACGGTACGCCCGTTGTACATCTAGCTTAGAGTGAAAGTAAAGCTTTTATGAGCTGGTCATATCTTATGATATGTTGACAGGATATTATCTTATATCAGAAAAGAATATCCTATCCTATCCTATAACAGAATTATGCAAAATACCTTTGACTGTCCTCTTTCATATCTTACCCATCGGGCTATCTTTGCGCACTTTGTAAACCTTGTGTGCCATTTGACCACCGTCAGAGCGTTCCATCTGATAAAGAGGCTCGATGTAGAGCGATGGTGTAAGAAGGCCTCGCTGAAAAATATCAATGACGAGTCACGTTCTTTCCTTGCACAAATCCACGTATGCTATATTGCTACGTGATATGTACTATATATAACCAGATGAAAAAAGAGAGTCAGATGGCTACGAAATAGTATTAAGGGACGAATGAGCGAGTCTGAGACGGAGATGAAGGGGAAATTAACTATATTGTTAAGGTTAATGAAATAGAAACATTGTCGAAAGTAGATCGACGTTCTGGCAAGGCTCCGCCTTCTTCAGCATTGGGACTATATACAGGGTGCTTCACGAAAATCCCCCGGCTGAATAATTCGTGAACAGGTGGCGCCATCGAAGAAATTTCTTTTTGGTAAAGATCGTAGGGACATCGGGAATGAACTCAGTATTGAGCGGCTCATTTGCATACGCAATCTAAGTAAATAAACATCCTAACTTTTAACTTTTACTTCGCACGCTTACGGAACCTCTGTTTTACGCATCGGGACCTTCAGCGAAAAATATTGCAAGAAAAAAACCGTGTCTACATTTAGTGATTTTTTCGAGTAATTAATCCGTTTCGGTCACTGACCTCTATAGTATAGGCTGGATCGCGCATAGGGTGCTCCACAGCGTGGTCACCGGCCGCTATATTGGTGGGCCCAACGCACTTCTGTCGTCTGCATTTAGTTTAAGCGGGGCTGCCCGTATTTTTTAAGATTTACTTGAAACTAAAGGGCATGTCATGCCAGTTTCTTGCGGCTTTGAGTACACTTCACACGGACAGAGAAAGAGGGATAATTTTTCACAGGTAAGCCCTTTATTTTGAGAAAAAAATCTGTTTATTCGTGTCGCATGCATCTGACAACTCGGACTTGTTTGCATTGCTACTTCGCTGGTGCCACTGCGTACTAAGAAAGTATGTGTGGCTGCTCCTACAAATCTCAAGACCATGTATTTTCTATAAACAATGCGCTTGTGCTTGCAGGTTCCCCTCACAGTCGCTCAGCTGTGCCGAAGAACCGGATGCAGAACCTACGCCAATATGCCAATTTGTTCCACTGTTCTTTTAATCTGTGAGGTACGGTGGAAGTAGATAAACTGCTGTGTTAACCTCGTATGTGCAGTCACTCCCACAGCGTGTGTGATAAGTCATGCATGTGCATGCTCTTCGTGCACAGCGCTTCGAATTTCTGTAATGAAATACGCTGACAGCTGAACAACTGCAAAGCACTCGTGACAATAACGTTATTTTAAGATGAGGAATGGGGAGTTTCATCGCCAGGGTACTCCACCCCATTGCTGGTGGTGATGTGGTGAATGAAACAATGATCCCCTTCAGAATAAGGATCGAGGTTGTGTGTTCTGCAATACCCACAGAGACACTCGTAGAACATAATACGATAACGGAAAAAGTCAAACGAGAACCATACAACACCAAACCACGCAAAAACGAACGAGAACCGCGGAACACCACACGAAAACCGAACAGAAACAAAAACAAACAATAAATGTAAAAACGGAAGTACCTCACAATAACAAACAGTGTGAAACCTTTCTGAACAAAAAGAATGAATTTTATAGGTTGACATTCACCGAATTCACCTTCATGCGTATGCTCCCTGTGCACAACACTTACGACCCCCTATTCGGAATACAGGCAGCGGAGAAGAAAAAGAAGGCATTTCCCATTAAAAACTACAGGAACACGGCTGAAGCACGTTTGGAATACATCAACACACTGATTCCTAAGAAAGATGCGTGCTAATCAGCAATGAGGAGCTTTTAAAGCGCAATAAGTACTCCAAATCAAATCGCTTCCAATTGTTTCCTATGGGAGCAGCCGGCGCCAGTGGGCCCTCCAACATGGCGGCCGGTTGACGCACCTCTCTCCCACGCGCCCCTCTCCTATGCGCGATCCAGCCTTTGTACATAGAGATCAGTGGTTTCGGTTTACATATTTCTTGCGCGGAGCAGTGCACCAATGCGCTCTTTGGGTCAGCTATCCGGCTGTCAATTTCGTGTTCATCCGCCTGGTTCACGCACAGGGACGACGGAAGATTAGGAACAGCCTAGGAGGACTCACTAACAACGAATATTTTTCCTTCTGTTCTTCTGAAACTGAAGCATTCGGGCAATTCCTCGGACTCACCTTCTTACCGTCTATTTTGTAACTAAGGAAGAAGTACGCTGACCCACCAATTGCACACCATGTTGCAGCTCGTGAACCAAGACGGACGACAAGTGCTCGGGATCGTCGTGCAGGTTAAACAGCGCAGCGTTCACCTAGTTTAAAATGAAAGTACAAGCAGACATACGTCCGATATGATACATATATGACTGTAAGAGAAATGAAATGTGGATAAAGGGTTTGAATACGGGAGTAGCTGTTGAAACAAACGCTAGAGGGAGTTAACGACAAACATCTACACTCCAAAGACTGCCCGTTCTCCAGAAAAAACATAATTGTGTGGAATGGGGTTTATCGTATGTGCATCACGGTACGTGAGGAAGGAGATTAGAGTTTGGGTATCGAATGAGGCGGGCTGGTTCGTCAATGCTCTACAATACGGTGCAAGACACAACATCATTTTTGGGGACAAGTGGAAAATTTTCGAGGATGTAGTTTGTTAAAGGGATAACTCGTTTTCTTTAAAGAAAAATAATAATAACAAAAATAAACGCTTTTACGTAAACCAAGCGAAAATAGAGAACAAAACACAGCAAAAATAAATTGTAATGTCCTGACGCACATATAAAAAATTATTTTGATAGCTTTCTTCAAGGCCATCCGCCATGTTTAATGAGGAGGCAGAAATACCGAAACTGTCATTCCGGAAGCGCATTTGCTGCCAGCGTGTCACTCAGATGAAGAAATGCGCCTGAGGGTGTTCCGTAAACTTTTGTCCAGCACTGTGCACATGCGCTATATTTAGTACACCAAGGCTAAGCGCGTGCTGCTCCTTGCATGTTCGGCTAATGCATTACTCCTTCGCTGCAGTGTTTCATTTTCTTTCTTTTTATTTTATTGATAGGAATAGCGCCTTGTAGGTTTTACTTTGTGACGAAGAATTATTCCTTCATTTTCCCATGTTTCCTTATTTGGTAATAGATTATTTTAAAAAGATGCGCGCGCCACCAAGCGCGTTGCGCAAAGCAGCATGGGAACTTTGAGAGACTCTGTTCTGTCGTCTGCTTTGGTTGGGGTTTACCCCGACCACGAAGTGACCACCGTGACCCCGACTGACGCTGTGGCTGCGCACACCGGGAATGTTGTTGTTCTTCCTGCACCTCCGCCTCTGGCTGTCTCGTAATGCTTCAGGGCGCTCGAAGTTCCCATGAGCGCTTGCGTAACACAGGTGGCGCTTGCTTTTCTAAAAAGGTCTTGCCCCATCCTAGAGTTGGCGATACAAGGTCTATTGAAAGGCATCTGACAGACAGTGTGATCCATATAAGGAAGAAGATGTAGAATTTGCTTCACGAGATATGGCAGGACACTGGTATCAAACATTACATTTGGCTAACTGACGAGTTTGATGAAGTGCAAATGGTTCGTCACTGGTTCTTCACTATACAATACGGTATAAGACACCACAGATGTAACGGAGAGTTATATTTAAACGTTGTCGTCGTGACCTCAAAACCAGGTACAACACGCTATACAGCGATTGTCCAAAGGTCAAGCTCTGGAATATTCTATACATTCGAGAGTTACGGATCGTAAAACAACCCCTCGCCAAACTAGGGTGACGTACAGGGAGGGCAAGTCACTCATGTTAGCTGAACAGCAGGACACTAAAATCGGGAAGATATTTGTGCAAGGTTCACGTGGTTGCGCGATGTAAGCGAGTCCTTACGGTACTTATAAGAAGCTGACGTACATATTTATGGTGTAACACTCCATCCTTCGTGTGAGATGTAATCAGTTCTCCTCTCAGAAAGTTGCTCTTTCGCAGAGTAAGAGTCAGATCATCGTTGATGCGCACCACTTTGTTTCCATTGGAGTCTCTACTTTGCACGAGAGATGGGTACACGATCTCGTTTGCTGCCACTCCTGAGAATAAAGAACAAGGATCGAGTTGGCACAGTCAGTAGTATATGGCATGGCCAACTGTGGGCCAGTGCCGATAAGGTACCAAGACAGGTGCCCCCTGCGACCTAATTTACTCCCTGCAACGGCCCGACTGTGTAAGCTATATCACCCCGCGACATCCCTTCCCGCTCGCCTGCTTTTCCCACGAGCCATCGCAATTCCCATGAGAGACTTTATTATTCATCAAGGAATTTTACATTACATTTACATGTTACATTACATTACATTTTACTAAGGATGCTGGTCACCTAGTGATCGGGAATGTACCGATGTTCTTCTCGGCATACTCGTATTCCCTCTGTAGCTGAATACATAGGCCAGACCGACATATTGCAGTCTTTCCATGCTCTGCTGGCACTTCTCACAACAACAGCATCAACAAGAGGTTATGAAGACGGGGTGTTTCACCGTGGTGGTGGGATACCCTACGGCATTGGGATAGGGTATTGGCACTTTCTGCGTGATACGGGCTTCCTTCGCTCCCTGTGAGTCGGGTTTCTTTTCATTTATTTTTCTCTTTATTTATTTCCTTACGTCCTTTTACTTTCTTTATTTTTACTTTTATTTTTTATATTTTTTAGGGAATAGCAACCCGCCGTGCTGCGTGGCTCACCTTTCCTCTTTTATCTTTTCTTTTTCGTTTTTTTTTTTTCAGCCAATGAATCCCCCTCACAGCATCCTAACCCTCACATTGGAAGTGGGGAACAACAACCAAGTTTTGAAGACTAAACAGCGAAGAGCATAGACAACGAACGTTTAATGGCTGCAAACATGGAATGAAGAATGAACTCTGAACATGAGATGACTCAACACGTGAGAAAGTGATTCGTCCTCCTTCATCATTGCTCAGGTAATATATTTAACATCTTGCCACCCGCGAAAGTGCAGGATCATCTTGTGGTTCTGATGTCTCGATCCTGTAAAGATGTTGTAAAGGTCGTCTTAATATAGTGCGACCCGAGGCCCTGAGAAGACACGATCGGATTCTTCTATCGGAACTGGGGAAGACTTCTTGTACCACTCCTATTCGCCATTGCAATCTAGTTCGGTTTGGTTCTTGAACTAGTACGACGTCTCCGATCTTTATGTTGGACCCCCTCATCGATTTTGAGTGGTACGCCGAACGTAGTTCAGTAAGGTACTCTTTGTACCACCTATTCCAGAGCAGTCGCAGGTGTCCTTTGCGTTCCCAGTCAGCCATATACAACCTTAGGATGTCCCATGGAGTAACGTTCTCGGATAACCAGACGTCCACAGGACGTCGGGAAACTTCCTACGGATGGAAATTGTACTAACGTAGTTTGTTGAATGATACCGCCCGAACCAGTCTACAGGACATCCTGGCCGACGGACAGAGGACACATTTTGGATAATTTGGGGTATGTAGGGGGCTGTTCTGTGGTTATCCTGTGGACGCTGTGGCAGGTTTTTATTGGGTTCCACAGGTATGATTTTATTTCATTTCTCTATTTTATTTACTTGTGGTGGTTACACAGTAAAGACAGCATATACCGAACAAAGAACGTTTATTACACAATAAAAAACTTCACTGTACTCGGCTGGGAGTGCATGGTCAAATTGTAAACATATTGTCACGGGTAATAGGCGAGCGAAAAAGGACAAAGACGCTCACTTGCGCGGGGAGCGCTCCCTTTCTCTCGTGCTGTCCTGAAAATAAACAGACTGAGACACCCCTGCTTCTCTTAACAATATGCTCAACGTGCAGCTACAGAGCTTCGGCTATTTTCCCTTTGAATATGTACTTACTAACTTGCACTGCAGCCTCCACAGGTGACGCCGCCACCGTGAAACATTGACGTCTCGCCGGGACGCACTGTTAGCGCCGACCCAAGATCGTGTCACTTCCCTGCACCGGGCTGACGAGTCCCAAGTAGGACGAAACACCTGTACTCGGCTGGAAGTGCACGGTCAAATTGCAAACATATTGTCACGGGTAATAGGCGAGCGAAAAAGGACAAAGACGCTCACTTGCGCGGGGAGCGCTCCCTTTCTCTCGTGCTGTCCTGAAAATAAACAGACTGAGACACCCCTGCTTCTCTTAACAATATGCTCAACGTGCAGCTACAGAGCTTCGGCTATTTTCCCTTTGAATATGTACTTGCTAACTTGCACTGCAGCCTCCACAGGTGACGCCGCCACCGTGAAACATTGACGTCTCGCCGGGACGCACTGTTAGCGCCGACCCAAGATCGTGTCACTTCCCTGCACCGGGCTGACGAGTCCCAAGTAGGACGAAACACCTGTACTCGGCTGGAAGTGCACGGTCAAATTGCAAACATATTGTCACGGGTAATAGGCGAGCGAAAAAGGACAAAGACGCTCACTTGCGCGGGGAGCGCTCCCTTTCTCTCGTGCTGTCCTGAAAATAAATAGACTGAGACACCCCTGCTTCTCTTAACAATATGCCCAACGTGCAGCTACAGAGCTTCGGCTATTTTCCCTTTGAATATGTACTTGCTAACTTGCACTGCAGCCTCCACAGGTGACGCCGTCACCGTGAAACATTGACGTCTCGCCGGGACGCACTGTTAGCGCCGACCCAAGATCGTGTCACTTCCTTGCACCGGGCTGAACAGCTGTACTCGGCTGGGAGTGCACGGTCAAATTGCAAACATATTGTCACGGGTAATAGGCGAGCGAAAAAGGACAAAGAGGCTCACTTGCGCGGGGAGCGCTCCCTTTCTCTCGTGCTGTCCTGAAAATAAACAGACTGAGACACCCCTGCTTCTCTTAACAATATGCTCAACGTGCAGCTACAGAGCTTCGGCTATTTTCCCTTTGAATATGTACTTGCTAACTTGCACTGCAGCCTCCACAGGTGACGCCGCCACCGTGAAACATTGACGTCTCGCCGGGACGCACTGTTAGCGCCGACCCAAGATCGTGTCACTTCCCTGCACCGGGCTGACGAGTCCCAAGTAGGACGAAACACCTGTACTCGGCTGGAAGTGCACGGTCAAATTGCAAACATATTGTCACGGGTAATAGGCGAGCGAAAAAGGACAAAGACGCTCACTTGCGCGGGGAGCGCTCCCTTTCTCTCGTGCTGTCCTGAAAATAAATAGACTGAGACACCCCTGCTTCTCTTAACAATATGCCCAACGTGCAGCTACAGAGCTTCGGCTATTTTCCCTTTGAATATGTACTTGCTGACTTGCACTGCAGCCTCCACAGGTGACGCCGTCACCGTGAAACATTGACGTCTCGCCGGGACGCACTGTTAGCGCCGACCCAAGATCGTGTCACTTCCTTGCACCGGGCTGAACAGCTGTACTCGGCTGGGAGTGCACGGTCAAATTGCAAACATATTGTCACGGGTAATAGGCGAGCGAAAAAGGACAAAGAGGCTCACTTGCGCGGGGAGCGCTCCCTTTCTCTCGTGCTGTCCTGAAAATAAACAGACTGAGACACCCCTGCTTCTCTTAACAATATGCTCAACGTGCAGCTACAGAGCTTCGGCTATGTTCCATTTGAATATGTAATTGCTAACTTGCACTGCGGCCTCCACAGGTGACGCCGTCACCGTGGAACATTGACGTCTCGCCGAGACGCACTGTTAGCCCCGACCCAAGATCGTGTCACTTCCCTGCGCCGGGCTGACGAGTCCCAAGTAGGACGAAACAGCTGTACTCGGATGTGAGTGCACGGTCAAATTGTAAACATATATATACAGGGTTTCCACGCTAAGTGTGAACAGATTTTTAACAGATTTTATATATATATATATATATATATATATATATATCATTATCATTATATCATTATATCATTATATTTATCATTAAAAAGTTAATTAATGAAAGTTAATTAAGACATTGCCTTTGGACTTTGCTAATGCCCTCCTAGGGAGTGCCCTTCAGCATATGCTATATTGCAATTGATTTCATCTTGGAAAAAGTGTTATATATATTTTTTTTAAATATGTTCACAGTTAGCGTGGACACCCCTGTATATATATATATATATATATATATATATATATATATATATATAAATGGGCGAATGGTCTACGGCTGCACGTGAGGCATATGTTTACAAGTCGAGCGTGCCACAATCCCAGCGGTGGACGGCCGTTTCGAGCTTATTGGTTCTCATCGGCACAGCGTAGGGATGTGACATATTCTTGAGTCGGCACGAACATATATATATCGGGTGTTTCAGTTAAATCCCCGGGCTAAATAATTCGCGAACCGGTGCACCAATCGAATAACTTTCTTTTTTACAAGTATCTGTCCAATACCACCTACAAGATGCGCACCGCGTGAATGAGCAGGAGGCGCTCATTATTTAAATAAAAATTCAAATGAGTTTCGCGAAAAAATATAACTTCTAAAGCAGGGCGCCCTCGGCATTAAAATGGGTACTACCCCTTCTGGGACCTTCAGTAGATACCTTTTAGAGAAAAATCTGCAACCGAAGCGGGTCATTTGTTGCAGTAATTAATTGGTTTCGGTTTACATATTTTTGTCGCGGCTGGTCGCGGTGAAGCGCAAAAGGACGCTCTTTCACTCCCATGTCCACCAATGAATTACGTCCTTACACCAATGAATTACACCAATGAATTACGTCCTTTTGGGCTTCGCCGCGACCAGCCGCGACAAAAACACGTAAACCGAAACCAATTAATTACTGCAATAAATGACCCGCTTCGGTGGCAGATTTTTCTCTAAAAGGTGTCCACTGAAGGTCCCAAAAGGAGTAGTATCCATTTAAATGATGACGGCGCCCTGCTTTAGAAATTAGCTTTTTTCCCGAAACTCATTTGAATTTTTATTTAAATAATGAGCGCCTCCCGCTCGTTCACGCGGTGCGCATCTTGTAGGCGGTATTGGACAGATACTTGTAAAAAAGAAAGTTATTCGATTGGTGCACCGGTTCGCGAATTATTTAGCCCGGGGATTTAACTGAAACACCCGGTATATATAAAAGCAGGAAAAATCAGAAGACGACAAAGAGCTTACAGGAAAACACAAAGGGGAGTTTATTAACACATATAGGGATAGGGGTCGACGTTTCGGCAGTCAGCGCTGCCTTCGCTTCCTGCTTATTTCATTCTCGTGGTCAACCGCCCTCCTAAGCTTCTAATCTATATATATATATATATATATATATGTTTACAATTTGACCATGCACTCCCAGCCAAGGACAGCTGTTTCGCTCTACTTGGAGCTCGTCAGCCTGGCGTAGGGAAGTGACACGACCTTGGGTCGGCACAACAGTGCGTCTCGACGAGACGTCAATGTTCCACGGTGACGACGCCACCTGTGGAGGCCGCAGTGCAAGCCAGCAAGCCTGCGGCCTCCACAGGTGGCGTCGTCACCGTGGAACACACACAACTCCATTGGTGATGAGGCCCGGCCGCTTTTGCTTCAGCACCTTATGCACATCCTTGAGAACCTGGCAGTAATATGCACTATTGATGGTGGTACCACTGGGCAGAAAATCAACATGAACAACGCCAGCCTCGTCCCAGAAAACCGTGGCCATGACTTTACCCGCATACGGGGTGCTTCGGAACTTCTTCCGGGGAGCCCGGATGTTTCCACTGTGTTGATGCACGTCTAGACTCAGGAGTGAAATGGCGCACCCACGTTCCATCGCAAGTGATGATCTGATCAAGGAACGGCTGTCCTCCAGTGTCGAAACGGTACCTTAGCTCTTGGGAGATTTCCAGTCTTCTCTGCCGGTCAAACACGGCGAGGTGCCTTGAGACCCAACGGGCGCTAACTTTCCGAAACTGGAGGTGTTCATGAATGATAGTGTTAAACGTCCCCACAGAAAGGTCCGTCTTTCGAGCCAGTTCGAGACATGTTATCCGTCGGTCCTTCAGGATCAGGTGCTCCACAAGTTGGATGTTCTCGGGAACTCTGGCACTGGGCTCTGAACCGCCCCGGCCGGGATCGTCCTGCACTGATGTACGGCCGTCTCGGAATCGTTCGCATCACTCAAACGCTTTGCTGCGGCTAAGTGTATCGTGGCCACAGTGAGCCTGTAGTCTTCTGGGAATTTCAGATGACTTTACGCCTTCATTCACGAGAAACTTCATGACAACTCGCTGCTCGATGTGCGCGCTCACCTCGTTGTCAACCATCTTGTCCAACACGTGTCTTCTGCTTTGCACAAATTTTGGACCACCACGTGGTGAACGCGGAGGCCTGTTGCGTGTGAAAATGACGAAAAAGAAGTAGCGAGAGCGATCTGTACACTCAGGAGACGGAAAGTCCCGGTTTGACTTGAACAACCCTCGTATAATATTGGATGAAAACAGGCATTAGAATACTAATACATAATACTTTTGAACAACGAACAACAAATAAAACGTGACTGTGCCATAGGATGATCGACCGCTGTATAGCAGTACACTACCTCATTATGCTACGTCCACACTACTGCACTGAACGCCGCGAACGACGGGAATGCCGGACAACTTGTGACGTCACCACAGCAATCGGTGAGAGCCCGGAAAGCCGCGAAAGCGTCGAACAACGCGGCGCGAGAGTAGAGATTGCATCTACTTTTAACGGGAGCGCCGGGAATGTCGCGAGTCAAGACCCATCAGCGCGCTCCACGAGCGAGAATGCTTAGAAGGAAGAGCAGCGGAGTGGACAACAAACATGGCGGACGCTTAAAATGGTCTACGAAATTATAATCAGGACTCTAAAGCAGCGCTAAATGTTGCACGACAGCAAACACAAGAGGAGCAGAAACGTAAATGTGAAGATCGCGTCATAGCAGCCGCTCAGAGAAGACGAGGAATCAAGTGTGTGTCGACCATGTGGAGACTGTGTAGATCAGGGGTGCCGAAGTGGCGGCCCGCCTGGTATATTCGTTGAGCAAAAATGTAATAGAAAATAATAATAAAATAAAAAATTATCCCAAGCTTCATAAATGATCATGGCGCTGTACTGGGCGTTGTCTGGGCTCTGTACTCGTGCAGGTTATCTTGCATTGGTTATAGGTGGGAAATAGAGTCACTAAATAAGCTACGTAGCTTATTTAGTGACTCTAGTGGGAAACTGTTGCCATTGACCTGCAGCAGCCGATGACTCGAAGGGACGAAGAGACAAACGACATGAGTCGAACTTCAACTTTTAATCGTTAATCGGTCGACGTTCCCTATCTGGGTCTCTATGTTACTTTCGTCGTCTTCGGTGATGACTCTCTAAACCTGACCCTGCGTGGCTGATTTTTACGTCCTTCATTTTACTAGTACATTCCTAGTTCTGAGAAAACTCTTCATGGTCAATTTGTAATATTGGTGCCCTCGATGCCACCAGAAATGGACCGGTTCAGTCGCAGGCTTTGCATTCTCCTGAGTGAATCCGAACAAAGATTCTTCGAGTTCAGGATACTTGAAACCGGGCTTTTTTGGTCGCCGTTCTGTGCAGCCGTGGAGAACGTTCCTCATGACTTGCAAATGGAACTGGTTGACCTGCAGTACGACGTACTGATATAGAAGGAATTCGTGAAGTTGGTACGGCTTCTTTTTATTCTTACGTTGGACGAAAGTATTCGAAGACACGAATGTTGTCGGAGGGCAACGTGTCCATGTTCGGTACAACAGACGCTTAATAATACGTAATTCCCTTCTTTACGTCTCAAGACAACTGTATCAACATACGTCTGCGAGCAGGTGCTTTCGGTGATGAACCTGAATAAGTCAAAATTATGCTCACGACTCACAAATGAACACCTCGACGCAGTCCTTAAGATTGCAACTGCGCAATCACTTTCATACGATGTTGACGCACTAGAGGTACATTTTCCTCAGCACACAGCACATAAAAAGGATTGCACACTGAGGATTCGACAACGCAAATGTATACGTTTTACCTCGTCGTAAGTCCTGTGTGGCGTCATCTGTATCAGGGACAGGCTACCCAAAATCCGTGGTATGCGGCCCGCGTACCTCCTCCATGGCTCAATGCGGCCCGCGGACACAAATGAGTTCGACACCCCTGGTGTAGATGCATGCCGTGTCTGCTGCTTGCAGCGAGCATCGCTTTTCAGGTTGCTGTATAAAACGCAATAAATACGTGCTCTCCAATTGTTATCTTGGTTTATCACGACGACATTATACGTATTACATGGGAGAAGCTTGAGTGCAGTTAGAAGAATGAAACGGATCAGTTATTGAAGCGGAGGACGGTAGTGCCGGCACTCACGGCGTTTGGAACACAAGTGTGGACGAGAGGGTCGCGAAAGCCGTAAAAGCGGTGAATGAGTTCGCGGCTTTCGATGATGTAGTGTGGACGTAGCACGCGTGAAACATATTATACCCCAAACGCACTGACGCAGGATCCACATCGCGCGCAATCGTTATTAAGGCTGGTTCAGAGTCCGATGTAGTCATCGCCCATCGCCGCCCGCGTTGAGCGCAGATAGCCAGCGTTCGCTACGCCACGCTCCCTCATCCTACCGGGGTCATAGTCTGACGCGATTCGGTGCAGCGCAACGAAAACACTTCCGGAGATTTTCACATTTCGTAGTGAGAACGTAATCATATCTGGCAACTGTACCTGCGTGTTGGAATCCGACTAAAGAACAATCCGTCTTTAATCCGTGTAAAAAATCCGTAAAAAAATCAGTGTTCCCATCGTACTGCTGTAATACGGTTGGTATCCCTCAAAACGGACATTGAATTCGCGAAGAAAGTCGCACTTCTTCCCAGATGTTCTCGTTCTTTTGCTTGTCTCTGTAGTCCATCCGTCGTGTATTATATAGGCACGGATGCTCCTTAACAGCTTCGATCAAAGGCGCAGTGGACGACGCCATGTTTGGAAATGCGAGTCCACCGGAGCAGGAGCCGTACACAGCTCGCTGGCCACCGCCAGATGTAGAACATTGCTCTACTCCCACCATGGCGGCTGACGTAACGCGCGTTGCTGCCACGCCCAGAGATGCAAAATTTCCGGAAATTTTGAATCGCTCGAAAAAAAAACTTTTTTCTGAAAAATTTGAATAAATGGAAACAAACGCGGTTACTGCTGAATCGAACATTGCCGGCCAAGCCACAGCACACAATGAGCTAGAGACCTTAGTAGTGTTCACCCTCTAGACATAAATGCAGAGCAGAACATCCCATGAGACTGCTGTCTACTGAGCGATAGGTAATTGGAACAGCCCGTCCACTCCACTGATCTCTATGTATAAAGGCTGGATCGCGCATAGGAGAGGGGCTCGTGGGAGAGAGGTGCGGCAACCGGCCGCCATGTTGGAGGGCCCAATGGCGCCGGCTGCTCCCATAGGAAACAATGGGAAGCGATTCGATTTGGAGCATTTGTTACTCTTTAAACGCTCCTCATTGTTGATTAGCACGCATCTTTCTTAGGAATCAGTGTGCTGGTGTATTCCTACCGTGCTTCGGCGGTGTGTCTGTAGTTGTCATGGTAATTACGTTCTTTTTCTTCTCCGCTTCCTGTACTCCGAATATGGTGTCGTTAGTTACGTGCACGGGAAGCATAAAAATAGGGGAATTTGGTGAATGACAACTTATAAATTTAATTCCTTTTGCTTAGAAAGGGTTTCCACTGTTTGTTATTGTAAGGTAGTTTCGTTTGTGTGTGGTTTTCGTTTGTTATTGTGTGGTTCGTTAGGCGCTGTATATGGTTCTCGTTTGGCCTTTTCCATAATCCATTGGCATTCGTATCGTGTTCTACGAGTGTGTTGCAGTTGTTCAGCTGTCGGCGCAGTTCGTTACAGAAATTCGAAGCGCTGTGCACGAAGAGCGTATGACGTAACAAGTGCTGCAAGAGTGATTGCACTTGCGAGGTTAACGCCGCAGTTTACTTCCACCCTACCTCACAAACGGCTTGTTTAAAGTGATACCCAGTAAAATTGGATAAAATTGCACAGTAACATCACTGCGAACATGACATGTAGAATTTATAAATTAATATTACAACACTCGACTTCTACGGCCATTGTCATTGATTGTTGAATACTATGATTCTTGAGAGCTTCTTTCGTAGTCGTGGTCTGTCATTCACGTTTTCTGTGTGCTCCTTACAAGATGGAGAAGTCGAATCTTGCCACAGCAGTTAGCTATAAGCTTTATGAGGCGAATGACGTGGTTTTCTTCTGGAGAGCACTAGAACATGTGCTCGTAGAGGGTAGGGAAAACGTTGTGTCTCAGAGATGTGGACAAGATGTCCTGTAAAACAGCTCTTGTCATCTTGTCATCTTATCACTGTAAGTATATGTGTGCTGTCTTGAGCTGTACAATTGCCTCCTGCTGATTGCTCTATTTGGTGGTGTACAAGAAGTCTTTTGTATCCAGCCATGAAGTGCCCTGCAGTAGGATTATTGCTCCACCCACCTCTGCCTCTTAGTGCACAGAAGAAAAACTCAAGGTGATCTTGTGAAAGCTTGTAGGTAAGCATGTACTTCAAGTGTGGATTTTCGCCAGAGAGAAGGCAAGTGCAGAGACTTTGAAGGCTTCTCATGTTGATCAGGAATCCAAGGAATCCTGTTTTTCTTGCAGATTCTAGAACTGGCTTCCCAAATCCATCTTTTAGAACGATTATATAACCATTCATGTCATTAAAGAATGACATCCAAAGGTGGCGGGTTGCGTATCGGATTGGTGCTTTGAAGTTCTTTGCCAGAGGATTGCGAGAGTTCAGGATGCCAAAGAGACGGTCGAACCTTCTGAGGAAGTTCACTGTAGCTTCGCACCCTTGAAAGCTTGCAATGTTTAGGTCTTGATCACAGAATTCCAGCGCATCTGCTATGCTTGCACTGAGTGTCTGGGCAGCCAAGTTGACTTTCATCTTTTGGTTGCTCCAATCAACGTGTGCAGCCCTGAGTTTGTTGCCTGCCCGCAACCCTTCTGTCTTTTGGAGCTCCTGAAGGCGTACAATGAAGCTCCACTTTATCTGCCCTCCATCGCTACACTCTTAAACCCGTACCTTTTATTGTAACTTTTAGAAACATGTAACTTCTATATAGACGTAGATTTCGAGATTTCTTATAGGTTACACCACTGTAACGTATATTTAGAGGTTAAAAGCGACCAAGGTCATGTCTTTACAACACGAATAGAAGTTACATCTCGGAAAAAACAAAAACAGCTTGTTGTAACTTATAAATGTACCCTCTACTCCGGCACTGTAACTTCTAAGCGAAATCTCCAACGATAATTTCTTTGTTAGTTTCTTATCGTTCATATTCTTATCGTTTGTTTTCCTTCTATTTTTCAGCATAATGCCGCGTTTCAGCCTCCCATTCGAGACGACAGTTGAGAATCTACGCTGTTATTTTTTATCTGTTTCAGCGTCATCTATACGTCGACTACATGTTATCAATGTTGTATGAACACAGATTATAAGCTCGCAGTCTGGAATACTGATAGTATGTTTCTTTCTAAAGGGTGGAAAACCATTGTCAATGCCGCAACCACCAAGATTTCCGATTTCGCTGCGTAGCCGAGCCTGGTCTATGTCTATCCACACTGAGAGCGGTTGCCTTGAAACGCTTAACGCTCGTCGTCCGTCCGTTAACAAGTGTAATCTGTTTTAATCAGTGGTTTTCCTCGCGTTTATCATAGTATCGTCAGGAACAACGGAAAAGCTAGATGTCTCTAGCAAACAAGGATATTTTCGGTGTTCTCAGGGGAAAGTGTAGTGAGTGCGAAGATTGCAAAGAATATATAACCGAAAACGAACGTCACCACCGCAGCCCTAATTCACACACTTCATACACTGGGTAAGTGTACGTTTTGTGCTAGGTACGTGCGTTATTTTGATAGCAAGAGCTCTTAGCGCATGTTTGTTGTGATTATGGCAAGCGTTTTGCGGTCCTGCATATGAACGCCACTTACGCTTGCTACTTTTCTGCTCTTACTTGGTCGCCAAGTCAATACACCGGCGTGCATTTTGCGAGCTGCGGATACATGCATCAAGATATATAATTCGCAGCTTCCTACTCGTTGTATTCTTACGATATTCTAAGACTCAATCGCGGAGTGAACGCCTTCCTGCATTTATGCTGCTTTGTACCTTGTGCTTTGTACCGATTTGAATGGTTCCGTAATTGTTACTCTCATTGCCCAAACTTTTGTTCCCAGGATCCCACATGCAGGTTCACATATACCGTCACCAGCGCAATGCAGTACCTCACAAACTCGTCCCAGAGCGCCTCCAACGCTGATAACGCAGTAATGTAGTGTCTCCTGCGTTACTGTACACTCATATTCCACAAGGTTGTGTGCGTTTTATGTAATACTGTATTGCCATTTGCGCTCGCCTCTGCAACACGAATGTGGAATAAATTTTTTTCTGCTGCAATTCTCCATTTCGTTGGGTCTGTTCAGCTTAGCAAACATAGGTCAGTTGTTTTGACTCGCTGGCTTCCTCGCACTTTTATGCATTGCTTCTCACTTAGAAGATAGTTCTTTTTTCCACATACCTATGGTAAAGCGATCATGGTTCCTCCTCACATCAGAATCGCACTTGTGCACAATGTGTCACCTCTAGCTATACTTCTGTTTTTGTAATATACATATGTTCAAGATCTCCTTTTCTGCGGGTTCATTTTGGTACCTTGGTGTGTTCTGTAAATGTCTGTCCATATCCCACGCACGGGGTGTTTGTTTTTACTCGCATCACACCAGCGCTCATTTGACAGGTGGGTTACGTTAATTTTCGCAAATTAACCCATCCGTAGTTACAAACATCTCCGACATTTCCTGACGCATGTGTCTGTAACTACGGACCGATTAATTAGCAAAAATTCACATAACCCACCTGCCAAATGAGCGCTACTCTGTTGCGAATAAAAATGAACATCCTGTATAAAAAGCCGCGCGTTGGCGTACCCTTTACGGGCAGGTGCTGGATTGAAGGCCGTAACCTCTAATTAGTGGGTTTCCTTGTAACTTTTATAAAAGGGGTCGCTCAGAGGGTACCTGGTAGCTTCTGAAATAGAGGGTAAAATATTGCGATTTTTTACCCTTTACTAAAGGGTACGGAGTTAAGAGTGTATCTTGGAGGACTTGCATGGTCCCAAAGGCATTGCGCACAAGCTTGAGCATGTGGCAGGCATCAAGTATGATGTGAACCCTCCAAGAAGAATCTGACGGGTGAGGAAACCACGGCCTGAGGGAGGGGGCCCGAATATCTGCACCAAGCTCTCGAAACATTGTGAGATTCGAGCCCAAACCATCACTCACGACAGCTGCTACTAGAATGCTAGTTTCATGTAGTTTCTGTAGACAGAGAGTTAAGAGATTTGCCTTCTCTTGTCCACTCAAACTGTTGATAAGGAAGTATGCGCACGGCACTTTCCAACTGCTGTCCATGGCTACCACAAGGAAAACAAGAGCCTGCGTAGCTGGCTCCTGGCTATCATCAACATGGCCGGTACCAAGGTTAACAAAACCTTGAAACGATTCTCCTGCATACTGGATGTGTTTCTTTATGCTCATTTCATCAAGCATCAGGGAACAAACAACACGTTTCGACAACTTCTGTTGTTCCCCGACTAGAACCTTGAGTGCATCAAAGGCTTTCTGTGTGAAACCTGGTTCGCCGTGTATAGAGCTGTACCACGACCTAAGTGTCGCCTGGTGTGGAAGCGAAAGGTTAAATGTCTTCCTGACGTACTCGTATGCCTTTGCTGAATAATACTGGAGAGTGAGCGCAAAGCTACGCAGTGACTTGGGATACTGCTCTCTGCTTAGTTTTCCAGCTTTGTTCTGTAGGGTGCGCAGTACTAAATCTAGCTGCACATCCGACAAGGTGCCACGAAGCATGTCAGTGCATTGACTTGATACGAGAGATTTCTTCTCGAGATCTTCTATAACACTCTCCGCAGTGAGTACCTTTTTCTTCAGTCTTCGGGCATTTTCTTCAGAGCGTTTCAGCTTCTTCTTCACGTTGTCCAGAGCTTCAACTGTGATGTCTATCTTCCTTTTAAGGTCCGTGGACTCTCTTGCACTGTGTATGTGTGGTCAGCAGCAAGGTTATGTGAGGATCGGACTGGCTGAGGTGACAAGACACCTGGACCTGCAGCCCACGATGGTCCTGGCTGTGAAATCTCATGGTTGACGTCCTGCTCTACCTCTATGTTATGTCTTGTTGGAGGTGGTTTTCTTTGCTGTACCCTCTGTGATGGAAAGATTAATTAATTATTTTGAGAAGCTGTTGTTCATGTGGGATAAATGACAACATTTGTTAAATTCAGCATTTATTTCCACATTAGAAATTATTATTTTTCCTTCATTATTATGTATTTATTTATTTTTGCATTGCATGAGAAATACCTAACGAGCTAGTATCGTATGTATTGGTTCCTACAAGCTCGAATATTACGCCACAGGACCCTGACCTTATACTAGGACTGTCTTGAATAATCAAATCAGGGACATGACTCTGCATTTCTAGGTAGTGAATGTAAAATTACATTGTGAAGAACCATAAAAGCAAAAAGTAGTAGAGTCAGTTCAGTCCAGCAAGTGCAATGTGAGTTCGCAAAAAAAAAAGTGTCTTACAAGTCTCCATGACCTTGCACCCAGAGCACAGTGCACAAATTCAGAGCTGTTGTGATCACCACCAGCTAAAACTGAGAAGTTGTGGACCCTCAATATAACAGAATTTTGTTTGCAAGCTATTCCTTGCATTGTCATGAGCCTTAAAGATGATGACAGGAAGCCTAGCAGGGAATGTAAATTATTTTGTACCATAAATTTTGTCGCATCAGTTTTGTTGTGTCATGTATGTTGACTGATATTTCACTTCTGAAGACTTGTACTGAGCTTGTTGGATCAACTACCACATTCAGAATTGCTGCACATTACACAGGTTCCCAAGCAAATTCTAATGTGTTACTATTGTGTTTACTTTCAGGAGGTGCTGTGGAAAGTCAAACTTTGTAGGCACAGCATCACTCTTGAGTCGCGCAGTTTGCCCTGTACGATCGAAACAGGCCTCCTCAAAGTGTCTACTGCAGAGCACCGAAGATTTAGATTTGGCCCAATTTTTGCGATGCATTTTCTGCACCCACTTCTTCAGCACGGCTGGGCGACTGTGAGGGAACCTGTATAGCACAAGCACATTGTGTAGAAAATACATAAATAGAGCAGCCAAACATAATTTCTTAGTACCTAACGGTACCAGCGAAGTAGAAGTGCGAGCAAGCGCGAGTGTCACATACATGCGATACGAATAAACACTGTTTTTCCTCAAAATAAATAGCTTAACTGTGAAAAGTTAACCCCTTTCGTCTGTCCGTGCGTGAAGTGCACTGAAAACTGCAACAAGCTGGCATGGCATGCCCTCTAATTTAAAGGAAACAAAAAAATTGCGGGCAGCCGCGCTTAACTAAATGCAGACGACAGTACGTATTGGGCCCACCAATATGGCGGCCGGTTCCACGCTGTGGAGCACCCTATGCGCGATCCAGCCATATACTATAGAAGGGCTTTCGAAGGGCTAACGAAGGGCTTTCGAAGGACGAAGTACGCTCGTGTCTTCCCTCCTTGCATGGTAAACAGCGATCAGCACCATTATGGCTTCGGCGACCAGCTGACAGCGGGGCAATAATAGAGCACGCCGTCCAGCCGTGACGTAGCATGACGCGTTTCAAGTTATGCTCCTCCTAATGGTCAAACTCTCTCATAAACGGCCCTGACCTGGATCACGAACGCGAAGTGCGGACGGCGCAATGTGTCCAGCGGGATTGCGCCGACCAGGATTGCGGGTCGATCCAGATTGTGTGAGACAGTGCGTTTTAGGTATCATATGTGAGACATGAGAATGAAGTTAAAGTTATGTACAAGTATAGTACAAGCACACCAATTCAGCTGCCCTGGCTGCGCTACGCCGATCAGGAGGAAGACGAGAAAAAACACGAAAGAAGCACCAATGGTCATTGATACCATTGATTGAGAGTATGATACTACACCGTCTGGAGCAAGCCGATAGACATGACGACCTTAATGAACATTAGGAGGCATCGATGGTGCTGCACGTACGTTTGCAATACTTTTGAGACCACGTATTATAATACGTAATGCTGTATTATAATACACTGGTAACACGGGACGAGAAATACATTTTCCTTCAGAACTTGCCTCCTCATCACCTCTATCCACCCCACCTCCGGCCACCGAATCATCATCCAATGTACATGTGTGTGCGCCTTTAGAAAACACCATCGCACATACAACACTTATTTTAGTGCGCAAATTTCCTGTGTCATTACACAAATGGCGTTTACACATAATTTGACCTTAAAAGGATACTTCATTCCCTAAACAGACGCACACACAAAAACGTTCTGAGCGTGTATGGTAGACAGTGATCCGGTCGACTCTTCAACTGGCTCAAAGACTTCCTTACGGAACAAACTTTCGCTGTCCGTATACTCCAAGGCCAAAGCCCTAAGCATAATGTTCGTCAAGGTGTTTCGCGAGTAAGCATCGTGAGTACGACACCCTTTCATGTGGTGATGGCGGACCTAAAATGGATAATTCCTTGAGAAGTTCCTGTATATGAAGATGACGTTGCCCTTCGAACAGTAGAGAAAGCACGGCCTGCCGTTCAGCGGCGCTTGCAGCTGGTTTTGACTAACATATCCACGAGTACCTCATGCAACTTGGGATGTACTTTTAACCCGGAAACTGCGCCGAGCTCCCATTCACACGCGAGAGCATGACGTGGTTTCCTCTGTGTGTCGGTGCAAGGAAGCCCGAACATGCACCTTTCCATCGCTTCGTTGACGTGGTCATGGACTGGAATCTACTCGCTAATCGCTTTACTGACCATTTTAAGCACCTTCAAGCCAAGGTGTAGCGATGGCCTCCCAGCTATTTGACATCATTCTGGCTGAGGATGGGCCTCTGATCAATGCTCCTTTCATGCACTTCACACAGCCTTGGTGTGGGCGACTACGCTCTCGAGCCTTCCGGCCCTGTAGAGGTCATCAAATACTCTTCCTCCTATAGACTTCATCGTTGCCCTGGAGTTCAGGGAATGGCAGAGACACGGCTGGTTCTCACCGAAGCTGAAGAACCCGATTGAGGTTCCCATGAAGGGCGTACAGGCACGAACGTACAGTGCATAGAGGTTCGCATGAAGGGCACTTCCGTTTGCATCCGCACAATCGCCATCACCCGCTCCTCAGGAAAATTTTATACTGGCCAGAAAGTGACTTTTATTTAGTAATCCAGACGGCACGCCCGAGCCCTGCCGGTTTCCTAGCTAAGGACTCAACACCGCCGGGAGCCCGTTGGTATCTCTCGTACCATCGACCACTGCTATTGTCTGTTTTCCATCGACAATTTCTATCGCTTCTTTTGTGCCGAACATTCCTAAGTTGTACTTCCTGTGGCGGCCCGTGGACGACGTTGAAGACGTGCCTCTGCGTCTGCCAGCCAGTTCTACCGGCACAGTCCCAGCGTAAGGCCACGATGATTTGCCCGCTTGGACATTCCATCATCGCCGGTCATCAACGAGATTGCAAATATACTTTGAAAAGGTAATAATTTCACAACTATTCAACTTAGATGGCCATCCAGCTCATCCAGCCGCTAAACCGCCAGCAGTGGAGTCGGGACATCACTGACAGATCTCTCATGCGTTCGGGGGATCCAACTTTGTCTTTCTTAGTTCCAGACCGTTTACTACGCTATTTTACGTCGCTCCTGCACAGGCTGTAGCCTTCACTCCCCAATTCAAGTACCGGACCGGATACTGTGACAGCAGCCTATGCTCCAAATGTGGCGTCGTAGCGAACATTGAGCACATCCTAACACAATATGAGCTCTACGAAACGGAGAGGCGGCAACTCTGTGCTCAGTTGAGTACTGCTAGCCGACAGACGTTTAACCTGGCTTCAATTTTTGGCCCATATGTCAGAGCCACATGCAGCAAACCAGATACATCCAGCAAATGTCCGTAAGATATCCTGCCCGGGACATTTGGATATCCAGTGGAGTTTGCCACAGATCCGTTTTACATCCATGCGATATCCCAGCGACTAGCATTTCTGCCATGTTTGTAGATCCACTGAAAGTCCCTGTGACGTCTGTCACGGATATTTGGATATATAAGGGAGATTACGAATATCGTACATATTTTGCTTTTAAAAATTTTGTGCATCACATATTTGGTGTTCGTAGAGTGCGTAGGGAACACTGCAACTGTGTACCAGCAAGTAATATTTGTGTGTTTTAACCCATTTGATACTATTGTTCCCATTTTGGGAATAAAATATTACCTTAGCCTAACAGGATTCATCACAGTACAGCAACACTGTGGGACCTGCCAGCATAAGAGCCGAACCCCGCCCGCCTTACTTGGACCACTTGGGAAAACCCGCAGTAACCTCTATTTGCGAGCTGGATGGAACACATACTGAAATACAAATCGTTACACACACGTTCGTTAGGGGTAGCGTGGCGTAAACCATTTGTAACGGTGATGAGGATGTATCTTCGCAATTCCTGTGTTTCTGCATCAACTCACAGTATACCCAACAACATTTCCGACATCCCTTCCTATCAACTACTGTGTTTTTAATTCAGGTTACCACCTCTATAAGGACAAACAAATCTTTCCTGGATCTCCCATAGATATCCCTAGGATATGCAGGATGCCTGTCATGGGACATTCAAACATGCAGAGCGCGATATCCTTCCAACGTACCAGGGACATCTGTTGTCTACTGGAGTAAGCCCAACACGCATTGAAATTGTGCAATATCCCATAGATATCCTACAGATGTCGGGATATTCAGGACGTTCGCGACCTTGTAGGGATGTTCCAGGGATATTAATGGTTTGCTGGGTCGATGTCTTCTGATCTACTTTGAGTTCTTCTTGTCTCCCGGTTTGCTCCAGACGCTGTACAGTCCTACTATGTATCTCAATGACCATTGGTGCTTCTTTCGCGCGCGTGCGTGTGTGTTTTTCACCTTCCTTTTTGTGGCGTAGCGCAGCCAGTGGAGGAGAGCTGAACTGTTGTACTTGCACATAACTTTAACTTCATTCTCATATCTCACATCTAATGTTTTGCGAATAATGCGGTAGTGTACTGCTCTCCAGTGGGGAACCATCCCAGATCATAGTCACGATTTATTTGTTGTTGTTGTTGCTTAGATATCCGCTGGGTTCTGCAAGAACTTTCGCGATCGTCGCACTGAACCCCTCCCCCAATTTATATTTCTTTTTTCCTCTCGGGTTTACACGATTTACGTGGGTTGACCCGTGGCTACGCCACCAGTTCAGAGCCATCGGAGCAACATGCAACTCTGGTGAGGAGCTGAGAACTAGGTGGTCGCCTACTAGGGCGAAGGAAATCCGTGAAAGTTATTCAGGTCTCGGGGAAGGGTACGTGTATCCGTGGTAATTGTCCAGTGGGCTCTCTTCATTGCCCTACCCGAGACTTCTTGTTCGTCTCTCTGCAGCGTAAAAGAGCTTATGGGCAAGAGCAACACAGGGCTACTCTGGTGGGGTGCCAGGTACAACCTGCGACCGGATACCCGGAATATTTCTACCTTGCGCCTGCAAAGGGGGGAGGTTCTGGGGAGCCCATTTACAAGTTACGGCTCTGCGTTATGTCGTGTCACTGATGTGTGGTTTGTTAAAGTAGGACTCCGCAACAAAACCACCACAAAGATTGTGACATAGCAGTAACGCTTGGGTTATCAGGAACATACGTACGAAGTATCGCGTTCCCAAAGTGCCCAGATTTTATTCAAACGAATTATTACGAAGTGAACGCTTCGCCTCTGTGAAGCAAGAGGGCGCTGAAAGCAACACTGCTGACGTCATCGGGCATGGAAGAATGCAAGCTTCGTAACAGACGACACTGCTGGGTGACGTCACAGTATCTTCCTCCGTGGGAACCGCTGTATGCTTTGCATTTTGGTTTCGGTTTGGTATTATCATTTACGAATTAATTATTCGCACAAAATGAATGCGAATGTTGTATTCGGTATCAAGGGAGCGGTCCGTGTTCGCTATGATGCTCACCTTATTATTTATATCTAGAAGCTCATCCTACATGATGATCAACAGCGGTAAAATAAATGATTTTTGACGAATTTTGTTTGTGCAAAACAATCGAGAAAATGCAGCCTGGAATTTGAGTATTTCTGTTTTGCCGTTTTCGCACGCGTATATCTCCTGACTTTTAAACGATATTGTTGTGCATTTTTTAATGCTTTCGTATGCCTACAGACCAACAGTCCAACAGCAAATTTTGGCGTGCAAGTGCAACGCTCTGCGATATTAAAAAAATGCGAACATGCTCTCTCGCGCAGTTTTGTTCCAACTTCGACGCGTGATTTCTTTGACTGTGAATGTCCCTCATTACCATACTTGGCATCAGTTTACGCAGATTTTATGTCTCTTTGATGTGATATATCTATCGTTCGTGTATCTCCTACAGGTATCTGCTGAAGCAGTCAAATGTTTAGGCATATTTCGAAAAAAAGAAAACAAGGATTTTGCGCGTCCGTTTCTCGAAAATGCCCCTTTTGATTTCATTTATATTTTGCGAGGACATGGCCCGACGTTAGGCCCTTCATCTAATGTAAAAAAAAAAAAACTGCTTCAGAAGGTGTACACTCGCGATCAGCGCGTTAAAACGCGGCCAGTTTTTGCGTGCGTACGTGTCGGAGCCCAACTGCCGGCACCGCGGTTTGGAGGCTCTCTGTCGACGTCGTACAAGAAAATTTACAACTTTGTGTAATCAAAATTTGTAATTATCCATGTATTTACAAGACTGCGGAAGCAGTATTTTGGAATGCCAGTGGTAAATGCTTTCACTCGGTTTCTGTGAAAACGACGTTTTTCTGCATTCACTGTCCACGGTACGAGCTATGAACGTTTCTCGGCCACCACTTTCCGATGTCTTGCCTGGTTTGCTCCGCCTGCAAACCTTGTATGCCAGGTTGACGCCGTACGCATGGGTGCGGCAAAAAGTCTTCCGCCCATTCCTTTTTCTTTTGCATTCAAAAAGAAGCCACGTCCTCAGCGAGTAGATTGAGTAAATGGACGCACTTTAGGTGTTTGGGCAAGCATATTATCATATATTGTAACCCTAGGATGGCATCTTGCTCTGGTGGACACAATTAAGCAAGGTGTCGTGGCATGGTGCTTGATTATAACACCGATCGTGTCGCACGCACTTTTGGCGTGGCCTGTTCCTGTGAACAGCCATGTCGCTCTCGCGAAAGTAGACTTGGAGAGTTATACCATATACAGGGTGTTTCATTTAACTCGAACCCCACCTTAAAAAAATTATGGCTCATTGCACCACAACGAAACCAACTACATAGTATTACTAGTAGCCTAAAGTGTTTCAGAGAATTTTTGTACCGCAATTAATTAATTAATTAGTGGAAATTAATTTTATAACTTTCTAGTTACGAAGATTACGACGAAGATGTCAATTGTGAAGTTGTGGGCGCTGCCATGAGAAAACGAATCCAGTGGCTTGCAACACTCTAGCTCTAACGACTCGTTTTTTCCCGGGTCTGCAGAAATGTGCCCGGACTTCCGAAACTTGGATGGAGCATGTTTCCGTCACGCCAAAAGAGCGCTCGATCGCAGCGCCCTTCCACGTCCACTTGACGAAAAAGGAGATATGTGATTCATTCCACCTACACTCTTATCTATCATCCTTACATGGTGCCGTATCTGCTAGACGATCAGAGGGCGCAGTGACGATGACAACGCGGCGTTTGGTCTTTTTATTGCTTGTTTGATTCCCTCCTGTTTTTTCTTCTTTCGCCGTGATGCAACTGAAAGTACGGGACAAGGAATGTTATCTTTCAACCGAAGCACCTTGATTCTTTGTTCACTTTCGTCTCCGTACACGCACTCCTTGTTGGGTGCTCTGCGGGTCAAATAATTCCCTATTCCAACGAATAAAGAGCTGACATGGTGGTTGCCCTTGGTGTTGCACAGAGCAATAAGAAAAAGGCAGTGAAGATTTTTCAGATGTGGCATCCCGGCAGGAGACCAAGCCCTGCAACGATTGTTCGTCAGTACGAGACGCTAAAAGAATTTGGCAAGTTTTCCCAAAAGCGTCGTAGGTCATCGACACCTTCAGACGACGTTCGAACCAACATCTTGTCGTTCTTTGAGGCACACCCTCTAGCCAGCATCCGCGAGGCCAGCAGTCAGAGTGGCGTTCCGTTGTCAACGGTGTGGAGGGTAGCAAAAGAGGCCTGCCTCCATCCTTACCACGTTCAACTGCATCAACAGCTGCAGCAAGGAGACTTCGAAAACCGGTTGCACTATGCCAACTGGCTTTTGCGCACTGTCGGTCAGAACCCGCAATTTTTGAGTAACGTCATCTGGACGGACGTGGCAAACTTCTCCCGGGACGCGCAGGTGAACCTGCACTACGCTCAATCCTCGTTGGCTTCGCAAGTCCCATCATCAATACAAATGGTCCCTCAACGTCTGGTGCGGCATTTGCGACGGGACCCTCATTGGACCTGTCTTCCTTGATGGGACAGTGACCGCGGACAGATACCTAAACAAGGTTTTCCAGGGCCCCGTGGAAGAGTTCTACGCCAACCTCCCACTCGCGCGATATGGTCAGCTGTGGTTTCAGCGCGATGGCGCACACAGCTCCAGCCCAGCTCGCGCCTATCTCGACCACGCATTTCCTAACCAGTGGGTGGGAAGGTTCGGACCAGTGCCATGGCCTGCCAGGTTCCCGGACCTTACGCCTTTGGATTTCTTCTTATGGGGATATGTGAAGGACCGCGTGTACGTCGAGGGCACGACAACACCTGATGCCATCAAGGCGAAGATCACTCAAGTTTGCCGTGAAATCCCTGAGGACATGTTGCGGAGGGCGACCGAGAACACAATCAGGAGATGCCGATTTTGTGATGATGCACGGCGACCTCTTCGAGCACCTGCTCCGAATGTCCATAATATTGTTTCTGTTATGTTGGAATACATGTGCGAAATGCCGACTCACGTTATTCCATATTAAAATAAGTTGTCATTAAAATAAGTTACACCAAAAAGAGGCAATTACTTTTATCTTGCTCTTTTCTGTTTTCCCTGTGTAGCACTTAGCGGAAGAATCATACCCGCTGGCTCTTCGCTGGAATAAAGCATTGCTTGTGCCACAAACCATTTTACAGAGAGTGGCTGTAAATAAGTAAATGCGTAAACGTTAAAAGAGCTGCTGAACAAATGCCACCCGCGACAGCTCTTCCGTGTGTTTTCTGGTTTGCTTGCTTTTTCTCCACTTTTTTTTTCTTTTTTTTGTAAACACATGCTACAGGTACAAGGTGCTTCCATAGAAAGATAACCTTCCCTGTCGCATACTTTGAGTTGCTTCACGAATGAAAAAAGAGGAGGAAATCAAACAAACAATAAAAAGACAAAGCGCCGCGTTGTCATGGTCAGCGTGCCTTCTGGTAGTGTGGCAGATACGGCAGCATGCAAGGGTGAGAGATAAGAGTGTAGGTGGAATGGATCGCATATCTCCTTGTTCGTCAAGTGGACATGAGAGGGCTCTGCGATGGAGCGCTCTTTTGACGCGACGGAAAGATGCTCCGTCCAAGTTTCGGAAGTTCGAGCCCATTTCTGCAGACTCGAGAAAAAACGAGTTGTTTAAATGAGTTGCTACCAACTGAATTCGTTTTCTAATGACAGCGCCTACAACTTCACAATTGAACCTCTGTATGCAATAAGAGGGTAAGTCGACAAAATGCAAAACTGAGAAAAGGGACCTGATCTGATTGTCCGTCCCCTTGACACACGTGCACTACCCGTTTCTTACCCTCGTATAGCGGTCCAATAAATTGCAATACGGTCTTCTTCTTTTTTTCGCAAGTACATACTGTATGTAGAGGTCATTGCAGCAAAAATAGTAAAAACGGGATAAGTCGACTTGTCCCCTTATTGCATACAGAGGTTCAATTGTCATCTTTGTTGTAACCCTCGTAATTAAAAAGTTGGGAAATTAATTTCCACTTATTACTTAGTCAATTGCGGTACAAAAATACTCTGAAACACTTTAGGCTACTAGTAATACTATGCAGTTGGTTTCGTTATGATGCAATGAGCCGTTATTTTTTTAAGGTGGGGCTCGAGTTAAATGAAACACACTGTTGAGCCTATACCAATTTTTAAAATGGTTCGTAAATGATATCAGCACAGTTGCGGAAAGCGGCGAATCAAAAATCTTGAAATTGCGGTTCATGAAGTTGAAGAATCTTTGCTCGAGTTCACTCGAGAGGTCACTAGGCCTGCGACTCAACCTGTTCCTCTCAGGTGTCATTGAAGACGTTGTTGACATGTTCAATGAGTGTTAGAAATCGGTCATGTAGAGTTGCTCAGAAAAGTTAGTAGCAATGTTCTGGAAATAGTAACCAAGTAAAAATCAGACGCAGGGGTAGGCTTAGAAAGTGATCGGTTGTTACAGGTCAATAGCAACAGTTTTTCTGTTGACCACTCCTAGAACTTTTTTGCTATCGACCATTCTAACTTCTTTCTTATTTTTATTTGCTCTCTATCGACCTTTCCTATGGCTTGTTTTCTATTGACCATTTCTATTACTTGTTTTTATTGACTATTCATAATTCGTGTTTTCGATCGACAGTTTGTAGTGCTAGTTATCTACCACCCGTTCGTAGGGCTTCTTTTACAGCGATAACTTGTCTCTCAAGGACTGCGTAGGTGACGTCCGACTGACGTCCGACTCGGCGCGCCATTGGTTGGCGCACCAGCAAATTGGAGTGCACACGAAAAGACGTCAGGAGCCACGCTGTGGCGTTGACAAAAGTTGCATGCTTTCCACAAAAAAAACGGCAACAGTGCGGGGTGCAAGTTCGGAAGCGTGATGTGGGTAAGCTTACGCTTGTCCCATCCTACAGTTTGCAATACAAAGTTCGGTCATGTTTGTGGTGTTTGCGATACAAGCGTTTTCCGTGAGGAATCCATCTCCATACGACTGGGTACCATGCATGACGTCATGCTCGAACCCCAATGTGCAAATCTGGCAAACCGCGCACGCGCACTGCCGCAACAAGACCAACAAGATTAGCCGGTCAGTGAAACCACGTGCGTTTGTTTGTGTGCAGACTACACATGTTTATCTTTGTTTGTGATTAGTGTTTCGATTACGGGCTATAAAGGCCTTTGCTTATGAATAGCGTGTGTGCATCTGAATAAAGTCGAGTAAAGTTGGTGACTGGACCGTAATACGAGTAGATGCATCAATATGGTATTAGAGAAACCGTATTCATCCAGTAACAACATAAATTGAGTTCTCATATTATGATCCAATGACATATCAATATTACTCTCTCCACCTATAAATACATGATGCTGTGACATAAATGTGAAATAATCATTTAAAAATTAAAACGAGCAGAAATATTTGACGCCTGTGGTCGATATACAACAGTAAACAGGAATGAGTGAGTTTTCAGAATTTCATTTAACCTTTCATTCTCGCAATATTTTCTGAACCGTTTTTTCCTGCTTCCCTCAAATACTTGAACCACTTCAGAAGGCTGCACACACAGTAGGCACCCCAGCTATTACCTTGTTCACGTTCAAATGCAACATTCTTGAAACTGGAGTTTTGCCACAGCATGATTCCTCAGCGTCTTAAAAGCTTGTGAACTCAGACGTGCAGTCGTTGCATTTGAAAGGGAGATGGACATTTGCACTGATATTATGCACGTTTGCTATATGCCTTCGAAGCGTTGACTGTCTCGCAAATAACTTGTCGCAAAAGCATTATGTCGTTCACGTCGTCAAGCTCGATGGTTCCGACATAGTTGCCCTTTCCACGATCCCATTTGAATGTGATTCAAACGCACGCACACTAATCACAAGCCTAAAACACAAACAAAGACAAGCACACGTGGTTTCACATGTAGTTTCACTGTCCGGCTAACTCTTGTTCCGGCAGTGCGCATGTGCGGTTTGCCAGATTTGCACATCGGGGTTGGAGCAGGACGTCGCGTATCGTACCCAATCGGAAGGAGGTGCATGCCTCCCGGCAAACGCTTGTTTTGCGCTGGGCTGCGGTTTCGCACCGACGTGGCACCCCCACACGTGCAGCAGCGCCAACTGTTGGCAACGGCGTACCCAGAAAAATACTTCAGGGTGGCTTCTCTTGGGACCGCACATGGAAGAGGAGGATTTGCCGGTATTTCTCACTCCCAAATGCACTACCAAAGGTACAATTTTGGGGGTTGGACACCCAGAACCCCCCTCTGGCTACACCAGGGACAATTGGCCAGGGAGTTCACACAGCAGAATGTGTGGGAGACCTGAAGAAAACAGAAAATTTTTTCTACATGTGCGTGCTCAATACAACTGAACGCAATGCACAAACAATGGGACAAAATGGGACATTTGTCCTGTTTCGCCCGTTATTCCTGAACCTTGCATTTCTGTAACCATTCTGGAGCGAAGATGACTTCATTCACATAATCCCATCTACGCTCTAACAAAAAGGCCATTCACTTTGGCCGTAGAAGGCTCGACAGACCCTTTCTTCCCCAGGGGCTGTTGACCCACAATTTGCATGCACCTTTAACACGTCATACCTAACCCTTTAAGTACCATGCCAATGATGAGGACGGTGCCCCGAAGAACAACAGTCTCTGCTCGAAATATCAGCGGCTCTCGTCCTGGGGCACTTCCCTTCATACTTCCTTACCGATTAGGTGGACTTGTACCCGTCTACGTTCCACATGTGAGAAGCATGTGTACAAAATATATAATTCCAAAACTTCACAGATGTTATTCGAACGAATTTGTTACGAAGCGAGCGCTGCTGGAAGCAACACGTTGCTGACATCATCCGGCATCTTCTCGCAACACTGCTTCATTTGACCTGCTCGTCCTTCAGAAGGATACAACCTTTTTCCAATGCGTGCTCGCCTCTATCCCGTTGCAATCGACGCTGTAATGGTCGGCTCAATATACTGCATCAGTGGTTCCGGCAAGAGATTCCCTACAAGACGGAAACAGCAACTACGTGGGACGTCCTTTTCTGTTTCCTTCAAGACGCAAGGATGAATGCAGGTTTCGAAGCAGACGACAATGCTGCGCGATGTCACAGCACCCTCTTCCGGATGAACCGCCGTAGTATGGAGCTCTGTTTTCTGCTCTTCGCATTTTGGTTTCGGTTTCCTATTATGGTTATTTACGAATTAATTACTCACGCAAAATGAATGCGTATGTTGTATTCTGTATCGAGGGGGTCTGCTAAGTCTCCCTTTAAAGGATAAATACATGAAGTGAAATGAAATCATGTGACCACAAACATGCAGCAAGATGCTGATCGAAAGAAGTGAGAGGGCGCTGACAAGCCTTTGAGCCCTCCTCGTCTCGGGTTCCGCCTCTCTCAAGCTGCTGAGCCATGTATCATCTGTAAAACATCCATTTGGGCTTGTTGGTACATTTCCTTGGCGATAAAAGTGCTGAAAGAGACACAGACGACACAACGTAGAGCACTTATGTGTTCTATATGAGTGCTCTATGTTGTGTCGTCTGTGTTTGTCTCTTTTAGCGCTTTTATTGTCAAGGAAATGTGTCATCTCCAACGAATGCAGGTATGTGCTGCCAGAAAGCAAGATCTCCATTCTAAGTGACTTCTGTTCGTTTGAGCTCTGCTTCATTGCAATAAACCTGCAATGCCCCACTGAACTTGAATTGACGAGATTGCACTGATTAGCACACACTTGGGAAAATGGGTCATTGAAGGGATTTTAAAAAGGAGGAGCATTCTATGATGAATATAATGAAACCAACCGAATGTTGTTGGCAGTCGTGCATCGTGGTCAACAGTATTTTTTGATAAAAATAAAGAGCATGATCATTCACCACATTCACACGCGAGAACACGACACTTTAAGTGTACACCTGCAGCATTCCTGCGTTCACACATTAAATTCATGGTCCATGATCACATACAAAATATGTTACAGCGTTGCTCGATGACCACTGAGTCACATATGAAGGGCTAGTCTGTCATGTGTTTGGACAGGTGACGCTCCAGCTGGGCACTTGTGCCGTACAATGCGGGGCAGAATTCACACCTGAACAGGTTCCCAATAGTGTGCGTACGCATGTGATGAATCAGGTCACACCTGCTCACGAATCTAGCGGGACAACGTGCACACTTGTGTGGCGTCTGTCCCGTTTCCAGGAGGATCTTCAGCTTGGTAGGAGCACAAGGCGGCGCGGAATGGAGGTCGTCCGAGCAAGGCTCTGTGGCTTGTCCCGCTGGGCAACGCTGCTTGACAAACGACGCGAAGCAGCTGCTGCACATGAGCACTCTCGCCCTCGTATTCAAGAGCGTTTTCAAACTGGGAGTTAAAAGGAATGCGGTTGAACAGATGCTGCACTTCAGCGACACAGGTGTTGCTAGTTCGGGTGATGTGTCGGGTAATCGGCCATGGTTCTGGTGGACGCTTTGCTGCTCCTGCAGGGCAGTGTGATCCAAAGGCTTTGGCGTCACTTTGGTGCGCTCACAGCCAATGCCGGCACCAGGCTTTGATTGTGCCGCTAGGGATGGACTGTCACTCGAAGATGAAGAGTCGTAGGTATCGCAAGGTTCTTGTTTTATGCGAAGCACATTGCACAACGTTGTTTCTGAAATGCAATCAACCAATTAATCAAAATAGAACAATGGCAGAAATCCATCAATTATGGGGTCACTACGGAAACTACCCACTGCAGTAAGATGGAACATTGTGTCGACTGCATGTACCGTAATTTCACGCGTATTAGCCGCAGCTTATGAGCAATTTTTTTTCTCACGGGGCACTGTGTTTCTTTTCCACCATTGCAGCTTATCTGACAACTATTTTTCCCTGCTATTTTCCCTATACTCTGGTTTTAGCAAAAGGGGCAGACAGTGTCTCCAGAAACAGCACCTCCCTGCCAATGCGGGAACAGTGCGTAGCAGGGGCGCGTCCACATTCATGTAGACTGACCTTCCTGGTGCTTTCCCCCAAGGAGCTTTAACGAAAGTTTCATTATTCATGTCTTCTGGAAGGCCACTGACCCGTCGATCCATGAAAAACACACAAGAAGGGCACTATCCGATCCTGGTAGAAGACTAGTACAGACCTCCTTTGTTGTACACCATGCCAAACTCGGAGTATGAACCGCAGGGTCTATGTCCTTCTCTATTGTCGCCCTTGTCGCACAAATCAGTTGCGTCTTATCGCCCGTCGCTTATCTGCGAGTGCAGCTTATCTGCCCGAAAATTTTCAAAACATTCTTACAAATGGGTCCTGCGGCTTATCTGCAGTGCAGCTTATATGCGTGAAATAATGATAAAGGATGGTACACTATGAAGGACATTCAATCCTGGTAAATTTCAAAGTGATTGAACATTGAAGCTAAAACCTGTCATGTGAAACCTGTACCCAAAGCTATCAAAATGGCAGTTTTGCGAAGAGGAGTTGAGGGGCTGCTCTCCAGGTGCACAATGATGATGCATTCTAAAATGAGTTTATGTTTGTTGCCTCCATGCGACAAAATGTATTTTGCACAGTGTCTCTGGCTGTACAACGGATAAGTTGGTTGGCTGTTGGTTTGCATTTTCCTCAAATGCTCCTGGAAATCTTTGTCTGAATCTGGAATCTGAAGCCCGGGTAAATGAAAGCAAATTACATGGGAGTGAAATCTGCCCCGATGCTTTTTGTTTGGATAATCCTGACAAGCGAAGTTCGCATAAACGGTGGTCGACTGTTTAGCACCTCAGATCAGAAATCGGGCAGTATCAGTTGCAACCTCACAGCTGAAACTTGTGCGTCAACAGTCATAAAACTTCCAGCATAACATTTTAATCGAAATGTGCAACTGGACGTCGAGAAGCTTCAGTGTTGTGCTCATCTGTGCTGCATAATATGTTGCACAGTCTCAGCTACTACCACATTATTTGTGCAGATTTTTTGGATGCAGGGGCATGTGCAAATATAGTACATGACATGAAATGTACAGGTTGCATGCTGAATATCATGAAGATGCCACAAATACATTGTATCTTTCACTTGTCTTTTGTGTAGTTGTTTCTGGGTTCAGTAACGTAGGTTTTTTGGCTTATTGGTAACATATAACATATGTAGAGCCTGAAGTTTTCGGGAAATATTTTTTCCAAATTCGGGGGTGTAGAAATCGCGGAAATTAACACGTGCTCTAAATTCATGTGAATTCGGGTGGAAAAACTTCGAGTATGCTAAATTTGGGGAGAAATCAGGCTCTATTACTCTAACGAACTGTACTGGTTTGGTAGAAGCGGTGATGTAATTGCGTTCACACCCAAACAAGCTAGTGTGCATTCCTTCAAACGTTTCAGTGATGGCAATTTGCTGGGCAAAAATCGGGTTTCACCCTAAAGAGGCAACCCTTCAATTCGGGGTGCAAATTCGGAGAAGAATCGGGTTAGACCCTAAAACTTCAGGCTCCAAACATATTTATTGGAGAAACAACCAGAGTGCACAGAAAACATGACATGGGCAGAGCAGACAAACAGGGGCATAGGTGGTGTAGGAACCGCACGAAAGTGCGTGAGCTCGTCGGTCCCACTGCGGACCCGGTCTTGGTCCTTTGCGCTACCCACGTGGATTTGTTTCGATGCGTCCCAATTGGCTGCCATGAGGTCACGGCCCCCCCCCCTACCCCGCTCTCAGTACGCCCATGCTTGATACAACTAAATGTTCGGCACAGCAAAGAAATCGCGTTCCCCATGAGTTTCGTTATAGAGTATAGACGTTCGACTGTAGTCATTCTGTGTAACTGCAGTTCCGCTGCTAAAGTAAACACGCTGAGATGTATCACTTTTACCATGTATACCATTGTTGTATTGTAAAAATTGTGACTTTTACAACTTCAAGTTAATGGGGATTTTAAATTGAATTCATAAATTTTTTAAAAATCGTGATAAACTTTTTTTTTTGCAGTTACAGTGGGACTGAAAGGGCAAGCCCGCAACAAAGTCCCACAAATAAATATACATGTGAAAAAAAGA
Organism: Ornithodoros turicata; assembly: GCF_037126465.1. Taxonomy (NCBI): domain Eukaryota; kingdom Metazoa; phylum Arthropoda; class Arachnida; order Ixodida; family Argasidae; genus Ornithodoros; species Ornithodoros turicata. The sequence continues at coordinate 181,224,314 of NC_088201.1, forward strand.
TAATCGCTTTAAAGTAATTTGCACTTTGACCAGTACCGTTTTCACAGCTTTTCAGATTTTACTCTAAGTAACGACGATGCTGATTGTGATGTCGCACAATTGGAGTTTTACCATTTTTAAGCGTAGTGTTCAATCTATTTAGGGTTAAACATAGCAAAACGGGCTTTTTGCATCACCATAACTTTGGGTAAAACCCAGAGATCCTTAAGTACAGAACTTGCCAAAAATTAAAACCTTGGCACGTGTATGAGCTCGGGTGAACACTAAATACTTCACACTCTGCTTCCCCCTCGCATTCGTTTTGATTTTTGCTTTTTGAGTCACAAATCTGCTCTTTCACATGGTATCACCAGATTTTTCACTGTTTAAGTATAAATCCTGATTTTTACCCTCAGACACCCTCAAAAACCTGAAAACAGAGAGGCCTACGCGTGCATCATGTCTGGCCTGCATGCTTTGCTTTATACAGGGTGTTTCACCAAACGTGAAAATAAAAAAAATATATATATATATTAAACAATCTACTTGTCTTAATGTTATGAGATCAACGCTATCCATCTCAGAAACCCTTTGCCGTAACTTCCGATCACGTCTGTCAAATATTATTTGTGAGAAATTTAATTTACGCAATTGACGTCAGAAATTTCCCAAGTCAACATTGCATCATAAAATACATTCCCTATTGCTTTAGCAATAGCTGAAGAAAAAAAAACTGAATAAAAGCTCATTTCAAGGCGCCTAAATGGTCAACCACGCTCAGTTCTCCGTCAAACTAATGCGAGATGCGGCTGTAGAAAAACAGTCACCCTTCCCTTCCTGTTTCCTTCTCGCTCTCATTTCAGATAACTGCAGTTGAGTTGCAACCATCCTTTGCAGCACAGTGTACTGAAAGTCGAATGCAATAGGGGTGGACAGTATGTGTCTTATCAATGCTCTTTAGCTTCACGAGCGTGTTCAAGGTCTTCTGCCTACCCGTCCACCCCTATTGAGCTCGACTTTTCAGTACACTGTGCTCCTTGGGCATACTGCCCTTATCAGCAGAAGCCTAGAAAAGAGAAAGTGAAAGGGCAGGTACATGGCCTCCTCGCATCGCTTCTTCCAAAGATCCAGCGAATTGCACACCTCGAAAAGACGGTTCTTACAGTTTTTCCCTGGCTATTACCATTGTGGTAGTGAATGTATTTTACAAGAGAATGCACTAAATGTGGCAGACGCTTGCTGTTTCCATAAAAGGAATGGGAGGTTGACTTGGTAAATTTTGAAGTTCAATTGGGAAAATTCAAATTCTCCCATGTTAAACTTTAAAAAGTGCTCACAAGTGATTGCAAAATCTATTCCAAGATAGATCGCGTTGACCCCACAGTATTGAGACACGCAGATTTCTTAACACGATTTTCCTTCGTGTTAGGTGGAAGACTCTGTATGTTAGCATATCTTATGTGTCTGCCCTGTAGTGCATTTCTGGTGTATTCCTCACCTGACATGTGTTCACTTGTGATTCCCCGAGTGTCTGAAGAATTTGCTACCAAATCAGGAGAGTCAGCATGGGCAGGTTCTTTCTTGATGTAACTGTAACATGTACTTGCACCATGCGTGGTTGGATCTGCAAGGAACATAAGCACTGAGCTTAATTTAAAGTGGCTGCAACACCTCGATAGATGTGGCTCACTACATAATGTTCATACTGTATCACACAATGCAGTATTGAGGGAAAACTAATTGTTGTTCTATATGTCGCACTGTGTGAGATATAAACCCAGAACACACACACTCATCAAGCTCCTCCGGCCATTCCCGTTGGTAGTCTTAAGCATGTGAACTCTCTCGCGCGTCCTTACTGGATGCTGGAGGGGACACCTGCACTGATGTCAGAGCCGCATGAGATTCCGTATCCATGGTGCCGGTTTCCTATGCGTCTAGTATTAGCCCTTTTGCTGTAAAGCTTGGAATACATGAAGAAAGAAGGAAGTCACTGAAAAGGTTAGCCAGCTGCAGGACTAGATCCCACATCCGCTGGATTGCCAGTCCAGGGCTCTGCCAATTGAGCTAAAGTAACACACCTCTCCAATGACTTCCAAGGTTGTGTCATCTGAAGGGTCAAACCACCCACTCTCTCTCATCCCCCTTTCCCTCTTACATGTTTTCTCAATCACACACACATCCATACGACGGAGAGACGCAAGCGGCATCTGCTGAACACAATGTTAGCATCAGAACACCAATTTCCATCGTGTTGGAATGTGTCAGAGTTCCTGAGAACATCCAACTTGTGGAGCGCCTGATCCTTAAAGGAGCTAGGAAAGCACTTTAATCACTAGCATTTTTTTGAACCAAGTGGTTAATAAGCATATTAAAATGCACCATGCGAAGTAATACTATCAACAGGTGCATAAATATCGCAGAATTCGATTTTGAAAATCGCGACCGTGCGCAACGGTGGCAATACCCGAAACGAGCCGTCGAGCCGCTTGCGTCATTTTGACGTCAGAAAGGTGGAGCCCCTGATTGGTTTCGAAGAACGTCGTCTGCTATTTTTCACTCGGAGCCCTGCTGCAACAGTGGAAGAGGTTTCTTTTGCTTTTTCTTTGGTTTATCGGATACAGTAAACGAAGACTGGTCTACAGACACTGTTCAATGTTAGACCGTGAGATTGTAGAGGCCTCCTCATTGAACTCCCCGAGCGAAGTCAACCAAAAATCGGTCAACCTCTCCCCGCTTGACCTTGCTTTCCCTAAAGCGACCTTCCGTAGTAGGTGGATTATGAAAATAAACTTCAGGTGCCAGTTGAACGCTGTTCTGTCCGTGTCTGTGTTTTGTATGCTGTTTGTTATCGTGGTGACTGTTTCTTGTTGTGTTGTTGGTGGCAATACGTATAAACACAGTACGGCACTAAGCGCTGCGTCACTTCACGCCTCGAAATGATCGCTGCATGGCTATGACCACTAATTCCGTCCGCTATGTCATTATATCAATATACGCTATATCACTAATTCGCTATGATCACTAGTGCCCGTCACTTTGACTAGAAACTTTGTTAGCCATTCAGTTAATTCCTTATTCAGCTGGAGGAGTGTTCTTGCCCATACGTTGTCAGATACAATCCAGTGAAATCTATCGCAATACGCCGCCGCCGCCACATCGTGGCATCAGGAGTTGAACATTCATTGCCTGAGTTACACACCAACATAGCCAAGCAGTGTCATAAGACCACAACAATTTATGGTCAACTTACCAACCATCGAGCTAAACGAGAATTGGCCGATGCAGACTACAAATGTGGACGACGCAGACACGCAAGTTTGAGTTCATCCGTGCTCGGCGCCATTTGTTTTGTCACCATATAGTGCATCAGTTTTATCCACCATATAGTGACTGACAACGCCGGTTAAGTTTGCGTCCGACGACATATCAGCGTGCACTAAAACAACACGTGACTAGCGTAAATTTTAGCTGACTATAAAATGCACATGTTGCGCGCGGAAAACTGCCAACGGCAAACTGTGACTAACCCACCCATAATATTGCAAGCACACAACTAACCAACCAACATGCCGCCCTGCTAAGCCAAATGGCTTCTAAATGTGTCTTTCGTTCGCTAAGGCGACTTGAACACACATAGAAAATTCCTGAATTTGAGTGGTTAAATAGTGATGTTATGATCGCGGCATAACATCTTACGAAGCAGCATTTCCTCTTTTCCTTGTTTCCAGAAGATGAATTTTAGAACGGGGGTTTCACGACCATGAATATCGAGGTCCTCCCTTATTCATCGCTTGACAGAGAGAAAGCAGGGTGAAAGAAAACGGAAAGAAAGAAAAGAAAACCAGTCAGCACTGAAGCGCGATCGCCGCTTTCAACTTTTATTACGTCACCAATGACGTTTTTTTCTTTCTCCTCCTCGTTTGACCCGGAGGAGCGAGTCGAGTGGGAACACGCGCGGCGATGTTCAAGTGTCTTTTTTTCTACGAAAAACATCGCGCACAGAGAAAATTTTCGTGTTAATCATCAAGTTAAGTTACCTGCTTCCACAACGCGTTCGGAACGGAAAATTTTTTAGATGGCTTTCAGAGCTCCTTTAAGGACCGACGGATAACATGTCTCAAACTGGCTCAAAAGACGGACCTTTCTGTGGGAACGTTGAACACTATCATTCATGAACACATCCAGTTTCGGAAAGCCGGGCCTCCATCACCAAAGGAGTGCTCCTCCTACAGGACAATGCACGCCCGCAAACCGCGCATCTCACGACACGCACCTTAGAGGAACTTGGCTGGGAGTTGCTACCACATCCCCCTTACAGTCCATACCTCGCTCATAGCGATTCCCATCTCTTCAGGCAACTGAAGGCTTCCTTGGGGGCCGCCACTTCGGCTGCGACGACGAGGTCTAGAATGCGGTCCGATCCTGGCTGCTACGCGCCGTTAAGGATTTCTACGCTGCTGGCATCCAAGCCCTCGTGAAACGCTGGGACGAGTGCATTAGTGCAGCTGGGGATTACGTTGAAAAATAAAACTAATTTCTCGCCTGTAAGTCCATTTTACTTTTGCGAAAAATGAAAGTCCCGGTTTGACTTGAACACCCCTCGTACTCCATCAGGACATTCTGTACCGTTTCACTCCCCTTCCTTCAAAGGTCACTCCCTTTTGGTGTGTGTGGGCACATGGTAGAGATGGTAGACGATAGGTGGAAGAGGTGCCCTGTATCCCCTGGGTGCAAGATATCAACATGTGAATATCAATATTCAGGCCGAATCGAAAGCATCGCCTGTCTTTTGCCATATGCCAAAGACATTTGCAAAAAGACAAAAACATTTGTGCACGGGAGCAACTTTCTGAGACATTATCCTTCTCGAACAGCAGGGTGACGCAGCTCGTGTCGAGGCTGTGACCAAAATTCTCTCACACACGTGCCTACAAATTTCAAGCAGCAAATTTCGCATGAATTTCTGAAGTAACGATCCATTCCTTGTTTCCTCTACTTGAGCTATAAAGAGGTCTCTCAAATTTTTCACGTTTCCTGAGAAGTTTGCTTGGTTCGGTTATCTGGAATCTCGTTATCCGGACGAAAAGGGAAGACTCCCGAGGTGTCCGGATAATCGAGACACGACTGTAGCATATAAAGTGACACAGGGCAGGAACGTGGAGGCAGTAATACGTGCTCGCTAGAGAGCAGATTTTTTCAGCACTAACAGGGAGTGCTCTTTATCACGTAAAGTGCTCTAGGCCAACCAATGATTAGAACAATATCGTTTTGTCACCTAACTGGAAGGAAAGCTGATACATAGTGTGTATTCAGGAGTGACACGCTGCAGAATACCACAGCAAAAGATGCAAAGAAACGTCACAGCTTTCCGCCATCACGTCTAACCGTGGGGAATACCCTGTGACGCAGCCATGTGATGTCGTGTAGCAGACGACAGAAAAGACGCTGAAGGCGTTTTCTGCTAAGTGCGCGGTACGCCTCTCCCAATGTTCCGCACCGTGTGAATGTTCAACATAACACGGGATGGAACTTCGGCTCCTTGAGAAGTGTTTTCGCGTTACCTTCCACTAGAATCTTCTGTGAAGATGTCGCTCGCCGCTCTGGTGATAACAGTGCCTGTCACAGTCACAAGGACACTTCCACAGGACACAGGGAGGACACTTCCGGAATGCTACAAGGGTTTAAAAGGACTCCCTTTCTCATGAACAGTCTTCATTGCATTTTTCAAGCTGATGAGGACACCCGATTAGGCATCAAAACAACCTCTTTGTTATCATTGAATGTTGTTGTTGTTGTGGACGCCAGTGTAACAAAGTGACAAAACTCATCTCCTTGCAATGACGCCCGCGTCTGGGGAGGACACGTGGTCGAGGACACATCGGACACAGGACACATTGAGAAGTCACGTGACACTGATCGAAAAAGGGGAAAAATGGAACAGATATCTTTCCCCTTCTTGTGTTTCCTCAAAGGTCGGAGTATATGTCACATGATAGATCCAAGCCACGTGGGGCTCTGTTAATGAAGTGCAAAGAGTGAGCCCCCTCGGAAGACACGACGAAGGGCAACAACGTTGCCAGGTGGGAGCTGGGCGTTCCGTCGCAGCATAACATGACGTCACAGTTCTCAAAAATAAAAATAAATTCTCTAACTTTCGCATCACGTGCAGGCAAAATATAGTCCAGAAATGTAATGTGAGAAAGAAGATTTCAGTAACATAACTTTCGTAGGATATGGCAGAATTGTGGACAACCCGGGGCTTTAAACACACAGTAAACCCTCGATAACTCGAAGTCGGAAAAAAACAGGAAAAAAGTTTGAGATAAGCGGGGTTCCGACTTAAGCGAACAGCGAAAGTTACGTTGCCACAATGTTACTACAATGCACTATGCTATGAAACGGGGGGGGGGGGGGGGGGGGGGGGGGGGAAGGCGTTCCTTCAAAGTAATGTGGCTCGTAAACAATTCTGAAACCATTTATTTTTCAGCCTCCTCCGAGATGGAAGAACTCGTTAATGGCAGTCTGCCTGCCATTCACGTCTGGCGGCAGGAAAGCATCTTCAAGCTTTTAACGCAACGCATGAGACACTCTTCTGCTCCGCTGCACTCTACCTTGTTACGGAGCAAACCAAGCATGCTTCTCGTCTCCCAACGATGTCGGAACCTTACGGGGCTGTACATCCTCCACATGTGTCTCTGGCACGTCAATAGCGAGGGCGCTCTAGACGATTTCACTGTCGCTCATTTCACCACTCACTGGAACACCGTCATCATAAAGGGCATAGCCCTCGAAGTTCAAGTCCTCTACGCCGCTCTTCCCACAGCATGCGAGGCGCATCACATTGTTGCACAATGCGCCACATCCACTGAACTCGTCTGCTGGCTCCGGTACGGCACTGAAAGACGAGAAACCGGCATGAACGAAACAGTTCACGATAGATGCCTGATGCACTTGCTGCCAGGCCTCGTTGATAAGGTGCACAACACCAAGGAGGTTGATCTCGTACGATTTGCCGTTATCAAATGCCAGCAGGACGCGGCGGAGGAGGCTCTTTCTGTACGGCTTCCGAGTGATTTCAATCGCGCCTTGGTCCATGGGCTGGAGGACCGACATCATGTTCGGAGGGAGAAACTCCAGTGTGATAGCTGCCAAGTTGTTGATCTGGCCATGCCCAGGACAATTGTCCACGATGAACAGAACTTTCCTGTTGTTCCTTGCAAACTTGCGATCCAGGTCCCGAACGTAATCCGCGAACAACGCTGCCGTCATCCACGCAGTTTTGTTGGCCCGATAGATCGCTTCCTTCGGCAGCCGTGCGCCTCTGAAGCATCTAGGATTTTTAGACTTGCCAATGATGAGGAGTGGCAACTTCTCGTCACCAGAGGCGTTTGCTCCGAACAGGATGGTGATCCGGTCCTTCCGTTGCTTAGCTCCAGTGCACGCCTCACCACTTGATGTGAACGTGCGGCTGGGCAACACCTTGTAAAAGAGCCTCATCAAGCCTCGCGGGCTCATCAAGATTGAAGACGTCGTGATCCGGGTACACACTTCTTCGCAGCTCGGCGACCCTGTGGTTGTGCCAGTTTTCCACCGCGGTTCCGTCAACAGCACCGCTTTCGCCGTGTATGCGCTTTGTAGCGACTTTGTTTCGCTTCTTAAAGCACTCGAAGCACCCCTTACTGCATTTGTAGTCAGTGTACCCCATTTGCAATGCCATGGAGTCGGCCTTTTCCATTAGGATGGGTCCCGAAACTGGAAGATTGGCCGATCTCGCATTCTGCAGCCACAGCAGCAGCGCGGCCTCCACATCAGGAAACTTGGAGTCCCGGCACCTTTGACCTTTGTTTGACCTTTTCCTTATTCTTGAGCACGGTGGATAGCGTGGACAGAGGAATTCCAAACTCCTTGGCGATGTGGTCTTTGTCCTTCCTTCCTTCTCCACTTCTTTGATAAGGGCAACCTTCCGCTCCAAAGTCAGGGACTTGCATTGGCGTTGGTCAGCCATCACGTCAGACCACGGCGAAGCAAGAAACAAAACTGATAACGCCCAGACGAATGAGGAGGAGGAGGAGGAGGAGTGACGTTGGGTGGAAAGGGGGTGCGGTGTGCCTGCCACAGCCAGCAGCGTGAGTCACTAGGACTGAAAGGCTTTGACCTTCACCTAGCCTGGGGGGCCCAAGAACGCACGTTATCAGCAGTAGGTACGCTGACCTACCGGTGATGGAATTTCGAGATCTCCGTACTCAAGGGAAAAAAAGCTTCGACTTAAGAGGTCCCAAATACATAGGAAGCATTCAGACAAGGATTGGGATGCAAAAAAAATTCGAGATAACCGATATTTCAAGATAAGCGAGTTCTAGTTAACGAGGGTTTACTGTATTCCTAATATGTCCAGGTTTTGTGAGGTGGTCACTCCTCTCAGTTGAAATCCAGTGTAGCACAAGCCTGACTTAAAAGCATGGTACTTGACAGGAAGAGATGTCAGGAATGTTGTTGGGTGTACAGTAAACTACCGATAACTCGAAGTCGTAAAAACCGGAAAAAATTCCTAGGTAAGCGGGGTTTCGAGTTAAGCGAACAGCGATAATTACGTTGCCACGATCTTACCACAATGCACTATGTTATGAAAAGCATTCCTACAGTAATAGGGCTCATAAACAATTCTGAAGCCATTTATTTTTTAACATCATCTGAGAGGAAATAACTCTGTGATAGCAATCTGCTTGGCATTCGCGTCTGGGAACAAGAAAGCATCTTCTAGCACTTCAATGCAACGCGTGAGATGCTCTCCTCCCGGCACGTCGGACCCCTAGACGATTTCAGTGTCACTCAGTTCATCAGTTACTAGAACATCGCCGTCGTAAAGGGGAGTCTGAAGGGGAGTGCAGTCTGCCTGCCACAGCTAGCGGCGATTTCGAGTGATGCATCTGGTAATCCGAGCGAGAGCGCCCAGGTCCAGTGCATGATCTACACAGGAGTCGCTCCGAGGCAGTCATCACCCGGATTTGTCGGACACTCTACCACTCTTCTACGAGGGTCGCTCCGCTCACTACGCATTGTGCATTCGTCGTATTCGTGAACTTCCGGCAGCGTCGTTGGTGTCGTCGCGCACTTTCACCTGATCACAAGCATAGCTTGCGAGAAGCAGGTCACATCATCCTCTTTGTCATTCGCATTACCGGTGTCAATTGAACTTTCATCACTACTACTTTCGTAAAGATCCATGTCGTCAATGGTAAACACAACAGAGAAACAGATGACAGGCCATGTGACAGGCAGAAAACCACAGGAGCAATACGTAGCGGACGACACTCGCGAGCTGCATATATGCGCATGCTCGCCGTCGAGAGCGGAAGACATGGCGGACGAAAAGAGCTGAGGGCGACTTTGGCTTGGCCTCTTGCAGCAAGAGCCAAAAAAGTGCTCTTGGGGCGAGCGAACTGCTCCGTAGTGCACCATCCAAACACGCGGCTGTTGCTCTGACCGCACCACTCGAATTTACCACTCGGGGCCCCAAATGCATCACCCGAAATCGTCATAGGACCACGGACCATCCTAGGACTGAAAGGCTCTGACCTTGACGTAGCCTGGGGAACCTAAGAATGCACATTATCAGCCGTAGGTACGATGACCTACCGGTGATTGAATTTCGAGATATCCGTACTCTGGCAAAAAAAAGCTTCCACCTAAAAAGTTCCCAAATACATAGGAAGCATTGGGACAAGGACCGAGATGTAAAAAAAATCGAGATAACCGATATTTGGAGATAAGCGAGTTCGAGTTAACGAGGGTTTACTGTACTTGACTTGTTGTAGATACATGGGGTAATTGCAGGGATGCATGATCGTTGCAATGTTTTATGCCCCACTACACTTAGTGGAAGTACCCCAAAACTTTGTGTTTCAGTAATGCTCCACCCAGTGGGATGTCTGCCAGGCAGGAGGGGCACGGTACTTATGTAGTCATCCATGCATCTGGTATCCGACGCATTGAAAAATGTGTACATACGGTGCCGCTGTGTTGTGTACACATGTTGCAAATAATGTTGAAGTCAAGTACATTACAGACGTTTGCACAACGTCGCAGTACGACATTGATGAAATGTTGCCGTACCATTCAGTGCTACCTGGAGTGTATTGAACAAATATGGATGTAACGCTTCGTAATGTTGTCGGAACATTACATAATTTAACCTCTGTATGCAATAAGGGCATAAGTAAAGGCTCCAACCTTCTGTGGTGGAAAATTAATTTTTTCACGGGGCTCCAAAGTCAAATCCGCGGGAGTCCGCGGTAAAAATCGCAAATTCCGCGCCATTCTGCAAGTGTGGCACAAATGCATGTCTGGAAGCAGATGCACTCAGATCAAGCCATTCAGTACCTCAAAGAGATGAACACACTTTTATTTTCTGTTAACCACGTTATTTTCGTCGACCACCACCGACACTGTCGACCCACGCAGCACGCCAAGCTTCGTGTTTCTCGAACAGTTCTGGAATTCGACGGCGAAGTGCGTTCGGCCCCGGTATCGGCCCCGTTGGTAACTCGCGTCTCCAAGAAATTCCTTATTTTGGGGCGTCCAACCTTTTCCAGCGGAATATTAGCGGCAAAGAGTGCTTCCAGAAATTCCGTAACAACGTCCATTCATGCTTCCCGGGCTGTGACCACAGAGTCCAGCGTCTGCAATCTTACATCACGCTGCTACAGTCCAGAGCAACCGTCAGCAACGTTATTGTCTCGCTGCATTTCTTCCTGTCTTCGCTTCAACTTGTCGGCGTTCATGCGGTGCCTGTTGCTCATTACGTGGTCGTCGATCGTAGATTTACGTCGATGATCGACAGACTTAGCACACACCTTGCAAAAAAGGATGCCTCCGTCCTCATAGAATACGGCGTTTCTGTATTCCCGAGTGCTATCCCGCGCAGTTTTCTTCCAAAAGTGCGACATGACATCGTACGAATAGGAAGGCGTTCGTTCTCCACCGTTCCCCGAATGCACGTGCGCACTAATCCTTTCTCATTTCTTTACAACAGCGGGGAGACGAGAACCGTGCCATGTGACTCGCGTTGGTCGCGCGTCTGCTGTCGGCGTCGTTTGCACGCATCGCTCGAAGCAAGGTTTTTTTTTTTCACAAGGCTTTTTTAGCGAAGGGCTTTTTTAGATCTAATAGGCATTATTGAGTAAGGGAGCATAAATTATTAATTGCACAGTGTATTACAGCATTCCGCGGAGTTTCCGTGGAAAAAAGGCGATTCTGTGGTAGATCGTCATTTCCACGAAATTTCGCAGAATCGCGGAAAGTTGGAGGCTTTAGGCATAAGTAGGAAAATCCTAACCCGAGAAAGGAGCCTGATCTGATTGTCTGTCCCACTGACACACACATACTTCCCGTTCCTTACTCTCCTGTAGCGGGCCAATAAATTGCAATGTAGTCCTAAATTTTCTTTGGCAGGCACATACTGGTATGTAGATGTCATTGCAACAACAATAGTAAGAAGGGGTTAAGTCGGCTTATACCCTTAGTGCATACAGAGGTTCTATTGCTGCCTACATGTTGCGTTGTGTTACAGAAATATGGCTGTATCGCTGTTATAATGCAGCGGAAACTGTACCCAAATGTAGCCTCAATATTGTGTTTGTGTTGAAAAATATTGTTGTAACGGTGTCACAATATTGTGGAAACATGACGAAAATGTTGCCTCAATATTGTATTTATGTTGGGGAAACATGGTTCTACTGCTGTCACAATGTTGCAGAAATGTTTTCCAGCAGCGTTGCTGCAACAGATTTTCAATAGGACATTAGTAACGTTTTTGCAACACTCGAGTAAAACATTACCACAACGTTCCGGCAACAAATTGTGCTACTAGGGCAACTACTGGGCAGTTTCCAGGTTGGTAGAAACCCTGTTTATCGGAAATTAGGAGGGTTTGGGTCCCCCACGACCTGCTATTTAAATTTTTAGAAAAGCGCATGCACATATTGACTGCACATGGGTGTCGAAATGAAACAGTTGCAAAGTATTCGGAATTTTATTGAACCTGATGCTCACTGGATAGAGCCTGAAGTTTTAGGGCTTAACCGGCATTCGCACCCAGAATTGAAGGTTGCCTCTTCAGGGTGAAAACCGATTGTTACCCGTCAAACTGGCCTCACTGAAATGTCTGTAGGAATGCACACTAGCATGTTTGGCAGCGAACGCAATTACATCACCGCTTGTATCAAACCAGTACAGTTTGTTTGACCAATAGAGCTCAGCTTCTCCCCGAATTTAGCATACTGGAAGTTTTTCCATCCGAATTTGCATGAATTTAGAGCACATGTGGATTTCCCCAATTTTTATCTTCCGAATTTGGAAAATAATATTTCCCGAGAAACTTCGGGCTCTAATAATGGAGAACAAAGCGGTAGAATGCAAGCTGACCTGGTGGATGTGTGAAGTGGGAACAGCAGCATTTCCTCGTGTCTGAGGTAGGGGGCTTGGACAACACAGGCAACAACGATGGACAAAGTCTCTGCGTCCACTTCATCTGTCGTCGTCGTCTCTCTTGGCCATGACCTATACCTTGTGTTGCAATTTTGAATTTGTGAATCTGATGCGTAATACAGACCAAAGGCCCTACCTCACATTTAAGGGAAATGCTGCCTACTTCACATAATGGAGGTTTTATTCTCCACAATGCACTTTGTGTGTCCATAATGTATTCCATTTTGAACCCTGTACTGTACTCCTCACCTGAGCAATTTTCTTCTGCACCACGGTAGTCGATGTCTATAGGTTCTTTCTTTATGTGGAATAGACATGTACTGAGAGCCATGGCTGGATCTAAAAGGGAAAGGACGAACACACTCCCTGAGAAAAAGAACATTTGTCCGACCTTGCACTTTCATGTAACACTTTAGCAATAATGCCTGGAACCATTGAGCGATATTTCACAAAACGTTATCCAGTGGGGCGTCGCAGTTTTTTTATATCGACAAGATACTTTAAAAGAGGTTAATTGCACAGTGTTAAAAATTCATAAATCCACAAGGCGAAGGGGATATTTTGTGGGACCAGAATCTTGAACAAGGCAGGAGTGTGGGCAGGTCAGTCGATCGTATACTTAGGGTTCTTCGTTTTCACATTAAACCCGATTTTTTATGATGGTTCCCCCGAAACAAGTTTCCATGAATTAGGGTAAAACACAGTGATGGCCACTAACTACTTCTACAGTAGTTTAACTATACTACTAACTACTTTGTGATTGAGTAGTTTACCTAGTAGTTCCAACTACTTTTCAGGGGAGTAGTTAGAACTACTTTTTTAACTACTGCAATATAGTTTAACTACATCTATAAGTACTTAATGTTGTCCACCAACACCAATCCCTTGTAGTGTTCTTGGACAGCTAAATATGAATCACAAGCAATAATAAACTTTGGCTCAAGAAATTGCTACGATCGTCAAATACAAAGCTTGCGGCGGGATTCTTTCTGTGCCTACGCGATAAACTAAGTTGCAGAATTATTTCACAGCAAATGAGGCTTCACTAGACAAGCATTAAAAGTGAAGATTTAGTACACATGCACGACACAATTGCTCTGCACCTGCAACAAGTAGCTCAAGGTAAATGTCGGAAGCACAATCGTGCCGTAAAGCTGGCGGCAAAATCGGAAGTAGTTGGCGCCTTCAGTAGCCTAACTACTGTAGTTAACTACTTAAAATAGTAGTTTAACTAGTAGTTGCCACTACATTTCTGCAAGTAGTTGATAACTACTTTTTAACTACAATCAGGTAGTTTAACTAGTAGTTTAACTACATGTAGTTAACTACTGGCCATCACTGGTAAAACCAAATATCTACCCGAAATCCTTGCAGTCCTTCAACTTGTCGTTCTAGGTAACCCAGTAAACTGCTGGAAAGGTGAGTCATAATATCCCAAAGAGAGCTATTTGTGACAACCTATTTGTCCTCCTTTTATAATCCACTCCCTTGGCGTCAAAGGCGAGCTTTTGTGGAGCTCGGGCAAGTGTTTGAATACCGCAGTCATTCACTCCCCAATTTCGGGGGGGGGGGGGGGGGGAATATAAAGATTCTTGTTTCTCGTCTAGTGTCACAGCAATGGCTTGTTTCATGTGCCTTTCGTTTCACCCGAAAATTCCCGGATGAAATATCAAATAGAGATCGTAGCGCCCGATTACTTCCTGAATTCTGGTGTGTAAATAGCACCCGATTCCTCCCCACCATCCCCCGAATCGGAAAAATTATGCAACCCGAAAACGAAGAACCTTAATCATACTTGCTGAAGCCATTAAAACCCCCCAGTACTGGCAAAACATGCAAAAAGGACAATGTGATCTGTGGTGCGTCGTGTTGTCCTTTTGCATGTTTTCCCGGCACTGGGGGGTTTTAAAGGGGCCGTAAACAGGCCACCAAACATTTCTGAAATAACGATACCCCATGAAAGAACGCAGATCATAATACCCAAATATACATTTCGTTCAGCTCGTGCCAGCTCATTGACCCATATAACTGCTTTCAAACATTAGTAACCAGCGAGCCTCTCTCCACCACGCATACGTCACATGGCTACGTAGCATTTTGCCGTCCAATCGGGGGGCCGAGCTGCGCACATGATGTTTCAAATTACCAGCCAATAAACATACTTCATTATCAGCTGTGAGTCAGAGCGCTCAGTTTGTTTGTGTGAAATGACGTTTTGCACTCCGTGGTTCCGAAATTCAACGTCATGACATCTTCAACATCTCCGGCTGGCGCAAACGTCAACAGTTGGGCTGCTATCACATGACGCGATTCGAACCCGGGTTCCTCCCAGCCACGACGTGACATGGCCAGCACGCTATCCACTGTACCACACGAGCTGGTGACAGGTGACGCGATGGCGCGTGGCTCAAGCCAAAGTACGGCAGCCCAGTTGTCGGAACCATTCGAAGATGACGAAGATGTTCCATCGCGCACCTACATAAGATTCCGGAACTGTAGCCCCGGATATTCATTCGTGCTCGTGGTTTGCTGCGTGCTACTGCCCAGAAAACGTAGTGCGCGTATGATACCTAAATTAAACGCATTTCTTTTTCAGTTTGAGGCTGTAACTGTTTAGATTTTGAATAGAAGAGGATTCACGTTCATGTAGTCCAATTCCACATTTGAAATAAAATCATACGCGGAACACTCGATCGTAATTGGTGAGTACAGCGCTACGTCAAAATGACGTAAAGTTAGAGCGCGGGGCGGAGCTAAAATGCGAAAGAGTGCAGTTAATATTTCATCCGTATGCAAGCGCCTTTTGTTTTTGAGCGTTAGTAATTGCAAGGAGTTTTCACTGCCTAAGTTTCAATAATATACATAACACGAAGAAATGTGCACCTTTTGTACCTGTTTATGGTCCCTTTAACAGTTTTACAAACTTGAGCTTTTGCTATGCATGTTCCATACGCTTGTACCACGAAGCTCAGTTGCATCAGCATGCTGGAAGTCTATGGCTTTGCGAGGATATCACAGCCTCATGGTGCTTCAGTGATACCCACATAGAATGAAACCTGGTGAACTTGACGATGACGATCGAGCATACACTCTCGAGTTGAGAACAACGGTTAAATGATGAAACAATGTTCGAATGAGTGTAGAAATTATGTCCGGTGGTGTGAATATTAAACACTGTTTCATAGTTAACACTAATGTTAGCTGTGCTAAACATGCGCCAAATTATTACTACACCAGTAAGCAGTGGCGTATCTAGGGTGTGGCAGGTGTGGACAGGTGCCATGGGCGCCAGGTGAACAGGGGCGCCATTATGTGGTCGTGCGTGAATGTGCCAGGTCGGGCACTCAACCTAGCACATTCATAAATGATCTAAAGCACCCGCCATTAGAGAGGTTGTAGTGTGAAACCTAGTGCGGACCACACGAAAACGCATCCCCAAGGACATCATGTTAACCATGTTGCCATGGGCGCAGGTAGCTCTAGATACGCCACTGCCAGTAAGTCGCATTCAGTGTATCGAAATTGACTCGCTGGAAATTAAATTTTTTTAGTATTTTGCTACATTTTGTGAGACTTTACATTTGCAGAAATACAAAAAGAGACACATTTGCAAAAAATAAGTAATTGAATGAATAAATAGTAAATGAACAAAAAGTCACTTGCTGTTTCAGTTGGACTGTGACATAAGCACAGGCCACCACCGGACATCATCGTGGCACATGACTAAGGCCCTTGGTTTTCTGCTGCAGCAAATTCAAAATTCTGCGGCACCGACTTCTAAATTCCGCGATTTTCCGTGGCAAGCATTCAACGGCTGCTTCAAACAGGAAACAATTTATTTTCTTGGATAATGTGGGTACGAAAAATATTTTTAAAAATTACAGATACAAAGCACTGTTGCGCCTCAGCGTTACATACATGATATCTTGTGTTCTCCTCTGACAAAGGACGCCGTCCGTCGCCTGTAATCATTTTATACCTACTTAAAGATCATTCGGCACCTACAGAGTTTATAGGAACATTATAGGAAGATTATAGGAAGGAGCTAACAATAGATGCCCTGTGGAACTTACATCTTTAGCACACCCTATTTGCTTCTGGGATGTAGGCGTTATTTAAGAGCCTTTAAAGGCAAACTCGCAAACATAAAATCAAAATCCCCCCACTGCCACCGTTAAACTACACAGAGGAGGGACGCTGCCCCTTCCTGACGTGGAGTAGGCTTAATAGACTTGGAGTAACGTTACCTTAAGCTGAACAACATTCTATGTTGGTCCTGCAGCATGGGCAATTTCGTAAAGCAGGCTTCACCTCATGCAGAGAAGTTCCAAGTGAAGCCCACATTCGGAAGGGGTCGTTCATATTCGGCGAATAGTCAAATATTCGGAAATCGGAATATTGGGTATTCGATTCGTGAATGAAATACTTTGAGTGATTGATATTTGATTCGAATTTGAGAACTCGAATATCCGCACACTCCTAAAAATAAGGGATTCCACGATATTTCGCAGAATCGCGGAAAACCCAGGGCCTTATACATGAATGGTCAGTTCATAATGTGAAAAGCCTGACTCTGTGACAGTCACACCGCATCAAATACTGTAAACGTATTTTTGTTCGCGATTTATTAATTTTCGCAAATCGCATTTGGGAAGTTATTCGCGACTAGTATTTAATTTTGTGATACCAGGTTTGTTTCCTTCCGCGGGATCAATGTCAGGCTCTGTTTGTGAGTACACTTTCTTGCGATTTTATAACGGTCACGAAATTCGCGAAAATTAATACATCACAAATAAAAATACGCTTACAGTACACTGTATGCCCTTGTGGAGCTTTACTATGAGCTCACTTCCACTAAAGTTTAATTTGTACCCCACTGGGATGATTCACCTGAAACTGTAGAAGTGTAAACTATATGTGACAACCTTTCCCTCATCTCTGCATACTTGATGATTCCCTGCATACTGTATAAGTTGTAAATTTCGCGGTCTTAATTATTCACGAATTTCCAAAGGTGTCCCTTCCAGGAATATTTCGCGGGACCTTATTTTCGCGAATCTTTTCTGGTCTACTTGAAGAATTCCGGGCTTCTGGAAAATTCCGGAGCACAAAGCAAGCTGTAACGTACACTAGTACAAAACAGGGCA
Organism: Ornithodoros turicata; assembly: GCF_037126465.1. Classification (NCBI taxonomy): domain Eukaryota; kingdom Metazoa; phylum Arthropoda; class Arachnida; order Ixodida; family Argasidae; genus Ornithodoros; species Ornithodoros turicata. The sequence continues at coordinate 181,241,929 of NC_088201.1, forward strand.
ACCGGATGGCTGCCTTTGTTCTGCCTGCCCCCCAGTGTACCCGGGTCAAAGGGCGTAGTGAATTCTGGGTTTCGACTGGAGTGCTCGGTGACGTGGCAGTAATCCGGTCACTGCCTTCTTGCTGTCATTCTGGCGAACGCACTCGCACGGTAAAGACCGCAGTAGCTGTTGACCTGTTGTGCGTCGGCGACTAGCAGCAGCGATGTCGTTGCTACGATATTTTAAGCTGACGTCGTCGCAACCGTCCTCAACCAACGACCACGTGCACGGACTGCCTGACGCCGGGGTGCTCGCAACCAGAGGTGAAAAGCTTTCCTTTTCCTCCGCCAATGCCAGTGTGTCTTGCGAAGTCGTCACTCAGCAGCTTCGGAGACGGAAACGCGGACCCTACAGCAACTACACTCCTGAAGTAAGGTGCAAGATCGCGAAGTATGCTATCGAAAACGGCAACAAGGCAGCAGTGAGGAAATTTTCGTCGGACCTTGGCGGGGCAATCAACAAAAGCACTGTGCACTCAATACGGGACTCGTTCAAGAAAAGCCAACGTACTTGCATTGATGTGGATGTGGAGCTGTCCGATTTTCCAAGAAATCCTCGTGGAGTCAAGCCTTTGCTTGGGGAACTAGACTGTGATATACAGGCTTACATACGTGAGTTACGAAGGTGTGGCGGGATTGTGAATGCGCAAATATGCATAGCAGCAGCATTAGGAATCGTCCGAGCCCAGAAACCGACGCTTTTGCCAGAGTTCGGTGGCACCCTCGTCCTGGACAAACCATGGGCAAAATCATTTTTGAAGCGATTGGGATTCGTTCGACGAAAGGCAACAAAAGCTGCGCGAAAGCTTCCAGATCACTTGCACTTGGTGAGAGACAAGTTCCATGAGACCGTTACTTCTCTCCGGAAGGAGTTCGACATCCCGGACAACCTCGTGATAAATTTCGACCAGACAGGTGTGAAGTTGGCACCGGTAAGCGCGTGGACAATGGAAGAGCACGGTGTTTCTCAAGTCGGGGTAGCTGCTTTAGACGACAAGAGAGAAATCACAGTCGTGTTGTCATCAACGCTGTCTGGTGACATGCTGCCGCCTCAAGTTATCTACGCCGGTAAAACAGAGAAGTGCCATGCCAAAGTCACCTTCCCTGACGGTTGGGACGTGTGGCACTCAGAGAATCACTGGAGCAACGAAGCCACGATGTCTCGTTTTGTTGATCGCATCATCGTGCCCTACGTGGAAGCACACCGTAACCAGACGGGCAACCCTGGTCAATCGGCACTCTGCATTTTTTATGTTTTCGCGGCTCACAGAACCAAAAGCTTCCTCCAGAAGCTCACAGACAACAACATCAAGTACGCTTTCGTTCCTGCCAGCTGCACAAGCGAGCTCCAGCCAAATGACCTCGTCCTGAACAACATTTTCAAGACGCTACTGCGGGATTTGTTCACGCAGTGGTATGCTGAACAAGTACGCATTGCAATGAACAGAAGTGACAGTCGCGAATTCACGAAAGCCAACCTCCGCAGTAGCGTCATGAAGCCGATACATGCTGGCTGGCTAATTGAGGCGTACGAAAGTCTCAAAGCACGTGTCAGCGATGTGCGTGCCGGGTTCCTGAAGGCCGGAATCAACGGCACCCAGACGGAAGAGAACCACGGACAGCATGAGGGCATCAGCGAGTGACCAAGAGCGGATTGCTATGTAACATAATTGTGACTGCATTGCTCGAAATTCAAGTTATCGCCATTCTATAATAAAAGCGTTATGAGTTACTTTGCTTGTGCATTTCCTTATAGAAAATTTTCATTTTGTTAGTTACCGCCTACGAATTTTTTGCGGGATTTTGAATTCGCGAAAAAAATTCAATCGCGAAATTTAGGTCCTCGCGAAAATTACTACTTATACATAGGGCCTGACTTTTTCGGGTTTTATTTTTGGCCAAATTCAGGGGGTAAATATCGGGTGATATCTTCCATTTGAAAATTCGGGTGTATTCGGGTTAAATCCCATTACGGCATATTCTGTCGTCAGGAATTCGGGTGTATTCGGGTGATTTTTTTTTTAATAAAAATTTGTCTTAACATGGAACTAATGCTTAGCAATGTTATCAAACTTTATTTTAATGCACGCTTATGAGTGTGCCACGCGACCCGGATGTTTTCGGGTAGATTCGGGTTAAACCCGAATTTTACAGATTTTGTTCGGGGGGTAAATATCGGGCGGATACGGGTTTAACCCTAAAAAGTCAGGCCCTACTTATACAGTATTTCTGTGATCATCAAAGTGTAGTTGTGTGTGCTGTATGTGCACATTACAGAAAACAGGGCCGCTCAAAGTCATTATTCAATTTGGTATCCAAAGTCAAATATTTGAAATATTCATATGCGATTCATATTCGACATTTTTACTATTCGCACAGCCCAAGTTTCCAGACTTTATATTTTTCGAAAATCGGGGGTAGAAATCGGGTTATATTTCAGGAGCTGTAAAGTAGACCAAAAAGCAGGTGAGAAAATTGGGTGAAAAAGCATATTTTTGGTTGGAGAACAAATCAGGTGCGTGTTTCGCATTTCAGACAGATGGCAAGAGTGCAGGGGCAGTCGTGATTCTGCAGTGCTTAGTGTTCTCCAGCGCTTGCATCGATTGCAGACTTTGAGGATTTTCCGGTTTTACCCCAAGTGTACTGTGGGGACACCATTGTCTAAAATCGGCACTCCGTGGTTTATCTCATCTCAACTATCCAGGAGTTGCGAGGCTATCTCTTTCAAGTAATAAACACGTGCAGCACATGGTCCACCTTCAGAAACAATATTGGCACAGCACTTGCAAGCGCAACAGTACGAAGTACTGGCAGGCAATTTTGAGCTAACAGTGTCCCCAACAGTACATGATGCGAATAAGGGTTTGTGCCGGGATCAACCCTGAAACACTGGGCCCCGTGTATACTACACACAACACAATTTCGCTTAGGTCAAAATGTATAGGGTTTGCAAAGATAAACTTTGGTGTTTGTAATGGAGATAAAACAAATTTAAATAGTGCTCAGAAGCTAAAACAAATGTTAGAGGACATATTATGCATAGACCCTGATGTTTTAGGGTTAAACCCGATTTTTCCCCGAATTTGCACCCCGAATTGAGGTTCACCCATCTGGGGTTAAACCCGATTTCTACCTGTAAAACTTCACCTAGGCTAGGCACCTCAAGGCATCGACATACTAGTTCCTCACAAAATATGCGACTGCCCCTTACTTCTGGCACTCTGGATAAGCGGTACAGTGAACGTTTATTCTACAATAATGCCCGATTTCTCCCCGAACTCAGTTTGATGGTAATTTTTCTGCCCGAATTTGCATGAATTTTCGACATCAATTTATTGACCCGATTTCTACTCCCCGAATTTGGAAAAATATAAAACCCGAAAACTTGAGGGGCTAATTATGCACCAAAATCTTATATCGGTACTGCCACTTTTCCAGTTTCTGTGTGGGCAAATCGCGGAAATTAGAAAACCGGCTATACCTGTGTTTCCAACCAGCTATACCTGTGTTTCAGCTCCTTCCTGTCAGATGGAGACACGGTCGAATGTGGCACTGCAGACAGTATCGAAACCATATTAACGCAATGTGAGAAGAGAACAGAAACATCACAATTTTACTGCATTGGGGTTTCGGGATGCTTGGGCTCTGTAGCACCACTTGGTTGGCCCTGAAAAGGGCCCTTGTGGCCTATCTCTTATCTACAACGCCGCGTTCGACCGTGTCACCATGTGAAGGAAGGAGCTGAAATACACGTATGATTAGCTGATTAGAAACACAGGTATAGGCGTTTTTTTTTAATTTCCAGGATTTATCCGCAGCGAAACAGGCCAAGTGGCAGTATCGATATGAAATTTTAGTGCATAACACGCCCTCTAACATCTACTTTAGCTTCCTGAGATGGTTTTTATTTGTTCTATCTCAGTTACAAACCCCAAAGTTTATCTGGGCCAACCCTGGACATCACTCAGGATTTAAAATAATGTCTGAAAAAGTGCGTCTTCACCCTGCATGCTCACCTGGGAGGTCCCCTGTTATAAGCTCCTCAGTGTTGTCATCATTTCCTGGCAAGCCACAAGAATCGGTGGGCTCCTTCTTGATGCAGATGCTGGTTGCACTTCTTCTCGTGCTTTGTTCTGAAATAGACAAAGCATGATGAGAATTTCATTTCAGACGACAGATACACAAGGTATGTAGTGAATTAAATCCATTGCCACTTGAACCCTCAAGGGCACTCCATCTGTTTCAATAAAATTTCTGTATGCATTATACACTTGCGTTGCTCAACAACATAGTCACATTGATGGGTATTTGGCTTTAGGGCTTCTTTCTGGCTTTCGGTTTTTTCAGTTCTGAGGCACGAAATACTTCGAAACTTCCGAGCACAAGAGAAGTAAACATTTTGTTTCATTCGTATTTGTTTCCATGATGGTGGATGATATTCAGTGTGTTACGGATTTTCTAGCTGTTATAAAGCCTTATTGAAGCATCAAACACAAATCAAACAAGAGCATACGATCCAATTAGTGGTTGCCATGCATGTTCACATTTTAAAATGTCACGACTGCATTGCAGTTTGCATGCAAGACCACTAGATGCTTCGACTGTTGACAACACACAACACAAACTTGCATGGACACTATCGTACGTATAGAAGGACTGTAAGTGTAAACAGCAAAGCTCTTGTGCATGTGGCAGGCAATTTTCTTTTCTGACAAATCTAGGCATGTTCAAACAAGAAAAACAGAGTGGTATCACTTTGCAATCAAAAGATGAAAAGACCAAACCCAGCAATGCCTCTAAGCGAATCATTAGCATGCAATATACAACGGAATCTCTTTAAACGGGGCCTGAAAATACGCTCCCTTTAACAGGAGCGCCATTTACTGGGGAAATATGTTGCAAGATACAAATGCTGTCTCGGGTTGGTTCCGAAAGTGGACATGCTGAGGCAATCTTGTGCATATTGCTTTTGCAAACATAATTTATAAAAACATAAAATTGCTGGCTTTTTACTTCTGGCCTTATTGGACTTTTATGGACTATTGTTGGATTATTTATTGGACTATTATTGGCTCAAATGCTCAGTTCATCCCTGAGATGATGCCCCAATACCTGAAGACAGGAATTCCACTACGAAGAATGAAGACACGTGCTATGTTGGTGACCGACATTTTGAACGTTACCTTTGTGTAACTTAAACAAGTGGACGTAAACCACCACATTTTTCACTAGAACTGAGGGCAGTTCTACTTTTAGAGGTGTACAGAAGTCCATCTAAAATATTTTCAGTTCAAGAAGTGTGATGAAGGTACATATGTGCATCAATTTGCACAAAAGGCCTCGGTGTATGAGTTTTCCTTCTTTAAAAAACAGCCGCGCACGTTTGCTGTGAACTTGCCCGGCGGAGTGTAACGAGGGGGAGAAGGACGACACACACAAGACCGATGATGGCATATTGGCACATTCCCGTTCGCTGGTCAGTCATAGTCAGTCGAGGAAAGTCCTGCCATTTTATTTTTGTTTTGAGGACTTTCTCCTCTTGTAGTCAGTATACATGTTCCCTCGGGGGGGGAATTAGGGATTGAAAGTGTGACCATGCACATGGAGGATTCTATTGTCCTGCGACAGTTTGCCTGGTGGCAATGCTTGCCCTGAACAGCTGACTAGCAGACAACAGCATTGTAGCAGATGACATTTCTCTGAACCAGTCGGCGAGCGCTGACGGTATAATGTCAGCATGCGATAGAGGATGCTACTACTCTCCACTACTGTTGCTTTCTGCGGCACACTTTAAATTCCAATTCTGCAGTAATAATGACTCTGTGGGCTGAATTACTTCTCATTGTGCCTATTACTGGCCCGCTTAACAGTTGTACGGAAAGGAAACCGCGTGTTGACTCCTGTGCTACTTTAAAATGGGGGTCGTGTGAGCGACAGTGTCATTACCAGTACCTCCACTGAAACACCATCATCGATATTGTGGCAGCAACGAGTGCCACGACGGCCCTGGAGTCCATCGGGCATTGACCGCATCGTCGACAAGTAACCATCTTCCATGTACCCTTAGTTCGGCACTTTACCTCCCAAAGGCTCATACAACACCTCTGTCTTGCCATTCTTAAACTCGCCCGCTGATTCCTTCCTTCATGTCAACATCTCGTATGGCTAAACAGCTTCCACCATCACCGGCCATCAACAACCAGCGGGTCCCCGTCGTCTGCCCGTTTGTGCCTGATACTTCCCAGTAACACTTCACTCCCAAGAAGCAAAAATGTGTTTTGAGCTGTGTTTGAGACTTCGTGTTTGTGTCTGTCCCTTCGTGTTCCCTAGTCTCGGGGTTTTACGTCATGCATCATCTTCACCAGCTCGCTTGCGTCCTAGCCATTTTTTCCTAGCCATTTTTTCATTGCAAAAATGTGCCAGTCTTTGTTTGTCACATTACTCTCTTTCTGTATGATGCAAATTCATGGCTGAGAGGTCATGCAGGAAGGGTTCTGAATCTTGCTTTTGTTCAGAAAATTTGTGAAAAGTCTGCAAACTTTTATTGAACCTAACAACAAAAGACCACAAAAGTTAATACCGTATTTACTCGCATAATTTGCGCACTTCTTCTCCCAGAAAGTCCGAAAAGTTGGGGTTGCGCAACTTGCGCAGGGGCGTTCATAACAATATTCAAACCATGCAAAATTTCAACGTTTTAGAATGACGGTTGGTATAGGCTCTCGGTAGAGCTGATATTGAAGTTATCACTGCATTGTGCAAGCGCGAAAGTACCTAAATACCGCGCAACCGCCGACGGTCGGGACGCAAAATGCCAGCCCACTACCGCTCATATACCGGTGAAATACGTCGAGATGCTGCTGGAAGACGTCGCTAGTCTGTACTTAACAACCGAAAGCAAGCTATGTTTGCCAACTTTTCACTTTGCACTGTAAAGCTAGTCACAGCGTGTTTGTCCAGCATTTATTTCCGCATTTTGTAGTTCGAGTGACAGTAACAACCATCGCGTCACTGGACTATCGCCCGAAAGTGTGCGCAAATCAAACAAAAGCACCGCAATAACTTCGGTAGCACTGACGGCATTGCGAAAAACAATTGCTACGGTCGGAGAGACGCGCATGCCAGATATCCGCGGGCGAAAACGCGGGGGCGCAAATTGCACGACTTCTTGATTTCTTGACATTTTTAGTGCTACACTTGGGGGTGCGTAAATTATGCGCTGCCACAAAATATGCAAGTAAATATGGTAATGTTGACCTTTGTAAGTGTGAGCAGAATCAAAAATAACAAACACGGTTAACAGCATCAACTTTTTACTATATACATTAAAAACAAGACTTTCGTGCAGTATGCTGCACTTCTTCAGGTTTGAGGGCCTGTTACAAGTGGTGAAGCATATATCAAAATCCAAGTCACATGGTACAAGAGAAAAGGGTAAGGGTGAAGAGAATTACAAATGCAATACAAATATCAACAAAAATGAAAAACAAAACGCAATCAATAGGAGGTGGCTGGACAAGGTCAGACAGACATACAGGCGAGTCGGAGTTGTACGTGGAGGAAACCAATGAACATCACATGAATAGGCACAGCAGCCAGTTGGCACAAAAGCTTTAAAATGCGTACGGGGAATTAGGGCTCAAGGGCGAAGGATTGAGGACACACAGCACCTTGATGGCTAAGAGCTTCCAGACTCTGGGAAAGTAACGCGGAGTTGGTGTCTTACTTATTGTGTACCATCGTCAGGGTTCTCCCCAGAAAATTCTGAGTGGTGGACATTTGACGACCGGGTGAGAGAGGGAAGGTGGAGAGGGAAACAGATCGGATGCGTGGTTTGCATGCAAGTACAACGATAACTTTATTCACTCTTTTGACACTCAGCTATCACACTTTCAACCTTCTGTTTTTCAGCTTTGCCCATTTCTCCACCACTATGTCATACGGGAAGTCTTTCACTGCTGGTCCCTCGAATGCAATTCGTATCAGACAGTCCAGGGAATCTTCCTTCAGTCAATTTCGCAGCTGTGTTTTGATGAGCTTCAATGCAGAGAAGTCCCTTTCACAGTCTGCTGTGTGTGGTGGCAGGACTAGGTAGGCACCCGCTATATGTGACATTAAGGGATACAGCTCCCTGAGGTCTGTTGCTACACACAGCAGAAATTCTGCAGCCTCTAACTTCTGCATCCTCTCAGACTCCAGAACAAAATTGGCAAAGCCCGTCCACTCTGCTAGCATGTCGCTGCTATAAGACTTTCCAAGCATGGAACACACTGTCTGAAGCGCAGCACAAATTTCAACCCCATTGCCACACACCATTTGTTGGTAGTCAGCTCTGGCTAGCAGGAGAGAAAAACTAGCCAGTGTTGGATGGTCCTCAAATCTGTCCTTCACATTTTCTATGAGCCTGTCTAGAAATGCTCTTTTTGTGGCCTGTAGCCATGCTTCGGACTCATGAGTTACTTTCACTGGGACATCCTGGGCAGCACAAAATTCCTGGACCAGTGTTTGGTGATTTTTCTGTGCCTCCAATGTCCTGATTGTTGAATTAATCATTCCTTGAAGCAGATCCATCTGCAGTGACCTTGACTGCAGTGCTCGTGACAGCCTGTCAAGAGAGGGCAGGACCTCGCACATCATGAGCAGTGTGCCCACAAACTTCCCCTCCAAGATGAACTTCAGTAGTCCTGCAGCCTTGATGTCGCTCCTTTCTTCTGCCTCTCGTGACAGGCTGACTATGATTGCTGCAAAATTGTTGCGCACAGCTGCACATGATCCTCCAACACTCAACCAACGTGTAGCAGATGGCTCCACAACTTTCTGTTGTTCCATTTCCAGTACTCTCTGGACTGCACTGAGCCCAGCAGTACGCACAGAACTTGAAGCGTAGAAGTTGTACAGCTGCTGCAGGAGGTCCTTGAACTTGGCGACATAAGCAACTGCCTTAGCAGCCTGGTTTGCTGCCAGGTTCAGCTTGTGGGCTGCACAGTGGATCCCAATAGCCTGACAGCACAGGGGAGATGTTGCAGTCCTTTGTTTGTCTGTCAGCAGTTTCACTGCACCACCCTTTTTTCCTGTCATGACAGGTGCACCATCAGTACCAATGCCACGAAGGCTCTTGAAATCAAGACCGTTTTCCATGATGAACTTTTCAACAGTGGTTGCAATGTTGGTGGCATTAAGAGCTACTACTCGTTCGTCACTCAAATGTGAATCGAGGCTTCCCAGCACATCAATCATGCAGAGAAACTTCACTTTCAGTGCACCATTGAAGATGTACCTGCAGTGGATTACCAGCTGTTCTACAGTGGTGCAGTCTGTAGTCTCGTCGAACATTAGGGCGTAATGCTCGCTTTGTCGAAGTTCGTGTAGAATGTCATCCTCGATGACACCCGAAAGGCAAGCTACCATTTCCTGGATCGACCTCTGATTGCAATAGGTAGCGTTCCTTCCAGTTGTTATCTGTGCCTTGACATCCAGTCCCAGCATTGCGAGCAAATCTAGAAGAGGCTCATAATTCGTGGTGTGCGCTATCCTGTGTTTGCAGAGATGGTACAGGCTAGCGAACGCTTGTTTCATTGCGACCCGGAAGTGGTGATGCAGCCACCTTGCTGTGCGCCTCAAGCGCGACAGAATCCCAGTGGGAATTGCATGTTTCGTGTTTGCGGATGCTCTCCAACCGAATCCGTTTGCATGGCTCCTCGTTCCACACGGATCTGTCGAAGGACCGCTTGTCGTACTTTATGCACAGTTTGCAGAACATTCCCCCTCTTGCTTCGTCGTAGATAAGCCAGGGATACTGACGAAGCCATGATCCGCTGAAGGACGATGACTGCTTGTTTCCGGCGCCAGTCTTGGGTGTACCACAGCTCGGCATTCGAGGGTTCGAATTGGCACTGTCCGGCGTGCACGAAACCGTGGGACGCTTCGATGTTGGCGTAGCTTCGACGTTGTCCACGGCGTTCACATTCACTGATGCTGTATTTGCCTCACGCTCAGAGTCACGTTGGTCCGTGTTGCAAGACGCGTGCCCCGTTGCCTTCGATGTGAAGAAAGGAAGCAGGGACACCTGTGACGCTTTTCATTTCATGGCCATAACATGGACGACACAACAACCACGCGGGATGCCGGCACGTGATGGCTGTGACGAAACGGACAGTTAACGAGCGCCTGCGCAGCTCTCCCCACCCGGTTACTGACTCCGCGCTCGCTCTCCTCCTCCTTTTTCTGCCTTTTCTCATGCGCAGAGGCGTAGCATACACGAGAACGGGGACAACGAGAGGAAAGTTGAGGGACAGCGAAGGAGATGCGGGTGAAATGGCTATGAACACGGTAGAGGTCACGATAGAAAGAATGATGACGCATTCTGCATTCTCTTACTGTTTCCCTCTCATTCCCATCTCAACCACCGTTTCGCGGACGGAGAGCACGTGTCCTTGCGCCTAATGCCGGGCGTCAGTGCCAGCCATGTGTGGTTAGCATGTGATCCACGGCGCAAATGGGTGGTGGGCGGGTTGTTACGAGTGGTGGGCGGATGGATGGACTGGTGGGCGGCAAAACCACTGCCGCCCACCGTGGGGAGAACACTGATCATCGTGTATGATGTGAAAAATGGCAGACAAGTGATAATACAACAAATAGACTCATAGTATAAAGGACTGTAATGGGCCGCCGTACACGTTGATACCGTGCGGCTGTAACGTTGCAAATTTCGAAATGAAAAAGGATTCTCGATTTTTGCGTTTGATGTCACGTGTGAGCACACAGCATGAGCATTTCTTTGCTGACATCAATAATCTGTAGGGACGCCGCTGCGTAGTGTCAAGCCTGGTTTCCTGGGCCCAATGACAAGACGCCATGTACTGAGCAACACCAGTTTAATTTTAACAAACGGTGTCATCTGCTTATAAAGAAAAGGCAACAATCAGTTCAGTGGCGACATCGCGTGGCATGCCACCCTCGTGCCCTTTCTTCGTTGTACTCGTTGTCTCCTTGACTCAGGCAATGATGACGATGATGGCAAATACATAACAACGCGCATAGCGATGGCGCCCAGAAACAGTTGGAGAGCACTTCAAAACCAACGACCTGCCCAGTGAGTTCCGTTTTTGGCTTAGTCTACTCGGAGCTGTCAAAATTTTGATTCCAATTAATGGGAACATTTTTGGATTGCGTAAATACAACAGTAAACAACTTCAGTTTAAGCAAGCCTCCAGAAATGGCGTTCTACACGGAGGTCTTGACAGCGTTTCTTGAACAAGTAGTAATGATAAGTAAAATAATTTTGGTCGCACAATGTTTATTAAAACTCATACTTTCATCTCATAACAAATTATTATATTAGCATTGTAGTGCTCCTTTGACATGCTACTATTCACTATTTATGTAATGACAGGGGTACCAACACTCACCTGCAAGGTCAGGTGTAAGAAGCTCCTCAGCTTTTGCATGGTTACTTTGTAAAGCAGGAAGGGTGCTGTCCACAGGCTTGTCATTGATGGAGATAAGTGTGCTCACCACAATCGCTTCTAAGAAGATAAAGGAAAACATCATGTTCATTTCACTTCAGACATATGCAATGAAGAAAAGTATCAATGCTCCAAACGAATACCATATCAACAAGATCAGTCCAATTGAACTTAGAATTACTCCTAAATACAGTAAAATCTCCAAAGTCGGACACCTCCCTACCTCGGACAACTCCCCATGTAGGACAAGATTTCATTGCACGGGCAGGTTCCCATTGAAACTACATAGGGACGAAATTCTCTATGGCAGACACCTCCCTATCTCGGAAGAAGGACAGGGTTTTCCCTGCTAAGTCGGACAAAATCCTTGCCAAATTACGTCAATATGAGCCCATCTTTGCACCAAAAACACCCAAAATGAGCCAGTGGCAGGGGCGGATCCAGGGAAGATCCTCGGAGGGGGCCCCCACTAAAACAAGAGAGCAGACGGGGGGGGGGTTCGCCATGTAAGACGGCGAGCTGCTGCGCTTTCATTTCACACCAGAACTTTATTTATGATCTACATGTTGCGAAGTTTAGCAAGCTGTAGAGGAACGCCACCTTAGTCCCTTACAAAAACATGCTCTGAGTGTTAGCGCTGAGAGGAGGCGAATGTGATTCCTCCTCGCACCACCTGCATCTTCGCTCCTTTTTAGGCAATGAAGTGTTCGTCGGCGAGTATATGTCATGCCCTTCGCGCAATCTTGGGGCGAAAGGCGCACGGGGGATTGGCGGTACAACGGAGCTTGCGGCAGGAAAATCTGCCAGAATGGGGGGTAGAGGTAAGCCTCGAGGGGGGGCCCAGGCCCCCCCCCCCCCCCCCTGGATCCGCCCCTGGCCAGTGGCCTTGACTTTCGCACCCTTTTTCCCCTATACTGGTCTCAGCATTTTGTTGCTTTAGTTTTTAGAGTCCAAAAACAAGTGCTGTCAGTCTACATTGTAATTCTTTGTGTAAGCACTTGTTTTCGGTTTGTCTAGAGGCTTTGAACGTGCACTGCACCAAAGCAATGAAAAGCGGGCTGACGCTTCAGAGACAAGTCCTAGCTGCTCGAAAAGCTCCACCGGTAACGCCATTGAGTGGAATCTGAACGGAATTGAATCTACTAAAATCAGTAATAATTATCAGTGAAGAGTGGGTAGAGGTACCACCACAACCAGTTACCACTAAGGACCATAAATTGAAAAAGGGGGACATTTCTGGCAACACAGCTGTGACCTTTTCCATTTTTTGTTTCCCTCATATTCTGTAACTCGGACACCTCTATAAGTAGGACACACTTCGGCTGCACCACGGGTGTCCAACATAGGAAGTTTTCACTGTATGTGTATGAACTAGGTACTTTTATTTTTAGCCCTTCTAACCTTTTGTCAATGAATACATTCATTGACAAAAGGCCTAATGTAGGGGACCCTGTCCCGATGTGATGCATCTCCCTGTGTCAGTTTGGCATGTTGTCCCCAAGGGGGACTTTGTGCTCTCTTCAGAAGCACTATGCCCACAATTCAAGGGGGGATTCATACGATGCCTTCTAACTTACTCAGCACTTTTCCGCAACTCAAGATCTGCATTTTTGCTCTTCTTCCTCACCAACGAGTCCCTAAGAGCCCAGCTCATAATGACGGAACAGTTGGAGCAGACTATGGAGGTGCAGGAGCTGCACATTCCCCAAAATATTAAGGCTAAACATGGCTGAAGCTTTGGCGCAGTTTGAACGTGCTATCTTGAAGTTTTGGAGTGGAAAGATGCTTAGAACATATGCCACATAGTACATATGCCGCAATAGATTACTGTAATTTCACGCACATGAGCCGCAGGACCTGTTTTTAGGAGCATTTTGAAAATTTTGGGGCAAATAAGCCGCACTTTCATGGATCGATGGGTCAGTGGCCTTCCAGAAGACACAAGTCACTGTCACTGCTTTCGTTAAAGCTGCTTTGGGGAAGGCACCAGGAAGGTCAGTCTATTCGAATGTGGACGCACCCCCGTTACGTAATGTTTGTGTATTGGCAGGGCGATGCTGTTCCAAAGACAATGTCGGCCCTTTCGTTAAAACTGGCATATGAGGAAAACACCAGGGAAAAACAGTCGAGATTAAGCCACAGCGGTAGATAAGCCGCAGAGTGCCCATGAGAAGAAAAAAAAATGTGCAAGAACCGTGTGAATTTACGGTGATGCATAAGTGCCCCATAATTTTACTGGCCGATGGGGGTTGAGGTGTCGAAGTGACCTGTGGCAAGGCGTTGCAGAGACGAGAAAGAGTACGAAGGGGTGCAGTTAATATTTTGTCTGTTTGGAAGGGATTTTGAACTGCCTCGCACCAATAATTTATGAAAAGCGTTCAACCGTCGGCAACACACCCCACTGCACTACAAAAAAAAGCACCTTGTATAGCTCCGGTCAACCCTAATAATAACACTGGAAAAAAATAGAGTCTCGCTACTTATGCGTACTTTCTCTTATGGGTCTGCAGACAGCTCTGAGCTACAGTTACAAAATGTACAGTCACCTTACTGCCTCAGAAATGCGCAACTTTCATTTCAGTGCCCTTTTCAACTAATTTTGGCTTCATTTCAATCACGGCTTTTGGTACTCGTCTCAGGAATGAGCATCCTATTGCCATACGAGCCACATTAAGTTTTCAATATCAAAATGTTTGTGCCGAACTTATTATCGGGATAACTATGTCGAAACTCGGGTCTGAAAGTGTTCATTGCACATTTCTTTTTGTTTTCTCTCGTTTTGTTCTTACCGTGATATGACCGGGATAACAATGTAGAAGGTCTGGTCAGAAAGTGTACATTTATTGCACATTTCTTTTTCTCTCTTCTCTCTTTTTACGTGTATAGAATTGTGTTCTTGGTGTGACAGGACCGTATCACAGGGCTCGCCCTCACGGTCCAATTCAACTTTGCATCTTTTACGTAACACAAATAAAATAAATCTTGAATCTTGAAAAGGCTCTGCTTAAAGAAGCAACGAGGCGAGATTCAACGCTGCTCAAAATCCTGCCTAGTCTGTCAAACTGTCCGCCAGGAGTCACTATGCAAAATATTTGTGCTCTGTGGTGCATTATAGCAATCAAATCAAATTTAAGGACAATCTGTCTTAAATAAATGAATACTATAAATATGGCGGCTATTCCTGTGTATTCCATCAAATAACAGTCGAACTACGCTTCTTTGTATGGGGTTGCCTTCATAAAAAAAATGTAGGAAAGGAAATCTTGGAGGGCTTCCTTGCCGCCACTCAGGAAGAGACGATGCGTGAACGAGGCCACATTAGGTGACGTTTTTCAAAGGGGAAGTGACTTGGAAAAAAAATGTCGAGTTGGTCGAATGATACAAGTGGGAACGCACAAGACAAAAGATGTTCATTTTTATATCGCATGCTCCTTCACCAATTATTTATAGTTATGTAGCGTGCTTACGTACGTCATGACAGGTACGACATAAGCAGGGGTCTTTTAACAGTAAAGATAAGCTGAACGTTAGGGCACGAAACGGATAACGCAAAATACTTGGAGCAGCTTACAGCTGAATTCATGACTGTGCCGAAGACGCACATCCCAGGACTTCACGTTTTTCTATTTGTCAGTGTCCATTGTCGGCAGCGTGCAGACGCGAACTATACGTAATTCCCGCCCGTCCCCACATTTTAAGCGGAACGCTACCGAGTGTGCGCCTAGATCGCAACGCCACGTCTCACTGATGCAAAAAATACATCAAAGTGTTGTAGAGGCTCCGCACATAAGGCTGGTTTCAAGACAACCACTCAATCATTTTCACATCTGTTTGACAAGCGCTGTGCCTGCATGAGTCTTTGTATGGGGTTTTCAAAGCCAAGGTCAGTGGTCCACGAGGAACAGAATGACACTACAGCTTCGAAATCAAATGGAACAGATGTGACCAGCCCTTTGAGCAGGAAAACAAGGGAAGCATAAGGAGGCTGCATGAGGGACGTGTTACACGTACAAGCACCAACTTGTATGTGCCAGGAGGGATAAAAATGCTGTTGATGACAATGGTTCTTCCTCATAGCAGATTTATCATGTTAGATGAAAACATGATGCAAGCCCATTCCAACATGCAGCTTCGCATATACGGCAACTTGATATACAGTATTCTTGCAGTATTTTGTTGTTGTTATGAGCAATTCAAGATGCACATCAATTTACGCTCCAGGTGTTCTATAACAAGAGCGCAGTTGCTCACCAGGCTGCAGTCCCCGCCCAAGAGCCTCCAGGGCAAGTTCTGTCTTGAAAAGATTCTTGCTGGGGACAAAATCTGCCTCAAATGGCCTTTTGGATGGCTTGCCTGAAAGCAGAAAAGCCGGGCAATTGAAATCTCAGGTACCTAAACTTATTGCAAACCCAATTTAAGGTGTGACTCATTGGAGCCAATTTCAAAGGGAGATCAGTCTCAATTTCGGGTTTATGCAAGCAACAAGTGGCTGGCTCGGGTGCATGCCCTGTGCTGCTTTGCATGATTTGCAAAAGTAGTACTTATGCTCAAGACAGTTCATCACGACAGTAAATAGTCACAGAAGAGTAAGAGTAACAGACATCACAACAGTAAAACCACAAAAACTGTCTCGTCACTTTGCAGTAACCGAATGAGCTTGTTAGTGTAACAGAGAGAAAAATCATTTTGTTACTTTCAACCTTTAAGAACCAGTCATGTCAACAAACAGAAAAAAAAAAAAAAGATGAACATATACTTTGCACCACTTAGCATCGCTACACTTAATTCCTTTTTAAATTCCATGTGAGCGCCACGCAACAGCTGCAACAGAGTACGAAGGAGCATCAGACAGTGGAGATTAAGTGTGCATCCTGGGCAAACTTCATGGGACCAAACTGTGCTCACACAGGAGAACCCAGGGAAAATGTCAGCTGGTGATGAGATTTGGCCTTTAGTGTGACCCCAAAGCTATCACCGCCCCCAAGCAGTTGGCAGAGGCACATAAAATTAAGTTACAGTAATGAATTACTTTTCCAGTAACTAATTACCTTTACAGCAGTGAGTTACCTTTAGAGTAATAAAGTACTGCATGCAATTACTTTAAAAAATAAGTAACTGCAGCTGTAATTTAATCACAATTTGCCAGCAACTTGTACTCAAGTCTTTCCGAGTGTTTTACAGAAGACAGTCTTCATTTAATTTCTTTGTTTAAATTTCTGCCTGTTTCTCTCTTTTCAATGTGTGTTGCTTTCCTAAAGTGTTCAAGTTTTCATTCCAGTTTCCCTGTGTCCAGGTCGATGCTTTTTTACAGTAAATATCCTAATCTGCAACCACTTCACCACGCCGCTGGTCCAAAGTGAATGGCTCTCATGCCCTACTCATTCCTCTCACCCAGGACGTTTAGGTTTTCAAGTCGGTCCAGTGAAGCCTCTTTAGACTTTGCAGAATGCGCAAAGCTCTCTTAAAGTTTTGCACGAGCTCAGAGTCACCGACGCTGTCACTTACGTACGCAAATTCGACAGAGTACGTTGCACTAAAACTTGCTGTTTTCAGTACAGGTCAGTACTGTTCAGTCGCCATCTGCCACCTGACCTTTAGGGCAAATTTGTCTGCTGCTACGCGTGGTGCGATGCGGGCGACGCTGGTGCCTGGCTCTCAGACACTCCGGTCGAATTATACGATGTGGGATGCTTTCACGTTTGAAATGACTAATTTATTTATCAGTAGAAAAATATGATAATTTGATGACAGGGTGTCGAACCGAACCCGAACCGAAAACCATACCCCAACCATTATTTCTACCAGAACCGAACCCGAACCACAGTTTTCATGACACTGTTGAACCCAAACCAGAGCAGAACCAGAACAAAATAATAGCGGCAAACCGGTTCGCAACGAAACGGTTCAGACATGAAAGAAGTCAGCATAAGGGTTCAAGTGCCTCTCAATCCCTGAACGAGAACACACTGGTCTCCATGTTATGAATTTTGGAAACTTTCATCTCGCAGCGAAACGAGAACGTATAATATGCTTTCGGCACCTTTTCTTAACATGCTGAAGCGCATTTGTCCTTGTGAGCTAGTGCCCCACGCACGCGATGCGGCCTCTCTTCTTCAGAGAGGAGGCGCCATGCGGGCGCTTGTCAGACACTGCGTTTCCAAGGAAACGTCGCAGTCTTCCTCTGCTAGCAACTGCTGTATTTTCTGAAGGGTGAGCGGCCTGCCATCGTCCACCGAATGAAGCAGGGATGCAGTAGGCCAGGGTGGGTTAAGCAATCGCCCAACATTTCTCTTTACAAGTGAGCAGTAAAATTTGGTGGAGCAGCATATGCAGAATGGTGCCTCTATGATTGGTGGTGGTTTGAAAAGTACATATAGTCCTGCTTACTGGTAGTGCAATTGTGTCCTGACACATTGCCTTTGCGTTGTGGGTTAACTGGTACACTGATGCGACCTCGGACAGAGAAACGCTGGCAGACTTATTTTGGACATGCTTCAGTAGGGTGCCAGATTGATTCCTGATTCCTGATTGATTGATAGAAAGCGAAATAAGATGGCCAGTGTGCCGGCTCAGTACCGTCGTTTATGTAAAACGCTGGCCATCTTATTTTGCTTTCTATCTTGCTGGCACTGTGAAAAAAGTAGTGTTGCATGTAACGCCGTTACAGTAACCGCTACTTTTTTGAAATCGTAGTGCGTATAAAGACACTTTTTTAAACCATTATTGGAAAAGTAGATCTGTTACAAATTTATGGTAATGCGACCTCCATATTGTTAGCGATACTTTTTTGTGTGTGCCACCCTTTCTTCACCGATATTTCTTAGTCTTATTTATTGTCCCTGCTTCACGAAGCGCTCGACAAGAAGCCTGTGGGCACGTCTACGTGCTCCGTAACAGGAGTTATACCAGACACTAGGGGTGTGCGAATATTCGAATTCTCGAATTCGAATCGAATATCAAACGCTCGAACTATTCGATTCGCGAATCGAATATCCAATATTCGATTTTTCGAATATTCGACTATTCCACGAATATGAACGGCACAACCCGAAAGTGGGCTTCACCTATACGCTTCCGTGCATGAGGTGAAGCCTGCTTTACGAAATTGCCCTTGCTGCAGGACCAACACAGGCGGGACGGTGTTTAGTTTAAGATAACGTTACCCAAGTTAGTTTTGTGGACATCGTCTGTGGAAGGAGTGGCGCCCCTCCCACATGCAGTTTAGCGGTACCGACGAGGGACTTAGATTTAATGTCTGTGAGGTTGCCTTTAAAAAGTTAGGACTCTTGAATAATGACTACAGCCCACGAACAAGAAGGGTGTCTTAAAGACGTCCTTTACGTCTAAAAATTCAGTAGTGCAACTTCCTAGTAGTGCAAAGAAACTAAAAGGTGTTCATGGCAAAGCTCAGGCAGGATGCCGATTCATTTGTTTCACAAATGGCCTGTGGTGGTCTGAAACAATTACAGCCTCATCCGTATAACATGCTACTGCCTTTCATAAATTTTTTAAATGAAGGTAACCACTCCAGTACTCCAGTAAGTGTAGGCTCACCTGAAAAGCAGGAAGCACTCTCATGTAAAATTAAAGAGTAGGGGCTTTAAACAGAAGAATTGCGTGTCTCTCTTGTGACAGTTAATGCCAGAAAAATTACACTAAAGCCATGGGCTACAAAATGGGAACTTTTAGTGAGAAAGTCATATATTGTAAATTTTGCACGAATATTCGATATTCGATTCAGTATTCGGAATTTTTTCCCCCATTCGATTCGATTCGACTTAAAATATTTGGATTCGCACACCCCTACCAGACACATGTTCACTTTTTTCTTCGAATATGGAGAAAATAACCGCGGCTCACTATACTGTGGTATTTTCAACTTCAGATAGGTATTCTTGGTCAGGGACTACAAAGTTTATGTGGGCCTGACACTAACGCAATTGTAATATTGGTCTTTGTCAGCTACCTTAGGGACCATGGCAACGATGGCAGAAGAAGACTTTGAGAAACAGCTATTTATAAAAGTCAAGCAAAGTGTCCGAGCTACATAATAAATATGTTGTCTTTTTACTGCTAAACTGTCTCTTCCCAATTTGCTACTATACAAGTGGGATGTTCACGTAAGCGAGATTTCCATCTTACATCATCTTCGTATTTCCAACAAAAATATCGAGCAAAGTACATCTCGTTACTTTTTTTTGTATCGGTAGCGGTACTCCATTACTTTAAAAAAGAGACATCGATATCGGTATTTCGATACGTTTTACTGATGTAACGAGTATCGCTATCGTGTTACCGCGTTACAGTAAAGGGTACAACACTGGAAAAAAACGATTTTGACTACATCGCTTCATCAACGTGGACGCTATTTGGAAGTGTGCATCCATTTCTCCTTTCTCTTGCTAAAGGGCGTACCTGAATGCTAAAAATGTCAATGCAGACAAACAGTAGCAAGCTATTATCCACGCATTTCCTGATAAAAGCAGTTTTATGTGAGACGTAAAGCAGAAGCATTGAACCGGTTCAAAAAACATGTCATGCCTTCAAACCGGTTTGCGAACCGGAATGAAATCTAAGCAACGTGCACCCAAATCTGAACCCGTATTTTGTGCAGTTGGACACCCTGTTTGATGGGGCCTTCCAATTTGATCGAATTAGGCAACAAAACTAATAAACAGAAGTCGTATAATGGAAGCCTACTGTATATGTTATTTCATGGATACTGTCAGCAAGTATTCATTGCTCATGTAACTGCCAACGGCCCAGAAAGAAGAGATTTGAAAAGGAATTCGCTATCACTAATATTCAGAAACAACAGCATGACGCTGCAATAACAATTTTGTTTTTGAAAGCCTCAACGTGAAATCCGAAGTATTTTGAAGATGGAAGGAAAGTGGTTGGAGCACAGCTATACTGCGTTTTTATTTACTACTTCATATTTACCACTTAATACTACTTACCCTCGGAGTCGAAGTAGTATTTGCTGAAAATAATTTTCTTGTGATAACAAAAAATTGTTCACCACTGTACATAGGTACATGTACAACACCTTCAAGACAGTGTAATGTCTGTCCGCAAATGGTGTTCCGACAACTCGTTCAGCCCAAGTGCAGCTAAGGCTTTTGCAATATCCTTCATGAAAAGAGGTAACTGGACTAACTGTGCGTATATATGGCTCAATAATTTAACGTGTAAATGTAATCCTCGTAATTTGCTATCTTTCAGTCTTCATGTCAATTACATAACATCCACTGCCATGAAGAAGCTCAGTCTCATTGAGCATATTACCTAACCCTTATCAAACTCCTCGTGTTTGCTTCGCTTGTATGTATAAATCTCTAGAGATGAGTGCAGGTACTAAAATTCGTACCTGCAACCGCACCGCACCCGCGGAGCCACGGCCCTCCCTCTCTCTCTCTCTCAAAGAGTAAGCGTAGAACGTGGTTCCAGTAAATGGCGAAGCTGTCATCATCTCGCACACCACGGAAGGACTGGATATGGAACGTCTTGTAAATATTTTGGGCACAAGGTTCGCGGTAAATCGGGTTGTACGCAAAAGCCGACAGGCTGGTTTTGTTCCTGCGGGTATTGCAGGTATGCCCGCGTAATCTGCAGAGGCAGTGCATGTCTACCCGTACCTTACCCGCAACGACACATAAATGTGCACCCGCGAGGAGCAAACTTGCTCGGATACCCGCAGGTATACCCGCACCGCACTCATCTTTATAAATCTCTAATGTTACCGTAACTTGAATTTGCTTCTACGTACCGTATTTTCACGCGTATTAGCCGCGGCTTATGCGCGATTTTTTTTCTCTCACGGGCGCCCTGCGGCTTATCCACCGGTGCGGCTTATCTGATGACTATTTTTTCCTGGTATTTTCCCCATACGCCGATTTTAACGAAAGGGCTGACAGTGTCTCTGGAACAGCACTGCCCTGCCGATGCACGAACAGTGCGTAACAGGGACAATTCCACATTCGAGTAGATGGATCTTCCTGGTGCATTCCCCCAAGCAGCTTTAAGGAAATTGGTGACAGTGATTCACGTCTTCTGGAGGATCACTGACCCATCAGTCCACGAAAAACACCCGGCAAGGGCACAATCCGATCTTGGTAGAACTCCAGAACTGACCTCCTCTGTTGTACACTGTGCCGATCCCGGAGTATGGACCACAGGGTTTATGGCCTTCTCTATGGTCTCCTTTGTCGCACAAATCAGTCGTCTCGTATTGCCCGCGGCTTATCTGCGGGTGCGGCTTATCTGCCAGAAAATTTTCAAAACGTCCCAAAAAACACGTCCTGCGGCTTATCTGCGGTGCGGCTTGTACGCGTGAAATTACGGTACTTGTTGGAATTCGATCGAAGCCACGTGTCAGCAAATTACTGAAACTGTTCAGCATCATTTTATTAATTTTTTTTACGGCAGGCACATTGTCATCACCACATATTTTGACTATTATCAATTAAGAAACTTGGACTTGATAGTTTGTTTTCTCATCACCGATACCACAACTTTATTTTACTTAACATAGTTCTGTCTTTTGTTCATTATCCCGATATTCTCTCTCATCAACTTGTTTTAACGTCCCAATGAAGGCGCAAAGATACACCCCCGGCATTTTATGTTATAATGTATCACGATCAGAGTCCTTTAACGTGTGGTATGACCGACTTTGATGATATTCATCGACAACACGATATCAACATTTTTTCAAGTCACAGGTTTCCTTTTTTTTAAATCTGACATTCAGATGCTTCTTTATGTTTTTCATGGTTTTGTGTAATAGTGTGGTGCACCGTCATTAAGACTATGGTTGTTCATGGTCACTACGAAAATAAAAATTGAATTGAATAAGTTTTACTTCCCATTATGCAATGCCCATGTAAATCTTCAGAGCACCACGTACAGGAAGGAGCCCGGTGTGTACCAAGGTCTTTACACGGGTGTCCCGACTCCATCTACCCCTCAAGAAAGGGGCAGATTCGGCACGCATTTGGGAGCGCTCTGAGGCTCGTACAACATGAGCAGATTGGGTTCACTAACTCGATTTGGTTCCATCTACGTGATGCTGTGAAGACTGGGCCACTGTCTATGGTTAAAAGGGTTGCGACATCCCAGGTTGTTCGAGGTAATGTAAAAGACTGTTCTTTGCACCGACGTGAACCTGCCTTGAAAGTTTCACAGCGAAGAGGGTAATAGAAGCGGAGAAAACGGGCACCGCCAATACCGGAACTCATCTGGCTTTGACATCACAGCCCTCGCTGTCCGTCATGTGCTTACGGACGCCAATGGGGATGAATGCAGCTCTGAGCTATCTGACTTCTCTTCTTTGAAAGAAGGAAGTAACTGAAAAGGTTAGCCAGCTGTAAGACCCAAACCCGCATCCGCATCTTCAGGGCTGTCGGTTTAGGGCTCTACGAACTGAACCTCCGTACGCAATAAAGGGATAAGTCGACATATCCCTTTTTTTACTATTTTTGCTGCAATGACATCTACATATATTCCAATTTATTGGCATGCTACAGGAGGGTAAGAAACGGGAAATGCATGTGTGTCAATGGGATGGACAATCAGATCAGGACACTTTCCTCAGTTTGGGATTTCTCGGCTTACCGTATTTCTCGATAATAAGACGACTTTTCAAAATCCAGTGTTCCAAAGTCTGGGGTCGTCTTATATTTCAATATGCGCTCCACAACGAGGTCACGGGAGAGGCGGAAGTGGGTGACAAGATCAGCCAATAGCGTGGCACGACCGATATCACATGTTGCAATGTCAGCGCGATGCAAATACGGCAAGACGGGCACAATGGCGACGGCCGGGACGGCGTTCATTTTCTGTCATGGCGTCGGTCTCTGGCATTTTGATGAAAAGTACAGTCAAACTCCTTTATAGCGAACACCTTTTTAACGAAAATACCACTACAGCAAATTTTTTTTGCGGTCCCGCTGGAGCCTATAGGTCCAATAATAGACATCCTTTTTAATGAAAATACCTTTACTGCGAATTTTTTTTGCTGTCCCCTGAGTTTCGTTGTGAAGGAGATTGACTGTATATCCTTTCGTAAATACAGCAACAATTTAGCGGTGGCAAGGTGGTTTCAAGTATCAAGTGTTACAATGTGGCTAAAACAACAGGGAGAGATCAAGAATTGTGCCAGCACAGTGAATTTTGGACACTTGGTGCAATGTGCCTGACGACGTTGTCAATGTTAGTCTAACTTTTTGCACGGAACGGAGGACAATGAGCTGTGTGCAGTCAGCAACAAAGAACGCAGTAGCGCAGAAAGTGACGACAAATAAATGGTATCATGCATTGATACCAATTACTATACGGCCTCCCAATCCCTGTTTACCTTTTTTTTTTCAAATTCGTGTACCCTAAACTCAGGGTTTGTCTTATATTCGATAAAATACGGTATCCCCTTATTGTGTACAGAGGTTCGACTGACCTAGGCTAAAGTCCTTTCTTCTCTGTTCCAGCCTCGGAATGTCAATTTCTATCGTATCTGTGCTTTGCTTGGGAGTGCGTTCGAGGGATTGTATCTCACTAAGTACGACACACAGTACAGTCGAGCCCATTTATTACGATCTTCGATAGAACGATAACTCCGATATTGCGATCGAACTGTTGGTTCCCGTCAGCTCTCCCATTGAACTACATGTAAACATAACATTGACATAACGATCGCCGCGAAAGCGCTTGCTCGCATATAGCGATCGGAATTCTCCCGGCGGCCGCTAAAACGCGTGAAAATTAGAAAGCAAGATTGCACCATTTCACTGAAAACAAATTACACTGGCATTTTCAAGAGCCTTCGCCTCCGTGCCCGCTAGGTGAGAACGCGATGCGCTTATCCGCGCATGACTGCCGGGGATTAGACGCTCGTTGCAAGGCGCGCGACTTCGAAAGGGCAGAAGAAGCTCGCGATAAGTAGACGAGGTTGCACCCTCTCCACATCGTTCTCTCGTCTTCATGCTTTTCCTCTTCTTTTGCTGCGTGCTTGCTACGATGGCGTCCGCAGTTCTGAGACGCTTTTTGACGAGGAAATACTCGTGGCTCGACCCTAAGTTACATGCGCTCTACGGGTTTCGTACTGGTGCAAAACCACGTTGTGAAGCACCGCGGCTTCGAAAATGTGTATTGGCAGATAGTAGCGTGTCACCACCCAAACACGCGTCGACCCGTGGCGGAGGCGCATTCTCATGGACCTCGCAGTCCCGATCGTGAGAATGATGATGACTACGGCATTGGATGACGAGCAATGGATGAGGTCGTCGATCTCAAAAAGGTGTGGCGCATCACACGATATCGGCGGTTATGTTATCAAAAGCTTTCGACGCGCAGCTGCGTCAGTTTAAAGCTAGATAAAATGTTTCTGCGCTCACGACAAACGCGCATGTTCAGCGGCATTCTACTTGTGGCTATCTACTTCGTTTACGCAAACCCGAGCGGCAATTTCTCGAAAGCTCGTTTCTAACGATACTCTGATATAACGATCAGATTTCGCGTTCCCGTCAATATCGTCATAAATGGGCTTGACTGTAGATAATTCTTTTTTCTTGAGTATTCTGGCGTACAGTAGAACGTATCCACGATGTAATGAGCCACATCTATGAATGAAAGTGTCCCAACCCCTTCACCTTCTGTACCGTTGTTCTAGGACCAAGCCGCTTACCGGTTACAAAGTGGCGTCCGCAAATACGAGTACCCACGGCCGGCTCCCAGTCTTCACCGTTGACAGAACGAATGATTCGAATCCAGTCCCTCCGCTGCCTCCGTTTTGCCTCCCCCGGTAAGCGGTGGAAGGTGACGTTGTCGGCGCGGTTCTGGACCGCCCGGCAGCACAACAGGGAGCATCGGCACGGCATCGCTCGGCAGCATCAAGGCAACACGTGGGGATCATGAGGGGATTCAAGTTGGCAGACGACGCTTCTAAAATGACAAGGCAACACGTGCTCATGAGGGGATTAAAGTTGGCAGACGACGCTTCTAAAATGACAACAGAACAAACGTGTCACACGATTATTGCATGATTATCGTTACCTGCTTGATGCACAGGTAGGGTTGCCACCAGGCCGGTATTATACCGGCACGGCCGGTTATTTGCTCGCCCTGCCGGTTGCCGGTAGGGAGGTGATACCGGCACCCTTTTGCCGGTATTTGTGACTCAAGACCTTTCATGTGGGCTTTTGCGGGGTTTTCCCTTCAACATTCCACTACAGCTTGAATAAATCTGGAGCATAGCCCCAACTCCACAGTCACCACTTCTTTCCTTAATTATTCATTTAAATTATTATTATTACACACAGGAACATATGTTTCCTCGTATTATGTTGAGCTCTCTCTCTATCTCTCTGTTTTTTGTGTGTGCTCTTCCACCCCTCACCCACTTCCCTTTCCCGCAAGCCTTTCCCCTTTCCCTCTATTCCACCTCCTCTCCCTCAGCCGGTATTTTTCACTACGAAAGGTGGCAACCCTATGCACAGCTTGCTCTGCATACTTTCTGTATTAGATGTTGCTTCTAGCTGACGCAAGGCATCCTGTTTTTACTTGTCAGTGCATGCCACTGTGAGGTGAGCTCAGTTACCTAACATGCAATGTGGGATACAGGTCGTGTGGGAATATTGGTTGGCCCTCAACACTGGAATAACATTTTTTTTTTTTTTAGGTGAAGAGTTAACGTTTTGATTTTAAAAAAGTACTCATCCTCAGCTCAACCGTAGCTTCAAAGTAGCTTCAAAGGAGAACATGACGGAAATGAAATAAGGCTCAATAACAATTGTAAATAATAAACAGGGAACCGGGTTTCCGGTGTTCTCATTGGGCAAAACTTGGGGTGGTCTCTACCAGAGTTTTCATTGTGTCTTCGGAGGTTTCAAAGAATGAAAACTCCAAAGCACTCCGATTTTCCCATAAATTTTAACATTCAACTACACACCCCGAACTATATGCCAACTGAAAACACTGCGAAATCGGAGCCCTAATAGTAAACAAGACGGTGACCTCTGCCACCTACTGTTGCGAATCCCATAGTTAATTTTTAGTTGAATTACAATGGCAAGAGTATCGGACACACTTCGTGCTACTGTGTTACACTGGATCTGCAGGATTTTTTGGTGCCGACAATAAATTTTGCTCTAAAAATTTGTTTTCTTCCTTAGCGCTGCAAAATCACTGACTACAGTTCATAGAGGTTTTTAGAAGTTCCCACTGTGTCCCTTAGAACAAGGGTGAGGTAAAAGTTACCACAGGCACATCCTGGGCAGCGTAAGGCACCACATACACCTGGATTTCTGTAACTGCCAAAGACAACGGTAGACAACATTTCTGCAACTGCCAACGCTTGCAGTACTTAATGTGATGCTCTAGAAGTACTTTAAAACCCACAAGGCACATTTGTAAGCACTCTAAAAACATTACAATTGACAGGTTGCAACTGTACACATAAGTAACACGAAGTTGAGTTAAGGAGCAACAAGAAGAACAGCCTCTGTTCGAAATATTGACGGCTCTCGTCCTGAGGCAACTCCCTTCATACTTCCCAACCGGTTCGCTGGATCTCTACCCGTCTGCATAAGTAACATGTCTTTCCTGACATGTATAGTTTCATGAGCAACAAGTATTTGCATACTACCAAGATTTTGCACGCACGTTAGAGTTCTGTTTAGAGAGCCAGTAGTTGAAGTCATCACGTCACCTGAGAGTGTTTGCTTTGTCTTTGCATCTATTCCATATTAGCTTCCCTTGTGTGTCGAAGCTAGAAAACAATGGGCATCGAAGTCGAACCATCTTCCGTTGTAGGCGCTCGTCTAGTTGGTTGGTTTAGTCCCGTGCTTCGCACGTTACGGATCGCGGATTACTACACACTTCTGCCCTCGACATTGTATGCCAGTAGCCAACATGTACATACTACCCCTTCCAACCTTAAAGGGAGGTGTCAATATATCAGGACATCCAATAACAGTACGGTGAAATGAGGGGTTACTACCTCATAGTTACGCGTTCTCCCGATTTCACCGTAAGAATTTCAATCACACAATGTCGGTTGCGAAAGGTATCACCATTGGTGCGACTACACTTGAGCACTGTTGATTTATATCCAACTAATTCATTGCAACACCAAAGTTCAGGTCCACCAATTTCAACATACTGCGAGCCCGAACCATCGCTTCCTCACAGGCATTCGCCATCTTTGACGCGCGGTTGCCAGCAGACTAATGTGCATAACGACAGATACCCCTTCGCCAATCCGCTGTGCATAATACAAAACAAATTCATATAAAAGTAAACCACTTGCACAGGTTGAGGTAATGCATAATATCTGGAGGAAGTTATCTCATGAAATAACCGCCTGTGTCACCTCACACCAGATTTTGTCGACTTTAGTGGCACTCTACGCCAGTGCCAAGAGACCTCTCCCTGTTTGTAAACAAATGACGTCATAGTGTTCAACAGCGCCACCAATTTGGTAGAGTTGAACTACGCTCGAAGCTAGAAGTGAAGAAGGTCGTGCCCGAAAGCCGCGGTTTTGATTGGATTACGATGGTCCCAGGAACGCGACCTTCGGCCCATTGCTGGAACCCAGCCTTCCCTTTACGATTTGTTCAGTTTTCAGTGTGTCTAACAACGTCATGATGAGGTTTCTCGGGTAGAAGTGTAGTGAACACGGATAAGTTGCACCCGAGCTTTAGCTGCTAGACAAAATTCGTGTCGGAGTTCAACTAAGGTGCTGTACAACAGTGTTGGGATTTGAGGGAACAGATCCGATTTAAATCAAATCCAGAGCAGGGATTTCCCTACACCCCCCTCAGGGGGGGTGTACACCCTCCCTGCATTTTTGCAGCACCCCCCCTGAAATTTCTCAGGTGACTCCACCCAGCTCGGCCACCAACACGTTCTGGTAGTGAGTCCGGAGCAGCGAATTACATCCTGTGCTGTCAAACTTGGGCTGTAGGACCGCAGTCATGCAGATGATCGTACCATGCATTTGTCCAAAATCATTTGAAAGTGACTGTGCAATGCATATATTGCGCGTATGTACGAGCAAAAATGCGTGTGGGCACGCAAACTCAATGTGGATCATCAAGAGCCATTTGCGCAGAACTCAACCAAGCGAGGTATTCTAAGGTTTCCACCGTTGATTGCTAGGTGTTCGTTGACAAGATGGTAGTCTCTTATCTTTGTCGGTCGTGTGATTATGTTGAGATGCCGTTCACAATGAATCTCTATTCTAATGTACTGTGTTCTAAAGTAATAACGTGTACAAATAAACCGGGAAAGCTGTGCAGATATGTCACCATTGTGCCACGATTCTTTCCGTGTCTAAGAAAAATTCCGTAAGTGGAACCACACCAAGCATGACCCCCCCCCCCCCTTGAAAGCTCGGCACCCCCCCCCCCCCCCAGTAGTGAATTTCTGGGGAAATCACTGATCCAGAGTTTGCAGAAGACGCTAAATCATACCCAAATTAAGTCCGGATTTAAATTTATTCGGGTAAATCAAATTACTTTAAATCCAGATTTATTTTCTGCACGCCAAATCAAATCCCTTTTTAATCCCGGAAGAAGAACTAACACTGCTGGGTAGCTGCGACCGCAGTTTTTGAAGCCGGGATTTTTACACAGAATGCCTAATTCCTAACACGAATTCCTAACAGTTGCGCAACTAGGAAAATGACATGAAAAACATCTACTTCAGTGGAGCTCAGTGAGCAACTGCGGTAAAAAGAAATGGTTACTTGATTATTGGACGAATATTGTGCTGCAGGAAATGCACCACAATCTTCGTCCTGCCATACATTTCCTGATACATTTCCTGATGTACTGTTCGTACGAACGAATAAAAGAGTTGGGATACAGCACTTGGTGGGGAGTTGGAAGGATAGTTGAGTCCTGGCGCTTTTTCTTCGTTTCTTTTTCTTTTCTTTTTTTTTCGCCCATGAAGTATAGGCCGCAAATTGACGTAAGCATGCAGAGTGCCAAACCGTCGTTGCAGTGTTCTGGCTGTACCACCGAATACCAACCTTTTCTCTGATGGGTCGCCGAGCTTTTCTCAGTGACCTCTTCGCCGAATATCGAAGTGTATTGGATTTAGTGTCAGCATTACACAATATAACAGAGGCAGCCAGAGCAAGCGTTGCGCCACAGTCGCGCAAGCATGCACATTGTTCATACATATAATTTCGTGGCAAATTATGTAAATCGAAATCTTTGACAAAAAAAAAACAAAAAAAAACACACACACAATTCAATCCAAACCGAAATCTATAAAAAAAAATATGGGTCAATCCAAATCCGAATCCCTGAGCAAAAGTGTGATTCAATCCAAATCCAAATCATGTTCTTATGGCGAATTCGGGTGGTCATTTCGGAGCAACTTTTTTTGCCAGATCTCGAGCAGTCGTGTTCGCTTGGTCAAAATGAAGCAAATCTCGCATGTTCGCGTGGCGCTTTCCGAGCGCTCGGAATTTGCTAGCTAGCACTTTTTTTGCCCGGTCTCAAAACGATCGAGCAGCAGATTGCTCAACTGTATCCGGTGTCGTCACATCCGCACTGCAACGGTGGTGAGTGCCCTCATTGGCCCGCATGTTGAAATCACGTGGTTTAGCAG
Organism: Ornithodoros turicata; assembly: GCF_037126465.1. Lineage (NCBI taxonomy): Eukaryota > Metazoa > Arthropoda > Arachnida > Ixodida > Argasidae > Ornithodoros > Ornithodoros turicata. The sequence continues at coordinate 181,272,047 of NC_088201.1, forward strand.
ACGACAGAACTCGAGATTTGCGACCGCGACGCCCCTAGCGTGATCCAAGTACCTAAAACCGCTAGATCTCTAGCAATCATGTTCGGGTTGCAACGGTCACGTGATCCACCTCGGTCGCCGACCTAGCAATTTCCGAGCGCTCGGCCGTTTTGCTACGAAATGACCACCCGAATTCGCTATTAGCACGACCGCCTACACTATACCAGGGACCTGGGCGACTGGCAATCGCCTATATGGGAGAGCCGGGTCATGGGTTAGTTACACTAGTGACCGCTGCAAGCGCCACATAGCATTATTGGGGAGAGGGAATGACACTATCACCCTTGCCACCGTCGTTCGTCTGCTGGCTACACTAGCTACACAGGCTGTTGCTAAGCACGCGCTACCCCCTTCCGTACCTCTTCGTCGTTGTCAACACAGCCCACCATACATTGCCGCGATTTCGTCAAATCACGTGGTAACGAATAGTGCTAGCTAGCGTCAAATCCCAAAGCCAAGCGGCGATTGCCAGTACTACAACCCCGGTGCTGGGAGCTTTGCGGATGTCCTGGTCTCTACAGTATAGTAGTAGGTCGTGGTTCATAATGAGGCCGCCAATCAAATCCCAATCAAATCTGCCAGTCTCTTTTGTGGATTTAAATCAAGTCCAGGATTTCTAGTCCCCAACGCCGCTGTACAAAAACCCAGGTGTCAGAGCCTGCAAGGTGTTGCTAGACTGCACCCTATTCACCCTAGACTGCTTATTCCTGCTGTCCGCCAAGTGGATGGAGAACAATCGCCTACATCTGTTTGTACACGACAGAGCCGTATAGCGACGGGGGTGCGAGAGGGGCAGCCGCCCCTGGCGCCCTCACAAGAGAGGGCGCCGAACGGCAGGCCCTGGCAGGTTAGTTGGACAGCATAAAGCGGGAATGAGGACAATTCGAATTTACGATCTCGGCAGTGCAAATAAGCGTTCTGTTTTCTTTGTTTATAGAGCTTTTGGCGACTCGCGTCACGACGGCGCTTGAAAATATTTTTTCGATGCAGAACATGATATACAGTAGTAACATGAATAAATAAAAAATACAATGCTTCTACTTTTCTTTTTCTTTTTTTGACATTTCAAATTGTTCAGTCTCACCACATCGAGGCATTCGAACGCAATAAAGTAATTGTCACATCACGCAGTTCTTTCTGAATAGTGGGATTGCGTTCCTTTCCAAATACGAGTTTGTTCAGAATAGACCTCTACCCGAGAGACGTCATCCTGACGTTAGTAGACAGACTGAAAACGAGACAAATCGGAAGAGGAGGGCTGGGTTCCGCGAAGGCACTTGTTCGCTGCCTTCTATTGAAAGAAAATTAGGACCGATGGTCGCGTCCCTTTCAGGGACCATCGTAATCCCCTCAAGATCGTGGCTTTCGTGTGCGACCTTGTTCGCCCCTACACTCTTAAAAATGAACTTCACCACATAGCACGCTCCTAGCCAACCATCACCTCGAATGACAACGTTCTCGCCTCTGATTTGTTGAAAACGGGAGGAGGAGCCTATTTTGTGCCGTGCATAATGGGCACAAAATAGGCTCCTCCTCCCGTTTTCAACAAATCAGGGGCGAGAACGTTGTCATTCGTGATGATGGTTGGCTAGGAGCGTGCTATGTGGGGAAGTTCATTTCTAAGAGTGTAGTTTTGAGCGTAGTTGAACTCCACCAAATTGGTGGCGCTGTCGAACACTATGACGTCATTTATTTACAAACAGGGAGAGGTCTATTATTACGGACAGTCATATTGGAGGTGAGTGAAACTCTTCATGGTACTGGGTAACCCCTCCCCCCCCCCTTTATGCACAGAGATCGGGCAGAATGTCTGGAATTCCGTGTTATGAGGCATGCAAAAAAATATACAGGGTGTTTCACGGTGATAAAAAATTTTAACTAGCTATGTACTCGTCGGAGGATTGTCGGACTTCCGGCAATTACATTCTGGAAACTTTTGCCACCATTGAGGAAGGCTTTGTACAATTTTTAAATGCGGGAAATTTATTTTTTCAATTGAACTTTGAAAATTGCCAAGCGAACCTTACTTTTTGTTTTACAGAAATATGAAGTCTTCCACGGATAACAACACACCCACCCGAAACTATCCGCAGTATCGCAACAGGAATAGTCTAAGAAAATTAGTAAAAATTCGGCTTTAGCCCCGCCTAGCAAAGAAAAGCGCACGGTATTTGCGTGGAGAGGAGGAAGTGTTCCCTCATGTTGTTTTACCTTTTGCGCCGCGTTGGCCTTGATGCTTGTGACAACCGGCTTATCAACTGTCTAAACAACCGTCCTATCACAAAGAATCCAAGACAAATGAAGGCGGGGACACTTTCTCGTCTAGACCCAGATTTCGCGCGCGCTTCTCTGCGAAAATCAAGCAGGCGGGGCTAAAGCGTAATTTTTAGTAATTTAGTACTAGGGGGGTCTGGATAAGTCAATGGTCTTACCCACATGCAACAATCACTGCATATCAGCAAGAGCAAAACCGTGCTCACACCACGGCTTACACATCCAAGTGCATAATCTACTTCGATGGAATCCAATCATGTGAAAGTAAGTAATTAAGTATTATGTGAAAAAAAGAAAGAAAGAAAACATTATTGGAGAAAGTTTTCGTTCAATAAATGTCTTGTAGGCGGCAGCATCGTAAAAATAAAGCTATTAGACGGGGGCGCTGCTGAAATTACTAGTAAGCAAATGTTTGTGATTCCGCGCCTCGTTTTGGACACCTTTCTGAATTTCGAATCTCTCTTGTTCAGCCGCAAAATTATTTGGATGCTGGTTTAAATCATGCCGAAGATCAGTGATTTAAGTCACGAATAAAATGTTCTTCTTTTTGTCGGAATCGTTTAAATGATTTCATCCTGGTCTCGAGTAAGTACGAGAAGAAAAACAAGGGCCTGGCTACACACGTGGACCTAGAATGGCGCCTCACATCACGCCATCTCGGACGCTCCTTCTCCTCCTTCTGAACTCCTTCCGGTACCGCCAGTATGTGCCGCTGACGCTACTCTTCGCATTATGAGGTTCGACGTAGGTTTGGAAGTGAGCGGCGGGTGTGTGTGTGCGTGTCGTCGGAGGCAATGTGAATCGCATTTCGTTCAGTTAACAGGTAAGGTGTAAGAATTTCTCATTGTGTCTTTGATGAAAGTGGGGTATCTTCTGCTTCCATAAGTTTGTGTCAAGCATGAAAACGGCATCCTATTTTGACGATATCAGATCTAGGCGGGAGGTGTCCTGCATAGTTTCGTTTTAGCTCGTGATGCGTCAGATAAACCTATAGAAATGCCAACGGGCGCGGATTGAAGGGACGAGGTCCGGATATCCTCCCCTCACCCCCCGAATTTGTGTTATCGCCGTGTGCCCCAACTATAAAAATCTTGGGAGGTGCATATGTTGCACGCTGTATCGAGTAGGGTTGTCTGCAGGGCCGGCGTCTGCCTCCGGTCTCCGGAAGGCGGCAAGTGTGAAATATGCCACCCCCCTGTATTTATTAATTTTGTTTCTCACTCTTCTGCCGACATGAAGCCGCTTTTTCCTGCCCGAAATGTGTCTTTTCAGCGCCCCTTCATGCGGACTAAGGTGGGGGATGGGGGGGGGGGGGGTTCTGCCACGCGCTAGACGTCGAACTATATTTCGTAATTAAAAAGTTATCAAGTCAAAATTAATGGGGACGACATCGCAGGAGATTCCTACTGGTATCGTAGGATATGGCCAACTAAACCAATAATATGTCGCTTGTTTTGTAATTAAAAATCCCATTTTGTTTAAAGCAATATACATTGTTAGCGCGGTTGCACAGCATATGATAGTTAATATCGTCGATTAAGAATTCGGCGGCATTAACATAGGAGTGTAGGAACGTAGTGGCAACATGGTAGCCCCCCCCCCCCCCCCCCCCCAGGCTGTGGGGACGGAGTCACCCTTTCATATATTGAACGTGGACACGGTACCAGGTATTCCGACTTATCGTGCCCATTTTTAAGGGATTGCTATGCTCACTTTGCACGATTTCGGATTTCTGTAGGTAATGTATATGTATCGTAGAATACTAGAATAGAAATGGAAGGCAAAATCGTCATCATTGTATCATCATCGGTGCTGTTCGCCAGGGCTTGCCCTCTCAGCCCAATTTTCAATGTATTTCAACTATACTGTTGCTTAGCAATAAAAAAAAAAACATCTAAATCATTGTATCATTATGTATTATTTTACGTACTTCGGGTCGTGTTGTTATTATTATTAGTATTTTTCTGTAGTGTACGTGGAACACCTGTTATTTCGCATAATACGTTCACGAATATGCCTGCACTTCCCGTGTGACACAACACATATGAACCTCTCCTTGTTTGTAAACAAGTGGCGTCATGGTGTTCGACAGCGCCACCAATTTGGTGGAGTTGAACTACGCTCAAAGCTAGGGGGCGAACAAGGTCCCACCCGAAAGCCACGGTCTTGCAGCCTGGATTACGAAGGTCCCTGAAAGGGACGCGACCTTCGGTCCTACTTTTCTTTTAATAGGGGGCAGCAAACAAATGCCCGTTCGTGGAACCCAGCCCTCCCCTTCCGATGTTTCGGTTTCAGTCTGTCTACCAACGTCATGATGACGTCTCTCGAGCAGAGGTCTATTCGTTATCTCAGAGATGTCTGTATATGTTATTCGCGTATTAAATAATAAATTAATGTTGATTAATATGAATAAATAATGTTAAATAAAAATACTTGTAATCAATAATGTTGATTAATAAATACTAGTCACTGCCTAATTGAGCGAATACCAGCGGTCATGGCCGAGTGAACTCCCAACTTCCCCCGAATGCGACGCCCCTAAAATTGTTCGAAGCTTTTGCCGCCGCGGGGCAGCGTTCGCGTTACCTGGTACGCAGTGTCGTGCGTTAAAAGGGAGTCTGGTCACTAGGAGGAGCCTAAAAAAGAGGCTCGACCTGTCAATCAAACTTAGGCTCCTTTCCACTCCTTTCATTGGTTGCCGTTTTCCATGGGGGCCGCCATGACACCGAATTTTCTCCGAAATGGAGGATGGTGCTTGGAACGGCCAAGCGGAGATTTCTTGACAAAAACTTTTCGCAACCTGCGTACTTTAATTACATAGCTGTGAGTATACAGGGTGTTTCAGTTAAATCCCCGGGCTAAATAATTCGCGAACCGGTGCACCAATCGCATAACTTTCTTTTTTACAAGTATCTGTCCAATACCGCCTACAAGATGCGCACCGCGTGAATGAGCGGGAGGCGCTCATTATTTAAATAAAAATGCAAATGAGTTTCGTAAAATAGCGTAACTTCTAAAGCAGGGCGCTGTCGGTATTAAAATGGGTACTACCCCTTTTGGGACCTTCAGTGGACACTTTTCAGAGAAAAATCTGCCACCGAAGCGGGTCATTTGTTGCAGTAATTAATTGGTTTCGGTTTACGTATTTTTGTCGCGGCTGGTCGCGGCGAAGCGCAAAAGGACGTAATTCATTGGTGTAATTCATTGGTGTAAGGACGTAATTCATTGATGGATAAGGGAGTGAAAGAGCGTCTTTTTGCGCTTCGCCGCGACCAGCCGCGACAAAAATACGTAAACCGAAACCAATTAATTACTGAAACAAATGACCCGCTTCAGTGGCAGATTTTTCTCTAAAAGGTGTCCACTGAAGGTCCCAAAAGGGGTAGTACCCATTTTAATACCGACAACGCCCTGCTTTAGAAGTTACGCTTTTTTACGAAACTCATTTGCATTTTTATTTAAATAACGAGCGCCTCCCGCTCATTCACGCGGTGCGCATCTTGTAGGCGGTATTGGACAGATACTTGTAAAAAAGAAAGTTATTCGATTGGTGCACCGGTTCGCGAATTATTTAGCCCGGGGATTTAACTGAAACACCCTGTATATCCTCATGCACGCATCTGGAAAATCAGCTTCAACTTTCGCTCCGCCGTCATTGTTTACCCGAAAATGGGATGTTTCGTCGCCAACGTTACGCCTAGGATATGCATACGTAGGATTATGCATTATAATATAATTTAATTTATACATCTTTGCTCATTTTTGATTCGATGTACTTACATTACGTGATTTAAAACTTCATTTCGGCAGTCGTCAGCTCTGCACGGGTACATGCACGGGTGATTTGCACTTGGTGCGACGTAGGAATGACCACAGCGACGGACACCTACCACATGTGACGTGCGCTGCTGTGAAGCGCACACTTGAAGACTTGCAAGACAGGGCCATTCAAACGCGAGAGACACCGTTTCAAGTCATCGCTGTAAGGACCTCATTTCAATAATGCTTTAAGTACGCTTGTATGTAAAGTAAAGGAAAAGTTTGCATAATATGCTTGCTGTGGAGTGACGGTTGCAAGAAAAACATCGACTTCGCTCGAACCAGTAACCAGAACTATTTCCATTTCTGCTGTGCTTACCTCCTCTTTTCTTTTTTGATGTTCTTCGGAGCTCGCGATACCAAAACAGAAATCTGCTCTCTCTAAAACGGTATTCGCTAAAACGTGACCTGTTCTCTAAAACGCAAGGGTGCATATTCTACATAAACTGACCCACTCCCCAACGTGTGAAACACGTAAAAGGCTTTCCTGACCTAACCTTGGTCAGTGTCGACAAGTACCAGAAGTCCATTTTCCTCGTCAGCCAACTCAAAGAATGAGACTTTGATTGGCCTGTCCTAATGATTTTTATTAGTGCCCAAGAATGAATAAATAAAGCAGTTGCAAAAGAAGAGGCAAGTATCGTGAATGGATAAAATTGAGTAAGGCACTTTTGAAACAAGTGAGCGTGGCTACGTTTCTGATATTAATGAATTCCATGCCTTAGTGGAAAAGCGAACAAATTGGAAGACACCATAGCTGGTCCTACAAGTTGGAAACCCCCTCTCGAGTTCCAATATTGCGCTTTGTCTGCATACTCACGTGTAGTATTTAGAGCATTACGGGGAATGGAGTCATCAAAATACAAAAATAAAACAAGAAGTCACTCAAATGTCATCGCACAACAGTAGTAGCCATTCTCCGAATTCTTTTATGAAAAGGTTTCTGGTACCATCAGACTAAACATCCAAGGATTTACTTCGTTTCCTATTCCCTTGTGTAGTCCATCCTTCGTTGTCATGTTCAACACCTGAATTCCTTGGAACACCACTAAAGGTATAGAGCTGGACCCTGCAACGCTGACAGTCATGTTCGCCGGGCGCTCAGTGCGACGGGTAACATATGAAAACTTCGCAGCAACGGCGGGTACCACAGGACAGGGTGACGGTTGTTGACGCAGGGTTAAGGCCCCTGGTATTTCTGCTGCGGCAAATTCAAAGTTCTGCGGCACCGACTTGTAAATTCCGCGATATTCCGCGGTATGCAATTAACGGCTTCTTGAAATGGAAAACACTTTATTTTCGTGGGAAACACGCTTTTCTTGGGTAATGTGTGAACAAAAATATTTTATAAGATCACAGATTGAAAGCGCTGTTGTGGCTCAGCATTACATACATGATATCTTGTGTTTTCCTCTTCCAAAGACAAAGGTCTGCAACCTACAATCACTTCATACCTGCTGAAAGACCTGCATCTGCAGAGTATAACGTTATGGGAAGATTATGGGAAGGAGCTTACAATACATGCCCTGTGGAAGTTACAGGACACCCTTTGTGTTTCTCGGCCGTAGACATTATTTGAGAGTCTTTAAAGGCAAACTTCCAGACATCAAATCAAAGTCCCCCACTGCCACCGCTAAACTGCACAAGGGAGGGACGCCACCTCTTCTTCAGACGAAGTATGAGCAATAAACTTGGGCTAGCATTACAATCTGTCGTACTGGTCCTGCAGCATGGGCAGTTTCGTAAAGCAGGCTTCACTTCATGCAAAGAGGCTTCACGTGAAGCCCACTTTCGGGAGATGTCGTTCGTATTACGCGAACAGTCGGATATTCGGAAATCCGACTATTGGATATTCGATTCGCGAATGAAGTACTTCTATCAATCTACACTTGATTCGAGTACTCGAACATCCGTACAACCCTAAAAATAAGGGAATCCGTGAAATTTCGTGCCAGACGAAGGATTCCGTGATGAATTCCGCGATATTTCGCGGAATCGCGGAAAACTCAGGGCCTTATGCATGGTATGCATCACCAACTTAATGGAAGAGAGCTCTGACTGCAGCTTTCCATTTACAGATGTAAGACGCTACACTTCTTCAGTTAATGCATCAATTGGACGACAAAGCTTCCAAAAGCCTCAACATTAGCGGAAACATTCCCTCCGGCGTTCCGTCAGCCGACTTCGCGGGCGTTGCCGCAACGTTTGCCTGTTCCCGTGAAGCCAAATCTTCCACCGTGTGACTTTTCTGACCATATGCCATACACTTGTAGGTCGAAGTATTTGATTTCATATGAATAAATTGTATTCTTCTTTCCCCACGCTGACACATTTGTAATGAAAGCACTTGAGGCAGACAGAGCAAATCAAGCACTGTTGTTTGCCATAAATGGGCAAAGAGCAGCTCGCACAGTCGTCTCTCGTAGGCGCCATCTTGGCGAAATGCGGAGAAACAGCTGAATGAACCCAGCAAACCTCCAGCGATATCTAGAAGGCCTCTAAAACTTCTCTAGCACCGCCCGCTTCGAAAACACCCGCTAAACAGAGGGGAGCATCCACAGGCCCTACGGTGAAGTGCAAGGTGTTCTGATGGGGGTAGCGGTCGGGACAGACACCCTATGTTCGTTAAACAGCGCTCTCACAATTCGTTTTAACTCCATGAGAAAACTCTGCTTTCCCGTATCTGGCGCATGGCCAGCACTGAGCCACGCGAGCTGATCATACACTGTGTTTGTTTCCATTGTTTCATCAAGTTCACCTATTCTCCACTAGGCTATACTATTAGCACGAGTCTGACTCGATGCTTGGAAAGGTCGCTTCCTCCTCTTTCTTTTTTATTTCAGTTTAGCGCCGCGAATCGACTGTGGCTACGAGCGGCGAACAGATGTGGACGGATGGAGAAAGGACAGCAGCAAGGAGTGGGGGACAGGGGGATTAGTATGCGCCCTGGGCCGACTTCAGGGGGAACTGTGCCGACATTCGTCTGGAAAGTATTCGGAAAACCCAGGGGAAAACCCTCAGACAAGCGCAGTCGGTTGATGGATTCGAACCCACCGCCTCCCAGTCTTCAGCACAACCTTGGCTACCACTAACGAGCGGACGCCTTAGCCCACTCGGCCATGCCGCTGGTCCTTTCTCTTTTGAGCTGCGGTCCTAATATACAGGGTGTTTCACGAAAATCCCCGGGCCGAATAATTCGTGAACAGGTGGCGCTATCAAAGAAATTTCTTCTCGGTAAAAATGTTTGGGACATCGCGGCCATGAACTGAGTAATGAGCGGCTCATTTCCATACGCTCACTAATTAGATAGACATCTTAACTCTTAACTTTTACTTCGCACGCTTACGGAACCTCTGTTTTACGCATCGGGACCTTCAGCGAAAAATATTGCAAGAAAAAGACCGCATGGACACTTATTTCTTTTTTCGAGTAATTAATCGGTTTCGGTTTACACATGTCTTGCGCGGAGCAGTGCACCAATGCGTTCTTTGGATCAGCTATCCGACTGTCAATTTCCTGTTCATCCGCCTAGTTGACACACGGGGGTGACGGAAGATAAGAACAGCCGCAATACCGCAGGAGACGCCTTTGATGTTCCCTTTCGTTCTCTACACTCTTAAAATGAACTTCACCCCATAGCACTATCCTGGCCAAACATCATGCCGGATGACAACGTTCACTCCTTGGATTTGATGAGTATGCGAGGCGTGCGCCTTTCTTCTTCTTCTTCTTCTTCTTCTTTTTTTTAATACCAGTGATGCCGTACATAAGGACCACGGAGTAAGAAGACTAGGAGATGAAACTTCACTCTCTTCTGCGACCAGAGAATGTACGAGGAGCGCGCGCTCGGCGGCCCGGCCCGCACTGCCATCTGTTACACGAGGACGCAGAATTTCCGAAGCATGCGGTCACGTGATACTGTCGCTTGTCAGGCGGCGTGACTAAAACACGTGAAAGCACGTGAATTAAACGCTAGGAAAGAAGAAGAAGATGAAACGCTTACGCGATCACCGTGCTCCTGTCGTCTGCTCAACAGAACCGAGAGACAAAAGAATGAAATTGTTTTCCGTTGGTTTCGCGAAACAAGAAGCGTTATGTAGTTGACAAGCATGATATTTATTGCCAAGACAAACATCGGTCACGTTCGTTAGTTTGTCATCATCCGTAGAGGCTGCTGTACGACTCGCGAAAAGCACTGTTTTCCCCCATAGCCTTCCATGTAAAAGCGCAAATGGAAGACAGTGCCGCCGTGCCATCTGTCGCGTGAAGTCAGCAACTGCCTTTTTTCTCTTCCCCAACGTGACAGTCTCTGGTCGCGCGCCGGCGCTTGCTTCTATGGGCAGTGTCATCTCCTAGTCTTCTTACTCCGTGATAAGTACAAAAAGAAAGGCTCCGCCTCCCGTCTTCAACAAATCCGGCAAGAACGTTGTCATTCGGGATGATGGTTGGCTAGGAGCGTGCTACGTGGTGTAGTTAATTTTTAAGAGTGTACCACTAGTTCACAGCGCCCGCGGTGCATCCGTCATCATCCATGATAACAGCATGCTATGTCATCTACGGAAACACAGAACCTGCAGTGCTGTTTACCAGTCGCTTTGAGAAGGAATATCACAGCGTCTCTTGCGGCTGTCCTTAATCTTCCGTCAACCACGCGTGTCAAGCAGACGGATGAACCCGAAATTGACAGTCGGATAGCTGATCCAAAGAGCGCATTGGTGCACTGCTCCACGCAAGAAATATGTAAACCGAAACCGACTAATTACTCGAAAAAATCACTAAGCGTCGATTCGTTTTTTTTTTCTTGCAATATTATTCGCTGAAGGTCTCGATGCGTAAAACTGAGGCACCGTAAGCGTGCGAAGTAAAAGTTAAAACTTAAGATGTTTATCTAATTAGTGAGCGTATGCAAATGAGCTGCTCAATACTCAGTTCATGGCCGATGTCCCAAGGACCTTTACCAAAAAGAAATTTCTTCGATAGCGCCACCTGTTCACGAATTATTCGGCCCGGGGATTTTCGTGAAACACTCTGTAGATATACATATATGCTATTTACCCATGCTGATTGCGCCTGTAATTTCTAATCCAGTTTTATTTTTATTTCTTTCAGACAGTAGCACGTGAATCCTCTCAGAATGCGCCGCTATCCAGCCAGAGGTACAGCACCATGCACTGGCGACCAATTCAGACCGCCCTCATGGTGCGAAATACTCAAGCGCCCTACCGGTCTATCGGATGATCTCTTGCTCGACTCACTGTTGGACCCCAGAAGCGGTTTCAAGAGCTTCCTCTCCACTTGCAATCGCGACTCCGAAGCCATTCGTACCGCCGTCATACTCCTGGAAAAAGCTTCTTCAATACCTTTGCCTTCACAGAAACTGATGAAGCTCTTCAGCGCCGTAGCATTTTCTGAGTCATTCATGGTTTTCCAACTACCCTTGCTGTTTTCAGACTGCAAGGCTAAAGCAGGCCGGGATAACGTAGATGTTATTCAGAAGTCGATCTCTCTGCTGACTCGACTTCAAGCCTCACTTCCAGCAACGACAGCGCAGCATCTGGTAACACTTTTGCCATTAGTAACAGACCTCGTGAGATCCACGGAAGAAGCGTTGCCCAAGGAACTCGGAGATACACTTTCCGAGCTGGAAGCTATGAGGGATTCCTTCCTGACAGAAACACACGCAAGGGAGATGGTAAAGCAGGAGCGATTGCACGCATCGTCGCCACCGGACAACTTCAGAGATGTTCCCGTGATACCGTTAGTGTCTGAATTGGTCGCCTCCACGAAGCCATTCTTGAGGCCGAACATCGTCCGTGGAGCTTACGCTGACATCGACCATTACTTAGATGTCCAGTACAGACTTTTGCGGGAGGACTTCGTGAGGCCCTTGCGTGAGGGGCTGCAGAAGCTCGTTCGGGCAGGCATGCAGATCAGGCGTACGGATGGCATGAATGTTTACCATAACGTCCAGGTAGGGCAGTCCGAGATCACAAGGATTGGTATTGTTCACGAACTCTTGTTCAACGCCTCTGCTTTTCGAAGGGTCAACTGGGAAAGGACAAAACGGTTCATGACCGACAACTTGATTTGCTTGTCGAACGATGGCTTCCAGACTATCTTCTTCGCCACAGTGAAGAGGAGAGATCCCGAGAAGTTAAAAGTAGGAAGACTCATTGTGATGTTCGAGGATCCCTTCGTTGAGACTATTATCTGGAACCGCTACACCATGGTGGAAACACAAATTTACTTTGAAGCGTACAAGCACAACCTTGTGGCGTTGCAGGCTATTTCTCCATACGCGTTGCCATTCTACAAGTACATCGTAGAAGCAACTCCCGAAGTAAATAGTCCAGCGTACATGGATGGGAATACGACGTACGACATAAGTCCCCTGTGTAAGAAATCATCCCAGCCGAGGCCTGTAACCGTTTTGGACGAGAATCAATGGCCATCTCTCGAAGACCTTCAGCTTGATGCATCTCAGCTGGCTGCTGTGAAGATGGCTCTGCTCAAGGAATTTTCGGTAATCCAGGGCCCACCAGGCACTGGGAAGACTTACATCGGTCTGAAAATTGTGGAGGTGCTTCTAAGGAACATCAAGTTGTGGCGAAGAGACAGTCATCCCATTCTCGTTGTCTGCTACACTAACCATGCTCTAGACCAGTTCCTGGAAGGAATTCTGAGAACAACTCGTGCCATTGTACGCATTGGTGGGAGATGTAGCAGCAAATCATTGGAGCCATTTACACTGTCTAGTAACAGGATGGCCGCGGCGTGGCTTGACGATGAGAGTGAAGAGAAATGCAGAGAATTGCAGGAAAAGCTCCAAGTATTATCAACAAGGATGTCCGGAATATATGCAGTAAGCTGCGATTATTTTGATCTCGAGGAACACATGTCGCAACGTGTGCAGGACAGTTTTAGTCGGTATTATTCCGTTGTGGCAAAGGGATTTGGAACCTGGCTTGAACTCAGTGCCTTAAAAAGGGATTTCATTGAGGAATTGGAACATAGGACACAGAATGAGAAACCGCAAGATGAACTTCGAGATGACAAGATTGAAGAAGAAGAGTTAGATGAGGATCTTGAAATGGATCGGTACGATGACGATGAACTCTATCGTAGAATCGGAGGTCCTGCGGCAGCTGGAGCCTCTGCCGCGTTGAGCCCTAATGGAGCAAACAGTGCAGAGATAGAAAAGGAGCATGCATGGTGCCTTCATTTGTACCAGCTAGTTTCGAATGGCGACAGGGCTGAGAATGACTTTCAAGTGACTGATGTGTGGAACCTCCATGTCCAAGAACGTTGGAAGCTTTACCGGTACTGGGCGTCAGCGGCTATAGGTGCCATGCAGGAAGTTGTAGCTGAGGCCAGGGCTGGTGTAGCAGAAATAAAAGAAATTTTGGTGCAGGAGCAGTTACATGAAGAGCTCTCTGTTTTTGCAAAGGCTCATGTCGTTGGAGCTACCACGACGGGAGCAGCAAAAAATCGTGCTTTGATTCAGCGGTTGCAGCCAACAGTAGTCATTGTGGAAGAGGCGGCAGAAGTGTTGGAAGCGCACGTGGTCACAAGTTTAGCCTCGACTACGCAGCACCTGATCCTGATCGGTGACCACAAACAACTAAGACCCTCGAGCGCTGTGTATGAGCTTGCAACACGGTATAAGATGGAGGTCTCACTCTTCGAGAGGATGCTAACAAATGGCATGGCTTGTCAACAGCTCGAGGTTCAGCACAGGATGCGACCGGAATTTACGAGGTTGCTTGTTCCACACTTTTACGAGACGCTAGAAAACTTCCCGAGTGTTGAACGCTACCAGAACATCAGAGGCATGGACAACAATATATTCTTCGTGACTCACAAAATCTTCGAGGCCGACGAGGCCGACACAAAGAGTCACACTAACGTTCACGAAGCCGGATTTGTAGTGTGTCTAGCCGAGTACCTTCTGAACCAGGAATACGATTCGGCTCAAATTACGATCCTTACACCATACAGCAGTCAAATGTTTCTCCTGAAAGACTTGGCCAAAAACAGGGCTTGTCGCGGTATTCGCATAACAGTGGTGGATAATTTCCAGGGTGAAGAGAACGACATCATCATCCTTTCCCTTGTTCGTTCCAACCCAGAAAAAAAAGTCGGTTTCATGAAGATACCAAACAGGGTTTGCGTTGCCCTGTCGAGGGCAAGGAAAGGACTGTACTGCGTAGGAAACTTCGACATCATCGGTCAGTCTAGCGAAATATGGGAGAACATTATGAAAGAACTGCAAAGTCTACATGCGACTGGACCCGAGCTACGACTGCGCTGCCCGAACCACCCGGAGACTGTTACCGCTGTGAAAACAGCAGACGACTTTGCGAAGGTTCCAGGAGGTGGTTGCGGCATACCATGTACGGCTCGCTTGGACTGCGGCCACACGTGCGGCTTGCTCTGCCACGGATACGACACATTCCACGAGGCGATCACGTGTGAAAAGAGGTGCGAGAGGAAGTGCCACAACGGCCACGACTGCAGATTGCTCTGTTGGGAGAATTGCGAGGATTGTACCATACCAGTCCTTACGCAGTTCCAACCCTGTGGCCATTCATGCGAAATTGCTTGCTGCGAAACCCGTGCACAACTTTGTCCGTTGCCGTGCGACAAGATATTAAAATGTGGTCACAAATGTCCCGCGGCATGCAGCATGTTGTGTGATAATATGTGTACAGTTGTCGTAACCGTAAAGGGTGATTGTGGCCATGACATCCACCTCCAGTGTTGGTACTTGAGGAGGGGCAGCGTGAGCGCCAGGTGCGAGGCACCCTGTGAAAAGACGCTGTCGTGCGGTCATCGTTGCTTGCAAGAATGCGCAGAACGTTGTCGCTGCACTACGAGAGTAATGGCCACAAAAACATGTGGACATAAAACTGAAATCGATTGCACCCTATTGAAAAGCTCTACTACTACTGCCTTAGCTCTGAACAGCTTCCGCTGCAATGATCCTTGTGAAAAAACGCTTCAATGTGGGCATCGCTGTCCCCGAAAATGTTTTGAATGGTGTTGGGCTGATTTGTGTGAAGTACCGGTAACTGCAAAGTGTGAAGGAGGCCATTCAAACGAAGTTCCGTGCTTCATGTCAGAAAGCTATAATTGCTTGAAGGAATGTACCAAGACGCTAGACTGTGGTCACCAGTGCACACTTCCGTGCGGAGAACTCTGCAGTGCCACACCATGCAAAGTAAATACATTTGCAGATCTGCAATGCGGTCATCAAGTGTCCGTTCCTTGCCACGTGAGATTCGGACTTGAATATTTGAAGGAGAAACCAGGTGATCTCGAAGCATTCTACGTGGAACACAAAAATGTACTTACATGCAACCAACAAGTACAGGCGACTTGCGCAGCAGGACATAAGATAAAGGTACCTTGCTCTTCAGTGGACGGCAGCAAAGTGGTACCCAGATCCCGCTGTCACGCTCCTTGCAACGTTACTCTTGCTTGTGGCCATCCCTGTGCATCTGCTTGCTCCAAATGTGCTGAGGTAAAGGATCATCCGCCATGTACCAAGCGCTGCGAGAAGAGGCTGCCATGCGGACATACCTGCACTGACACGTGCACACGGCCTTGTGCAATATGCAACGAGAGCTGCTTGTTGATTTGCGTGCACAGACCATGCAGCCTTCCTTGCGGCTATCCCTGCCTCCCGTGTTGTCTGCCTTGTCGGTGGAAGTGCGAGCACGCCCAATGCACCGCTACGTGCTCGGAGCCATGCAACAGAGAGCCGTGCAGCGAACCCTGTCCGAAGAAGCTTCCGTGTAAACACCCTTGCTTAGGATACTGCGGTGAGCCATGTCCGAACGTGTGCAGAACCTGCAGATGGTATAAGTACATCAAGGGTGATGTTCGCTTCGTTCTTCTGCTTGACTGTGGTCATTCAGTGCCAGACAACGTCCTGTCGAAGCTCTTCGAAGAAGCCAGGAGGCACCAAACAGGTCCAGTGAAGTGTCCGGTCTGCAAACGCAATATCACATTTAATTTCAGGTATGATATATGAGTGTTTTGAACATCGTTTTTCCCGAACTGGGTGTAGTTCTGTACGCGCCCTTGTGAATTAAAAAAAAATTCGAATAATTCGCACAGTTGAAAGAGCCATACGTACATATACGAGGGGTGTTCAAGTCAAACCGGGACTTTTTATTTTTCACAAAAGTAAAATGAACTTACAGGCGAGAAATTACTTTTATCTTTCAACGTACTCTCCAGCTGCACTAATGCACTTGTCCCAGCGTTTCACGAGGGCTTGGATGCCAGCAGCGTAGAAATCCTTATCCGGCGCGTAACAGCCATGATTGGACCGCATTCTTGACCTCGTCGTCGCAGCTGAAGTGGCGGCTCCCAAGGAACGCCTTCAGTGGACCGAAGGGATGGAAATCGGTGGGGGCGACGTCTGGACTGTAAGTGGAATGCGGCAGCACCTCCCAGCCAAGTTCCTGTAAGGTGTGTGCCGTGAGATGCGCGGTATGCGGGCGTGCATTGTCCTGTAGGAGGAGGACTCCTTTGGTGATGAGGTCTGGCCGCTTTTGCTTCAGCGCCTTATGCACATCCCTGAGAACCTGGCAGTAATATGCACTACTGATCGCACTATATGCACTATTGATATCGAGGCAGGTTATCCGTCGGTATTAAGGATCAGGCGCTCCACAAGTTGGATGTTCTCAGGAACTCTGACACTGGGCTCTGAGCCGCCTCGGCCGGGATCGTCCTGCACTGATGTACTGCCGTCTCGGAACCGTTTGCACCACTCAAACGCTTTGCTGCGGCTAAGTGTATCGTGACCATACTGAGCCTGAAGTCTTCTGTGAATTTCAGATGACTTTACTCCTTCATTCACGAGAAACTTCATGACAATGCGCTGTTCTATGTGCGCGTTCACCTCGTTGTCGGCCATCTTGTCCAGCACGTGTCTTCTGTTTTGCACAAACTTTGTACCACCACGTGGTGAACGCGGAGGCGTGTAGCGTGTGAAAATGACGAAAAAGAAGTAGCGCGAGCCATTTGTACACTCAGGAGACAGAAAGTCCCGGTTTGACTTGAGCACCCCTCGTATGTACGTATCGCTCTGACTCGCATCAGATTGTGCCGCCTCTCCATATGACGGATTCCGTTGTAAAGTTGAAAATACTTGTACGGTTAATTTTGTTTTCGATTATTTATTTTCTCACGTTCTTCGGTGCTCTACACACTAAAAAAAAAAAGGGGGTGTGAAAAGGTGGTCACTTCTATACTTAGCGTCTGATAAAGGGTGTAAAAGGGTGGTAAAAGAAATTATCATACATCCAAATTGCTACAAAAAGGCGTACGCCTCCCCCCCCCACTCCCCCTCGCTCACCGAATCCGAAGCGATAGCCCCATAATTCGTTGCAGTGGTTGGCGGACAACGTGCTGTGCGGTGAAGTTCTCTTTTGAGGGTGAGGTAGAACTTTGCAACCTTTTAGGCACAACATGTGCGACAACTATTACCTCCTGAAAGGTGTAACTGCTCCATCCTTTTTTGTAAGAGTGTAGGTGTCAGCAGTTCGCAAGCGTTTTGCACTTTCAGGTTGTGCTTTTCTTACTTTTTGTCTTGAAATTTTTGCAGTTCATAATTGTGGATGCGGAACAGCATCCCGCGGATTTTGCAACAGACATATAGTCTGCTTGGCGCGTTGCACAAAGTCACATAAGTGCAGATTTACGCCCACGCTGGCGCTCCAGGCAATCACAGAGTCATAACTACGCAAGATACGGGAACTGCATAGCATTAGCATGATTTCCTCTGCTTTTATGAGGTGCAATCATGATAGATTTACGATGGAAGATTAAAGTTACTGAAAAGGTTAGCCAGGTGTAGGACTCGAACCCACATCTTCTGGATTTACGGTCCAGGGCTCTTGAGGCCTTTGAGGCCTTGTATGTATTTGTCCTTTCTATGTTGTTCCAGCCTCAGAACATCTGTTCTCTCATGATAGATTTATTGATCCGAACTTCTGCATCTTGCCCACATTTTTACCCTCTGTCACACATGACACCAAGATTAAAAAAGACGAGTGCAAGTCTGATCATCGCATAAAATCAAACTATGAGCGCGACATTTGTGTTTGGAACGGAAAGGGGGGGGGGTATATTTATTAAGAAAAAGGAAAGGAAAGGTCAACCAGACGGTACGGAAGATTCAACTGTTCGTCGTACGAGGATGCCTGTACGCAGCGAGTTCTTCAGCAGCAAAAAAGTAGAAGGTTACACAAAATATCCTTCTTCTGAATAAAACCGTTTTATTGGACAAAGTAAGCGGTTTGCCTTACTTGAAGAACCGCAAAAATCTATGCCATTGCCTGATAATTACTAGTTGCTTGTGGCGCAGCGTCTATGATGACACGGCGTCTCGATGGCATGCATATTACATCATGATAGGGGACCGAGAGACACGGAACAAAAAGAACAAGAACATCAAGAATTAGAAGAACATGAGCACAAAATTGTGAGAAACTCGATCTTCATGTTGGCGGGAAGAAATTACAGAGGGTGATTGAATCCACCACACGACGAATTCAGCTGCTCCCATAAACAGATCCCCCCCCCCCCCCGCAAAAAAGAGAGAAAAAACTAGCTGCTTTATCGATAAATATCGGCCAAAGGCCAAATAATCGGTTAACTTAGCGTATGCTTGATGAATCACACGGTCCTAATAGATTGACTCTAACGTGCTTCTCTGAATAAATGTGAAGTGCTGACAAGGCAGCATCCCTCTTGTCAGGTGGTCAAGGATCCTACACTTTTACAAGGTCAACGTTGCGGTTGTTCAGCCTGAATGTGCACTGCTACTGAGGCTTGTCTGTTTGCAGGCACACTGTCAGTAAAGGATTATTATTATTACCGCTTTTGATTCGAAGAACGAGGGGGCCATAGGCCTTCCTGTAGCAATTTGTATACATATATTTTTATATATACACATATACAGCAATTTGTATGCATATACTGTATTTGATAACTACAAAAAGGTGTACGTCTCTCTCTCTCTCTTCAAATCCGAAGCGATAACCCTATCATTCGTGGCAGTGCGCTGTTAGAAATGAAAATTTTTAAGAGTGTAGTTGGCGCAGAACGTGCCATGCGGTGAAGTTCTGTTCTGAGAGGCCACCCTTACTAAGCTCGTATGAGATGACAAAATCCGTGGAATGGGAATTCTGGCTGGGAAAAACGGTAGGATATTTAGGGACTTGACGAACCGGCACCAGGGGAACTAAGATTTGAAAAATACTGCAATATCTGCGTAAATTTACAGTAAAGTTACAATTACATATTACAATTACTCTAACCAAAAGCGATAGCTAGTTAGAGCTACAAGATACTTCCGTACAAAAGTAGCCAGTTACTGCAGCTATTGCTGTAATAGGTAACCAGCTACAGTTACTTGTAACCTAGTTACACCTGGCCAACTCTGCCACCTTTCCTTATCTTACAGTAGTGGCGTGTGCAACGTTTATCACTGGTATGATTTATCTAATCCCATTTTCATGGACTGCATCCAGATACGGTACATTCGTCCGGGAGTACATGGAAACTATCAACAAGGAGAAGATGCTCATCTACGACCGTGCCGCAAAGCCCGATATGGTCGCAAGCTCTCAGAAGGAAGAAGTTGACGGTGCTGCAGCTAGATTGTTTCAACTGCGTCCGAACGCCAGAGTGAACAATGGAGGAGGCATGGACAGAAGATTTCCGATGACACCTGGACTCACGACGACTCCCTTGGGTTCAGGATCTTGGCGACAAAACCAAAGGGACATGTCGTACAGCAATCGAGTACCAAGAGGAAACGGAGCGGAGTACAGTCGACATATGGACAGTGCGTATGGACAACGAAGTTCTCGAGGTAGCGACCGTGGCCTGTGGAGAACATGGAGGACCGGTGGTCAGCCTCCTAATGCTCAGGCATCGCGCTTTTCAGCGTTGGACCCTCATGCCAGTGGTGCTACTCCTGCGGTACCCAGCGTAGAAGGTCAACAAAATGGCGTTTCTGAAAGAGGTGGCTTCAGCGGAAGGTCACTTGGTCGGGGAAGAGGAGGTCGTGGCAGGGGGTCGCGTGGCAGTAGAAGGGGTTCATAGAAATTTCCTGCACATCGCTGTGTTTATATGCGTAAAGTTTTCTTGATGGACACTTGGCTTAGGGGACGCCGAGTACTGAATATGTACAGTTTAGAATACATAGAAATATAGAAACAGAATATGTTTCCTCCCAACGGCTTCCGTGTGTAACTCGAGTTCGTTAATATGACACTTCGTTTATATGACAATGGCCGGTATTTTCAGCACAACTAGGGTCGGGCACGTGTACTTTACCGTCGCTACTATGACCGTGGGTAACTGAACCGTTGGTTCTCCTAACCTATAACGGCCAAAACGCGCTTCCGGGGAGACTCATGGTGCCCCTGCGTGAAGTGCTGAAAGGAGTAGTGTCCTGGGTCATATGGTCAGAATGAGCTGCTGCACACTAAGTAGACTTATTTATCAGACATCAAGCATGTTGGTGTTGATCTTGCATGACGAACTAGCACTGGGAACAGGGGCAGAGAGAAGAAACGACAGGACAGGTGTTAGACTTTCACCAAAAGAATTTATTGGCAATCTAGTACTGTCTTTTAAATGTACCACTCGCACGCATGTAGGTCTTCCACGTACACGTCATCCACAGACCAATCAAGCATCATTTGCCTCCTCCCACATGTTGAGGAATTTTACCTCGTTACCAAACAAACTGATAGAAGCATGGCTTATGCAATGTGGCTCGTTTTTTTTTCTTCTTATTTCAAATGCTTCTATTTCCCTGGTACGCTGATCACAACAACGACTTTTTGTCGTTTCCGATAGTTTTGGAGTACACCCACACGTGCTGCAATGTACAGACAAGTGGCCAGACGCGGTACCTCTCACGGTAGAAGCATGGTCTCTAAGCCTAATGTTTAAGAAACACCCCGTCTGGCCTCTGTATATGATTTACCGCAGGTCAGTGGCATTTCATAGACCACATTTGCCTTACGCGTAAAACAAACTTCTTTAGATACTTTATGTTACATTGACCCATGTTCTTTCTATCACACGTGATATTGCCCATTTTCCCTGATTTTTCTGGTTCAGAGTGCCACGGGAATAGAATGTCTGCTTGCAGGTTTGTTTGTTTTTAAATTATGGGACAATTGACGCACATAAGGTATAACAACCGGAACAGGTGTGTTCTTCTCCGGAGCTCCCCTCCTCCCTCCACGATGCTCTTCAACACCGCCTCGCTAACGTCGAATATATGAGTTCATATGGGAGTTATTTATCAGACTTTTTTAAAAAAAATTGTGTTACATACTCTCTTAAAATGCCTCATGCCAGTTCGTTTATTTTTCTACTTTTCGAAGCTTACACGTAAAGAGCATGGTACGACGTACTAGTAACACGTGGTGTTCGTTAACGTGACAATTCGCTTTATTATCAAAATCTGCGGGAACGGCCATACTCATATTAACGAGTCTGGACAGTATGTATATGCAGGTGCAAGCTGGACCACGCAGAAAACAGGTTCTACCGTTATTTCCGATAATCAGTTAGGAGATGATTTGTAGTTACATAAAGAGCATAGCTCTAACGCGACAATAGTTTCCGGAACTTGCTGAAACTGAAAGTTTAAATGGTCTATACGACGCGAATGTGGGTGTACAGCACCTGCCACGCCTATGTGCGACGCGTGAGCTGTGCCATCTTACTTCAAGATCGCGGGTGGTTCCATCCCGGTCGAGGATTGTAGCAATGCGTGGGAGGTAAACATTACTCCCAGCACCGTCGGTCGGAGATTCCGGCGCAGGTCAAAAGAACCGTACACCTAGTCCGTAGTCCTATTTGCGTTTTTCGCGAAATCGACGCCGCAGAGCGGTGAAACTCGGGACTAGCCGATCCAGGTACACCCCGCCATCCAGCCGACCCCGCGTTCACTTGCGGAGAAGCTTCTGCTTTTCGCATGGGTCGCTGAGCTGCACCTGTATTTTGCTGTTGAAATCATGGATTAAGGAAACAGTGCAGACAACGACCAGCAAACTAAACCAAAAGACTTTTGTTCTCTGCCACAATGCGACTCTGCGCGCCGAGGGGACAGCCAGTTTGTCTTTCCGCGTTTTCTTCTTTCCACACATGGAATACCGCCTACTTTGACGCATCCTCGGAAGAGATGGATTTAGCGACTCAAAATCAGCAAAGCTGTTACATCAGCAATGCGTGCGTGCGTGTGTGCGTGTGTGTGTGTGTGTGTGTGTGTGCCAGAGCTCTTGGAGCGGTACTGCCTACATATGTGATGAACATTCTTTCTTTTTCCTTTCTCTTTCTGAAGCACACTTCTTCACATCAGGAAGGGAAGCAAAACCTTGTCTAGGCAAAACAGAATAAGTTTGTTTCAAACTTGAGTAGCCATGATGTGTAAGAAAGCGCAAAGGAGAGCGCGAAAACGTATACTAAGTCAGTTTTGTAACTGTGCATTTGAATCAGCGCCTGGGAAAGAATGCAGAAAGAATGCGACGTTTCGTTGAGGTTTCCCAAAAACATGCACACCATGCAGTGACACACGGGTGTCGCAACTTTACCCTGTAAATTCTAAACTACATTCGTACACGCGCTACACATTTAGAAGATCTTATCTCTAAGAGAGCATCAGTCACAGATGTCGTGTGCTTGCATATGTCTGACATTCCTGCAGCGCAGGACACTTGCTGCTTGCTATTTAGGCCTCGCAACCGGTGAACATGAAATTCACCTTCACGAAGTGTGGTTGATCAAACACACCGGAAGTTCGTAAGCATACGCGACAACTATAGCCTTCTCTTTGGACAACTCGGTTACGCCTGCCAGAAGCACACGAGCAGCGTTTAATACTCGTTCGCCTTCAACGCATCGAGAATCAACACTGCAGTTCAGAAATCTCAAAATCGAAACTAAGTCACAACCTGGATACGTCCGCCATTTTGTAGTTTAGGTGCGCCACCTACAGGTCATGCAAAACGCGAATACCCTGCATCATGTGCAGCGGATAAAATCGGCTGACATATATTTCGTGTAAATCTACTCCAGTTACCCTTTTATTACCGAAGTGGCAGCATGTTGCTCGTGGGAGGCAGTGCGTCCCGGGCCGACTTCACGGGGAAGTATGCCGACATTTGCCTTACACAGCGTGTGTGGGAGGGCCGCGAAAAACACCCAAACAGCAGAGCCCGGTTTCGAACCCATTCTCGGGCGTGGAAGGCGATCATCTTAGCTATTATGCATCGTTTTCCAGCCAGCCTCACACGCAGCGCTTTTGCAGGCAGCACAAGCCACACGGCCCGTGTGCTTTCCTTCTTTCTGGCTTGGCGGTATAAACTGCTCCCCGGTTAAACGAGGCTGCGCTTTTAATATAGCGGTGCGTCCCCGAGTGTTTTATCCACGAGAAAACTGTGTATACAGCAGTGTTGGGGATTTGAGGAAACAAATCGGATTTAAATCAAATCCGCGGTTTGCAGAAGGCGCTAAATCAAATCTAAATCAAGTCCGAATTTAAATTTATTCGAATAAATCAAATCACTTTAAATCCAGATTCCTTTTCAGCGCGCCAAATCAAATCAAGTTTTAAATCTGGATTTTTCAAATCCATCACAAATCTGGAAGAGGAACTAACACTGCTGTGGGACGACATCAGAATCAACCGCAGTTCTCGAAGCTCGGGTTTTTACACACAATACCTATAGTTACTAACAGGAATTCCTAACAGTTGCGTAACTAAGCAAAATGGGCGAAACATATGGAAGAGCCCCATGAGCATAAACAGCGGCAAAAAGAAACGGGAACTTGATTGCAGGACGAATATTGTGCTGCGGGAAACGCCGTGCTTATTACTTCCTTTCCGCTGGTTCTGGTACCGTACACCTGCCAGACGAACCCAGCCTAGAAGGTCAGTAATTCGATGACACGGTATCTACGGAGTTAACCCTATACACGCTTCACCCCTGCTCGTAGTCGAGTCGAGACGCAAAAAACACGAAGTACCGTATCATCTTTGAACCACCCAAGAACAGTATTTGAACTACCGCACGGTAAAAACAGTCGATAAAAACACTAGGGTTTCGTACGCAATAGAATTAAGTTTTAGTGCATCGTACGCTATTGCCTTTGCGTACGTTAGGGATAGCGTGGTGGTTCAGCGACTGCGCGAAGGTCTCTATGTTTTGCGCGTGCGCAGAACCACCAAAGCTATCCCTTACGTACGCAACAGCGATAGCGCACGATGCACTAAAACTCTTTATTGATTCTACCATCAGCCATTGCGCATTCACCAGAAATTTCATTAGTGCGTTTTAGTATACCGTACGCTGTCGCGATAAGGCGATAGCGGGGTGGTTCTGCTCAACGCACAAAGCTCCTTTTATGCCTTGCGCGTGCGCAGAACCGCCAGCGCTATCCCACGCGTACGCAAAGGCGATGGCGTACGATATATAAAAAATTCACTATTGTTGCGTCACCGCCGACAATCGCAGCATTCTGATGAAGGCAGAGCCTAAAATATTCGGTGGGTTGGTGAGCCGAACTGAACACTGAACTGACTGACGCGTTTTATTTCTGCTTAACAGGGTGCTTATAATCGTTATGATCCCCGTATCGTGTCCTTGGTAGCGCATCTGGGGGAGGAAAAGGAGGGGGACATCCTCCTGCCCCATGTAAAGTCCCCGTAGAACCCCTTCCAAAATATTTTTTCTCCCTACGCCGTTGCTCTGCACAGACTCGGCAAGAGCAAAACCCCGTTTGCCAGCCCAAGTTCGGAATCTACTTAACCGAATACAATTCTTTGAAAGTTTTAGTTCAGTGTTTTGTAGGCGGCAGCGTTGTAAAAACGAAATAGTAAACAGGGCGTTGCTGAAATTACTAGTAAGCAAATATTTGATTTTGCGCAACGTTTGGGAACAACTTTCTGAATTTCGAATGTTTCTTGCCCAGGCGCGAAATTATTAGGATGGTGATCTAAATCACACCGAAACGAGTATCAGTGATTTAAGTCACGAATAAATTGAGTTATTTACATCGGAATTATATAAATCATTCCATCCTGGCCTCGCTCGAAGGACAGACAGAGAGAGAGAGAGAGAGAGAGAAACAAGGTCCTGACCGTCCTGACTACACATGTGGATCTAGAATGGCGGCTCTATCACGCCATCTCTCCCGCTCCTTATGAACTCTGAACGCAGCTTCTCGTACCGCCAGTATGTGCCGCTGACGCTACTCTTCGCATTGTGAGCTTCGACGTCGCTTTGCAAGGTTTGGAAGTGAGTGGAGTGTGTACATGTCGTCGGAGGCAATGTGAATCCCACTTCGTTCAGTTATCAGGTAAGGTGTAAGGATTCGTCATTGTGTATTTGATGAAAGTGGGCTATCATTCTGCTTCCGCAAGTCTGCGTCAAGCATGATAACAACATCCTATTTTGGCGATATCAGATCTAGGAGGTGTCCTGCATAGTTTCGTTTTAGCTCGTGATGCGTCAGAGAAACCTATAGAAATGCCATGCGCGCGGAGTGAAGGGATGAGGTCCGGATATCCACCCGCAACCCCCTCAGATTGTGTCATCGCCGTATGCCTCAACTACAAGCAAACTTGTACAGTGTATGTTGCACGCTGTACACGTAGGGTTGCCGGCAGGACCGGCATTTACTTTTCGTCTCCGGAGGGGACACGTGGGAAATAGGCCCCCCTTCTGCCCTGTATTCTTGATTTTGATTTTTCTCTCCCAGTCTTTAGCCGACCACAAGCCGTTTCTTGCAGCCCGAAAAGTGTCTTTTCAGCGTCCCTACAGGCGTGCTCAGGGGAGGGGGGGGGGGGAGTTGCCGGCAGCGCGGCAAATGTCTAACTATATTTCAGAATTAAAAAGTTCTTAGGTCGAAATTAATGAGGACATCATCCCAGGATGGTCCCACTGGTTTCGTAGGTATGGCCAGCTATTCTAAGAATATGTCGCCATGTTTAATAATTAAAAAATATATTGTATGAAGCTATGCACATCGTTAAGCTGCGTCCTCAGTATGCCGGCGGCTGTCCTCTGTACTTCGTCTACGGCTCACTATACCGATCAGCATAGTGAGGACGCACCTTTAGCGCTGGCGCGCAGCATATGCCAGTTTTCCCCCCCGTAGATTGAGAGTTCGGCGGCATTAAAACAGAAGTGTAGGAAGGTGGTGAAAACTTGGTACCCCCCACCCCCGACATGTGCTCACGCTGTGTGTGTGTGTGTTGGGGGGGGGGGGGGAGTGCGGCTCGAGCTTTCCATGCATTCAAAGTGGACATGGTGCCAGGTATTCCGACTTATCGGGCACATTTTTAGGGAATTGCTACGCTCGCCTGCACGAATTTTAGTTTCTGGAGATAATGTTGTATTTATTGTATTATTATGTATTTTTTGTAATGTGGAACACCTGTTATTTCGCATAAATACTTGCTTAAACTTGCGTAAATAAATACTTTCACGAGTATAGCTGCACTAAATAGTAAATACTAGCAATAAATAATATTAAAAAATAAATAATGTTGATTAATAAATACTAGTCACTGCGCAGCTAAGCCAAGTACCACGGGTCATGGCCGAGCGAACTCCCCCCCCCCCCCCCCAATGTGACGCCCTTAATGGACCTTTTCACCCTTTCACAATGGTTTTCACAATGGTTCTGCGCATGCTCTGTGACCCTGACGGTGCCGAAGGAGTTTCCCTACATACTCAATAGATGGCGCCAAGAGGCGCAGAAGAGAGCGGCGCGCCAGGCGAAATCGCGGCGTAGCGCGTAGCTCTGTGCGCCGATGCCACTTTGACCGGCGGCGGCGTTGAGCCGGTTTTGCCACCGGCGGCGTCAGCGGCGCGAGGGCGTAAACCGTCCACAAGCGTACGCAAGCGCTGGTGGCCTGCGAGGTGTATACCGTTTAGACTACAGTCGAAACCACATGCTAAAGTGGTTCCACTTTTTATTTGAAGAGAAAAAGTCTAACCATAACAAATTTATCACAAACAATGGATCTACTTCGATCACATTTTGACTAGAACAAGCCGCGAAAGCCCGTTATCTGTGCACAGTAACATGGTTGCACACGCGCTGTACCCTCAGAGGGAATTTTTACAGAGATGAAGGAACGTGTCTCTCGGTTTTTCGTTCCTTCACCATCATGCACCAGTTAGTCTGCGCCCTATCTCTTTTACCGATCATTTAACAGAGATGTCATGCACAAAAATCAACCCGGCCAGCGGGAGGAGGAGGGGCAACGGCCCCCATTGCACCCTTTCGCGGTGCCCATGGGGATCAACCTAATACTGTCACGAATGAATGGAAACATAAATAATAATAATAATGACAGTATAAAAGTCACAAAGCTCGAGCGTTTTCTACACGTCTCCTTTTACCAATGTTTTGCATTCGTTCATTAACGGTGAGGAGATTTTCATGTACCAACATACTCACTTCTCGAAGGGCTTATCTCCATTGCGTTTGTCAGGCACTCATCGCAGAAGAAATCAGATAAGGTGGGAAAGTAACGCCACACCGCGCTCGTTTTAAATGCACTTGAGTTCTTATCAACAGAGAACAACGACACGCGCTTCAAGAACGGAGAGTCTCTGATGCCATGACAGTTCAATACAGGGGAGGTCAAGACCGGCAGAAGTGCGCGAAACCACTTTGAGCTTCCCGCTCCGCAGCGGAACCGATCGGAACACGGAACGCGCGCGGCATGTCGGCACGCCGGGGTGGCGCCAGCGGCGGCGTCAGCGCGCGGAGAAATGGCGGCGGCGCACAGGTCTGAGCTCTATCACTGAGGGTAAGAAGTTGGGGGAGTCGGTACATGACTAGTTCACACAGCCGCAGCCACAAACACAGACAAAAGGCACACTCAAGACTTGAGTGGTGTGCCTTTGTCTGTGTTTGTGGCTGCGGCGGTGTGAACTAAGCTCTATCCTTAACTAGACCTGTGCGCTGATGGCAGTTTGCCCGGTGGCGGCGTCAGGCTGGTTTTTCGGGTGGCGCCGGCGCGATCATGCAAATTCTAACCCATACCCATCCGTGTTGATTTTACTCCGTGCCCATGATATACCGCCATAGATTGGGGTGGGCGAACGGTATCTAACACGGAATCCTGCTCAAATTTTAAATTTAGGGCGAACAAACTATGGATACTTTGTAGGAGCAAAGCGCGAATCCAGAAAGTTTCGTTTTCAAACGGAACCTGCTCAAATTTTAAATTCGGAGTGAAGAAATTACATATGTATACGGAGCAAAACGCGAATCCAGAAAGTTTCGTTTTCAAAAGAAACCTGCTCATTTCTTCAAATTTGGAGCGAACAAGCTATGGATACTTTGGAGGAGCAAAACGCGAATCCAGAAAGTTTCGTTTTCAAACGGAACCTGCTCAAATTTTAAATTTGGAGCGAACAAACTATGGGTACTTTGCAGGAGCAAAACGCGAATCCAGAAAGTTTCGTTTTCAAACGGAACCTACTCAATTTTAAATTCCGAGTGAAGAAATTATGGATACTTTGCAGGAGCAAAACGCGAATCCAGAAACTTTCGTTTTCAAACGGAACCTGCTCAAATTTTAAATTTGGAGCGAACAAACTATGGGTACTTTGCAGGAGCAAAACGCGAATCCAGAAAGTTTCGTTTTCAAACGGAACCTGCTCAAATTTTAAATTTGGAGCGAACAAACTATGGGTACTTTGCAGGAGCAAAACGCGAATCCAGAAAGTTTCGTTTTCAAAAGAAACCTGCTCATTTCTTCAAATTTGGAGCGAACAAGCTATGGATATACTTTGGAGCTTTGGAGGAGCAAAACGCGAATCCAGAAAGTTTCGTTTTCAAACGGAACCTGCTCAAATTTTAAATTTGGAGCGAACAAACTATGCGTACTTTGCAGGAGCAAAACGCGAATCCAGAAAGTTTCGTTTTCAAACGGAACCTACTCAATTTTAAATTCCGAGTGAAGAAATTATGGATACTTTGCAGGAGCAAAACGCGAATCCAGAAACTTTCGTTTTCAAACGGAACCTGCTCAAATTTTAAATTTGGAGCGAACAAACTATGGGTACTTTGCAGGAGCAAAACGCGAATCCAGAAAGTTTCGTTTTCAAACGGAACCTGCTCAAATTTTAAATTTGGAGCGAACAAACTATGGGTACTTTGCAGGAGCAAAACGCGAATCCAGAAAGTTTCGTTTTCAAAAGAAACCTGCTCATTTCTTCAAATTTGGAGCGAACAAGCTATGGATATACTTTGGAGCTTTGGAGGAGCAAAACGCGAATCCAGAAAGTTTCGTTTTCAAACGGAACCTGCTCAAATTTTAAATTTGGAGCGAACAAACTATGCGTACTTTGCAGGAGCAAAACGCGAATCCAGAAAGTTTCGTTTTCAAACGGAACCTACTCAATTTTAAATTCCGAGTGAAGAAATTATGGATACTTTGCAGGAGCAAAACGCGAATCCAGAAACTTTCGTTTTCAAACGGAACCTGCTCAAATTTTAAATTTGGAGCGAACAAACTATGGGTACTTTGCAGGAGCAAAACGCGAATCCAGAAAGTTTCGTTTTCAAACGGAACCTGCTCAAATTTTAAATTTGGAGCGAACAAACTATGGGTACTTTGCAGGAGCAAAACGCGAATCCAGAAAGTTTCGTTTTCAAAAGAAACCTGCTCATTTCTTCAAATTTGGAGCGAACAAGCTATGGATATACTTTGGAGCTTTGGAGGAGCAAAACGCGAATCCAGAAAGTTTCGTTTTCAAACGGAACCTGCTCAAATTTTAAATTTGGAGCGAACAAACTATGCGTACTTTGCAGGAGCAAAACGCGAATCCAGAAAGTTTCGTAGGTGTGCTGGATTAGCTTGACTCAAGCGACGCGAAGCTCGGTGCAGTGCAGTCACGACACTATCGAGAGTCCGAAAAACTATCGCTATACAATGGAAATTCCGGTTCACTAGATAGTTGGACAATCGATAGTCAACGATAGTACCGAATGTTTCGATAGTATCGCCCATCACTACCGTGCTTCTTCCGCAACATGGTAGCTCATTTATCCTTAGTTTACGTACATTGCATCGGCTCAGTGAGTCTTAACGCGCGGTCGTCATAAGTCGTCAACAGTATGAGTCCTTATGTGCAAAACTGCGCGTTTTACTGCGAGATTATCGGATAATAATTATGGTAATCGGTAATCCGATCGGATAATAATCGGTAATCGGATTACCGTGGTCGGAAGACATCCAAAATGTCGCGGAGAAACAACGGCATTGTTTACAAACGGGTTGGCCGCCGATCAGGGGCGCCGCCATCTTTAAGGTCACGTGTGCCTTGACGTTTGCTGTGACGTGCGACCAGGACCTGTCCAGGATGCATTGCGTTCGCCCAGCACGCTTTCGTCTACGGAGCAATACATTAAATGCCGGAACGACACACTGTCTCTGTGTCGATCCGTGGCCAACACGTGGAGAGGGAAGTACGCCGCTTGAGAGAGGAGGAGGGCAGTGGATAGTTGAGACTTGAGAGTAACGGAATAAACATCTACCCGAGAAACGTCATCATGACGTTGGTAGACATACCGAAACCAAAACAGATCGGAAGGGGAGAGCTGGGTTCCACGAATGGGCAATTGTTCGCTGGCTCCTATTGAAAGAAAAGTAGGACCGAAGGTCGCGTCCTTTTCAGAGACCGTCGTAATCCCCTGAAGACCGTGGCTTTCGGGCGTGACCTTGTTCGCCACTAGCTTTGAACGTAGTTCAACTCTACCAAACTCGTAGCGCTGTCGAACATTATGACGTCATTTGTTTACAAACAGGTAGAGGTCTATTAGGTCACGGACACAGCGATGGCATTCAATGTATTGCTCCGTAGACGAAAGCGTGCTGGGCGAACGCAATGCATTCTGTACAGGTGCTGGTCGCACGTCACAGCAAACGCACACGTGACCTTAAAGATGGCGGGGCCCGTGATCGGCGGCAAGTGTTTGTAAACAATGCGGCTGTTGTTTCTGCGCGACTTGGATGTCTTCCGACCACGGTAATCGGATTACCGATTATTATCTGATCCGACTACCGATTACCATACTTATTATCCGATAATCTCGCAGTAAAACGCGCAGTTTTGCGTCGTCGTACTGTTGACGACTTATGACGACCGCGCAATAAGACTCACTGAGCCGATGCAATGTGCTTAAACTAAGGAGAAATGGGCTACCATGTTGCGGAAGAAGCACGGTGTAATTTAGTCTAGCAAAATACGTTGCTTTCTTGGCTTTATGGCGACAGAAATATGTCGATAAGCGGCAAAACGACATCTAAACCATAGATTGAGAAGTTACCCGTCAAAAAGAACTCGTTACAAGTTAAGTTACCGCGTGCTAAATGTAACTAAGGTAATAACGAAGTTCTTCAGCATGAAATCTAACTCGCAGTTACTGAGTTACTTAACAAAAAGAATGAGTTACTTCCAAGTTACTTCGGACACAAAATAGCATTACGCAGGTGCAGCCCGCGAGCAGTTGAGTTAGACCTTGAGTTGCCTGCGGAGGAGTGCAACACGCTTAGATCGTTTTCCTTTATGCCCAACAATAGACCTCTCCCTGTTTGTAAATAAATGACGTCATAGTGTTCGACAGCGCCAAAATTTAGTAGAATTGAACTACGCTCGGAGCTAGAGGTGAACAAGGTTGCGCCCGAAAGCCACAGTCTTGAGGGGATTACGACATGATCCCTTGAATGGACGAGACCCTCGGTCCTACTTTTCTTTCAATGGGAGACAGCGAACAAGTGCCCGTTCATGGAACCCAGCCGTCCTTCCGCTTTGTTCGGTTTGTCTGTCTACCAATATGTCATGATGACGTTTCTCTGGTAGAGGTCTATTCGAACGCTTTGCATCTTACCCCCTGTGAGCGCACAATGGTTCAGCTTTATTTCAATGGTAGCAGTTCTTACTTCCTGAATAAAATACTGTCACTCATTGAATATCACGTTTTATGGCGAAATATGCCATGAAGGAACCGGAGAGAAAGCAAGAAAATGTGTGGACATGAGTGAGAAGCGAGTTAAAAGTAACTTGGAACTTAACTTAAGTTACTTTGGCAAAGTTACCAACAAAAGGAACGAGTTCCTCTGAAAGTTACCACGGCGCAAAAGTACTGAGTTACGTTACAAGTTACCAAAAAAAGGAACTTAGTTACAGTAACGAGTTACCTCGAACTCTGACCTAAACAAAGTCACACGATCTGAAAACGACGTTTTTTATGACGTGCGACTAGGAAGATGGCGGTTTTGCAAAGCGCACCCGCTTGAGGGTAGTTACAAAGATGGCGGATTTATGTCACCCCTGTGGTCACGGAGCGTAAGCGGTCTTGGCGGCGCGCCACATTCGCGGGCGAGTGTGAACTTGCCGGTGTGCAAGGCGCGTATGGGCTGAATTCAGTTACACAATGGAGTGTGAACCGAGTACGAGTGCCGAGCCAAGTAGGAGTCAAAAGAAGACGGATTCTCAGCGAGGGCGACGAACTGCCGAAACCGAGGAACAGCGCAAGCAACGTCAGGCAGTGGGTGCCACTGCTGTGCGTTGCAAGCGGGCCCGCGAACGAGACGGAGGAAGAGCGAGAGCAGCGTTTCAAAATACGCCGCCGGCGTGGAAGAAGGCTTGAGCTGCTGTTGTGGCTGTGTAATAGTTAGGGGTGGATATAGTGGTAGTGGGTGGGTCGGCTGAATGCTAACGCATTTCCGCCGCATTGATTACATAAACCGTCCTTCAATCTTTTTATCTTTTTGTTTTGCGGAGATTCGGCGGGTGTTCGAACAAGCAATGTTCAGAGCAATGTAAACAAACTAAGAAGAAAACGCAGCTGAAAGTTTTAAATTATTGGAGATTTTTCTTCAGAAACACCAGCATTCTCACCCGCTAGAGGTCTAGCCTACTGCGTTCTTTATCAGCTATGACATCCGGTGTGTTGAAGAGCCTTCCCGACATTACTGTTGATGGGGATGTCATCAAATGGGGTGGTGGTGATGGTAGAATGAGTCGCCGTTGTCGGCCTCGCAGAGGTGGTGCATGTCAGGTGACTTTAATATAAACCTTCTTGAACAATCGACATATGAACGAGAAGCAGGGTGTCGAACCGAAACGTTTTTCGTTCCGGTCTTCGTTCCGGTTACATCATAAACGATCCGGTACCGGTTCTGCTCCGGAGCAAAAAAATAACGGTTCATACCGGTTTTTAACCGGTTCCGCTTCTGCTGGGAATATTCATCCCCACAAATAAAAAATCAACGTTGCAAATGTAAACCCGTTTATTCCGCATACATGGTATTTAATATTAATAGACAGCTGTGAAATTGGTAGCTCCTGGTTTTCGGTAGGTTACTGTCTGTCCAAATGGGCTCTCTCCGTTCTTGAAGAGCATGCTACAAACGGACTTGTTTGTCGTGATGTCATACGTAAAGTACTTTCTTGCTGGGTTGGAGCGATCGCGTCCCATCCGAATGTCTGTTACTACTGTGTAGCCAGCAAGCACCACCGCACGAGTACGACGCAAATCGAGGAACACCCTCTCTCACAAACGCGCTCGACGGCTCCATTTTATTTTCTTCGTGTCCTGTCCACAAAAGAGTTGCCACTTCACACGGGCTTGCCCTCGCGTATACGTAAATGTATTCAACTTAGCTGCTCTCAAACAAGGGACGCGTTGCGCGACATTACTGATAAAGAAGCCGTTATGCAGCCCCCTTGGGTCGCTGTTTAGTTGAGTAGAGTTTGGGGGATCAAATTAAAACGAACACTACGGCACATTGCTAGAGTGTCACATGTACCTCTAAGTCTGTGTGCGTGCGCGAACGATAAACCATTACAAAGGGAGCCTAAGGGTCATAGTATACCGACATACATTTCACCGTAACCGTAACCCTGGTATAGTATCCATGACATGACTTCAGAGCACACGACGTCTGTTTCATTCGCCTCCGTAGTCCAAACCGGCGAAGTTTTTTTCTTTGACCGAAAACCGTTAAATATATTTTTCGGTTTCCCTCCTGACCGAAAAAAACGTATACGGTTTCGATTCCGTTCCGGTTCGCACCAAAATAGCGGTTTTTTTCGGTTTTCGGTTCCGGTTTCCGGTTCGCTCCGACACCCTGACGAGAAGTTATTAAAATGTTGCAGTCCCACGCCGTGAGGAATATAATAACCCCCCCCCCACACACACACACGTGTGACAATACAATCGTCCAGTCTTCTTGATCTGGTAATCGCAAACTGCCATGAATTGCACCCGAAGGCTGGTACAATTGTATAGCAGACGTAAGTGATCATATGCCAATATTTGCTTTTGTAGACATGTACACACCGAAACAACATAGCAGGGGCAGGATTTACTATTAGCAAGACATAAATGCCCGGTCCCTTGAGAGTTTTAGAGACGAAGTTGCGCGCATAGGCTGATTGTGTATTTGTCAAGGAAATAATGTAAACGCAACCTACGGGAAATTTATCGATAAGTTTAGTGAAGTTTATCGTTGTCATTTTCCGGTGGTCCAACGTAGGGCACGAAAATTGTGGATGACAAAAGACTTGATGGCAATGGTTAAACCAAAAAGGGCGCTGCATAAGAGATTCCTGACGCCAAGGGGCAGTGACACCTTACTAGCCTTTAAAAAGTACAAGGACAAGTTAAATGGAATGCTTCGCAAACACAAGGCCGAATATTACATGCATGTTTTTAATAATTCACTGTCAAGGAAGCCTGACGCAGTATGGAAATATATCAAGTATATAACTGGAATGACTAAGGAGAAGGAGGATGTGGGGAACGAACAGGTATATGGGAGAAGGCTAGCTGAGGAATTTAATAATTTTCTCACGAATATAACAACCGATTGCTCACCGCCAAGTGACTTCGCACTCCAATCACAAATTGCCGACTCACTATTCCTACAGTCAACAGGAATAAATGAAGTTATAGCAATCTTTAGCTCGCCGAATAATACGAAAGCCACAGGCTGTGATGGTATTCAAGTAAAACCTATGAAATACACCATTGACATACTGTCCTCGTGTCTTGTATACATTTTTAACCTAACATTATCAACGGGTGTTTTTCCAAAACGTCTGCAGATGGCTAAAACCTCCTTGATATTCAAGGGTGAGGATAAAAACAATATGAATAACTACAGGCCAATATCCGTGCCACCTGTGTTCTCAAAGGGCTTAGAAAGAATTATATACAAACAATTGTATGCATTTTTAGATAAACATGCGGTGATATCTAACTGTCAGTTTGGTTTCAGGAAGGTCATGTCCACCGAATTGGCACTCTTGAATGTTAAGGAGGTTGTATTGAGGAGCTTTGAAAACAAACAAATTGCACCAGGAATTTTTATTGACTTTTCGAAGGCATTCGATAAAATCGATCATAAAATATTATTAAATAAACTACGCAGGTACGGTGTCAGGGGTAATGTCTTAGAACTTTTTCGTAGTTACTTGCAGAGTCGTAAACAGTGTGTACAAATAGAATCAGCGACGTCTAACTTACGAACTACAACTACCGGGGTTCCTCAAGGAAGTATTTTAGGGTCACTTCTTTTTAATTTGTACATGAACGACATCGTGAGAGTGGCACATACAACAACGTACATAATGTATGCAGATGACCTCAGCATTCTTGTATCAGGATCATGTGCTAACGATCTAATAGAGGAGGCTAACATAATTCTGGGAGGCATACATTCTTGAGCCCTCAGTAATAAACTAACAATTAACACACACAAAAAAAAACCAAAGCTATGGTATTCCGGCCAATAAATAAAAAAAATTAATTGAATACAGCAGCAAACTAGAGATGGCCTCGAAGGCCATTGATATAGTAGATAAGGTAAAGCTTTTAGGTATGCATTTCTTTTATACCATGTCCTGGGATGAGCACTACCACGTGCAGTCCACGTGCAGTCCAAAGTATCATCTGCTGTTGGTATCCTTCGTAAACATCCATATCTTCCCATAAAGGCTAAACTGACTATATACAACGCGCTATTCTTATCCCATATACAGTACTGTCACCTCGTACGGGGCAACTCTAGCAAGAAAAAAACTCTCAGTGCTTCTTAAGACTGAAAAAAAAAAAAAAAGGCTGTACGAGAAATCTTGAATGCCCCATACAATTCAAGAACGAAATAAGCATTAGAAGAGCTATCTATCGTATGGGTGTGCGATATGTATAACTATCGACTGGCTTTGACGTATAAACATGCATGTCTTCAGCATAACCCCCATTTCTATCAATTGGTACACCTAGTTCGAAATAATCCTTTACAATGCTTGCGTACGGCCCCAATCTGGCAACTTGAAAGGCCACGAACGAATTATGGCACTCAACTCAGGGTGTCGAACCGAACCCGAACCGAAAACTGTACCCGAACCGCTATTTTTGCCGGAACCAAACCCGAACCGAAATATTTATGGCACTGTTGAACCTGAACCGGAGCAGAATCATAAGAAATAATAGCGGTAACTGGTTCGCAACAAAACGGTTTGGACATAACAGAAGTCAGCATAAGAGTTCCTCTCAATCCCCGAATGCAGACACATTGGTATCATCATCGCACGTTCATATCGTGGATTTCGGAAATTTTCACCTAGCAGTCAAACGAGGACGTATAGTAAGCATACTTTCAGCGTGTTTTTAACACGTTGAAGCTCAGTTGTCCTTGTGAGCGCCGCGGCTAGCGCCCCACGCACGCGCTGCGGCGTCTACTCTTCAGAGACGAGGCGCCACGCGGACGAATGAAACAGGAATGGAGTAGGTCAGTTATGTAGCTCCATAGGACGAAGATGTGATTAAGTAAGCGCCCAACATTTCCCTTGACACGTGACCAGTAAACATTACACAAGTCAGAAACGTGAGAAGTGGAGAAGGATCGTACGCAGAACGGTTCGTGTTTGATTGGTCATGGTTTGAAAAGTAAATGCAGTTCTGCTTATTGGTAGTGCATTTGTGTCATGACACATTGCCTTTGTATTGTGGATTGACTGCACTCCAAACAAAAAACGTAGAACTTTCTACTCGAGTGGGTAGAACTGCGTTGCAACCAGAATTGTACTCAAATGAGTAGAACAGCACGGGTACAAACGTTTCTACTGGTATGAGTTGAATTGGTAGTACAGCAGTTGTACTAAAACCAGTTCAACTGTTATAACATTATATATATAGTTTGAGGAAATCTGGCTGTTGGCATCTAGGCGCGAATCCATCCATCCATAGGACTGCAGCTTCAGCCGCTAGAGCTACCTGGCGGCCAGTAGGCGGCGTGCTGTTACGTTACACGTGAGGATGGTCGGCACGTGCTGCAGGATAGGACTGCAGGTAATTTCGACTACATTGCGTTCTTTTGACGTTCGGGAAATCTCCGATATACGGTGCTGGAAGCGATGCTTACCTCCCCACACTGCTACCGTCCTCGGCCGGGTTTGATCCTGCGATCTTAACTTTTTTCTTTTTTTTTTCGCTCAAAGCAAAGAAACTACCGAGTCCGGCATTGAACCGTCCCATGCCAAATGCAGCCTTGCTTGATAGGTGGAGAGAAGACTGGGGGAAGGGATGCTCTCGTATATAGCCAGAGAAGGGTACGCGCGCTCCGGTTTATGCGCAGCCCGTACAAATACTGTCGTTCTACCCGCATACGTAGAAGAAAATTATACCTTTTTTTTCTTAGAGTGTAGTACACTGCTGTGAGCTCGGACAGAGGAAGGCTGCAGGCTTATTTTCGACCTGCTTCAGTACGGGTTCAGATCGATTCACGCTGCGAATGCAGTGTGCCGTAAAAACCGTCGTCTATGGCCCGGTTTCACCAACGCTTGGTTAGCTTTGAAGAGATACCAGTGGTTGCTAAAACTTCAACTTATTACTCAGTTTACAAGCGTTAGTTGGTGACCTGATGAATGTTTTTGTGACAGTAACTGTCTAAGTAAAGCAGAGTTAAGCGTAAAATTCAAGTAAAGGTACCCTTGATCTCGGTTCAAACGTTAATCGGCGTTGGTGAAACCGGGCCTTTGTAACGCTGTCCATCTTATTAGGCTTCCTTTAAGTGTGTCTTGCAGGCACTATGCGTGTGAAAAAAAGAGATACTGGGAACAGAAAGTAGCAGGACTACACCGCTTCATCAGCGTGGAGTCGATTTACAATAAGTGTTCATCCATTTCTCCTTTCTCTCGCTGAAGGGAGTACCTGACCACTAAAAACGTCAATGCAGACAGCAGCAGTAAGCTATTAGCCACGCATTTCCTGATAAAAGCAGTCTTATGGAACATATAAAATGGAAGCGTTGAGCCGGTTCGCGAACCAGTTCGGGACTGCGAACTGGTTTGCGAACCGGTTCGATTTTTGGCGTGGCCGAACCGGCACTGAAGCGGAACGAAATCAAAGCAACGCGAACCCGAACCCGAACCGAACCCGTATTTTTTGCGGTTCGACACCCTGACTCAACTAATATCCTACACGCTCCCGAAACTGCTAAACACTTATAATCAAGTAAATCTTGTAGAACTGAACGCCAAGTACATCAGGCTCCTTCTCCTTAATTCTATGTTGTTTCTACGTAAGACGCCCTGTGACGATCCGCGGGCCTGGGTCATCTACTCAGATTCAAAGGCTGCTCTTCAATGTATAGCCAACATGGGAATACGTGGATCGCTCGCCCCAGTTGTCACTGATATCCTCCATCAGGTTCAGCTTCTAAGCGATCACGGTCATCATATATCCCTGGAGTGGGTCCCGGGTCACTGTGGTTTGAGCGGAAACGAAGAAGCCGACAGAGCTGCAACGGCTGCCCAACAGTCTCCGGCTGTTGTACCAACGGTGTTATCAAGAGGAGACAGGAGATCACTTCTGAATGAGCTCATTCAGCCACTAGCTCGCCAGCAGTGGAGTCGGGACATCACTGACAGGTCTCTCATGTATTCTATGGATCCCACTATGTCCTTCTCAGTTCCTGACCGTTTACCACGCTATTTCACGTCCCTCCTGCACAGGCTTCGTCTCAACGTTGCCTTCACTCCCCAATTCAAGTGCCGAATCGGATACTGTGACAGCTGCCTATGCTCCAAATGTGGCGTTGAAGCGAACATTGAGCACGTCCTAATAGAATGTAAGCTCTACGAAACGGAGAGGCGGCAACTCTGTGCTCAGCTGAGTGGTGCTAGCCGACAGACGTTCAACCTGGCTGCAATTCTTGGCCCATGTCAGAGCCATGTCCAACACCGTCGAGGACTTCTGATGTTCTTGGAGTTCCTCTTGGCTACCGGCTTGCTCCAGACGCTGTAGGGTCCACCCCTGCATCTCAAGGATCATTGGCGCTTCTTTCATGTGCTTCTTCCTTTTGTGCGACGTATAGCGTTGCGCAACCAGACGACGGGAGTTCGAGTTGGACTTGCACATAACTTCATTTTCATATTTCACATCTCATGCTTCTCGTGTAATGGGGTAGGGTACCGCTCTCAAGCGGTGAATCACCCCAGGCCATAGTCATGATTTAGTTGTTGTTGTTGTTGTTCCTTAATTCTATTCAATAGGTTGTCCATTTGTTTTCTTTCCTTTTCTTGGTATCCATGCGGTAATACAACTGTGAAATAAGTGTCACATGTTGCAAATTGTGCAATATGTACTTTTTCTCCATTTCTGCTGCTTGATAGGTTACTGTGTTATGTATCTATCTGTTCCCCGTGGATGAGTGGTATAAGTACTGTAACCTAAGAGTGCATTAACCATGTGAATGTAATGTCTTTTTGTATTTTCATTTTGTTCCTTACTTACACCTGCTGTCCGGAGGACAGGGCCCTGGACTTGTCAAGCTACGTCAGTAGCTTTTCCCCCAGTGCTCTGGGTTCATTTATGCTATTGGACCGAATAAAGTTGTAGTTGAAATTACGTTGCCAGTTTTCTTCGCACTAGGCACCGAACACACACTACAAGGTGAACGCAAGCCGCTCGCGCGACTGGGAGAGGAGACCTCTGGCGTCTCGAGTCGAGGGTGCGCGTTCGGCGTCGATCTTGCGTTCCACTCGCAATAAGCCCTACCTACTCCGTTTGTTGCAAAATCTGTGCTTGGTGGTGTCTTCCACTATGTGTGTCTCTGTGCTTTTGCTGCATATTATCTACAATGTCACGTTACCAACTACTGTGATAACTTCCGAAACAAGGGATACGTTCGCGTGGGCACCCGCAGAGGTGAGAAGGAATCAGACCCATAAACTTATTAACGTTAACAAACACAATTGAATATTTACACAATGCAATATGGTAGCAATGATAAAACATACATAAACAACCGTAATGAACACGCCAAAATAACCGAACACGTCCAGTGTACAGAACTTTGACCCTCGCCCCGACACGAACAGACTGACCATGAAGTCACGAGGACATGACGACACCGACGTGCTTCCTCAGGCCGTAGACGCAGAAGATGACTTCAGCGGAGGCTTACAGTCCCGCTCTCCACGTTCAGGATTCGGTTGCCGCTTCCATCGATGTTCCTCAGCCACGGTTTCTGCTCGGAGTCCACGACCCGAGTCTAGCGGCAGCGACGACGGTTGACTAGAGCGACTGGCCTACAGTCATGCATATGGAGTACCTGGGTGCTCCCAGCCTCAGCTTCGGTAGCCCGGGTCAGCGCAGATGGACGATGACGTCGGCTACCATCCCGGTCGAGGCTGGATCCGTGGGCCGCCGTTGTCGATCTCTCTCCAGGCCTCCACCCGGGCTCCCGCTCTGGTCCTCGAGGTCGTCCCCTGGCTCGGCTGTACTTGCTGGCTTCGACTCGGCTCCCGGCTCTGACTCTTCTCCTTCCTTTGACGTCACACGGCGACTTATAAGCTACTGTTCGTCCGTCGTCACACGAACCTCTTGACACGTCCTGGCCAATCATACTTCACGACCTCCAAACCAGACAGCACTAACGCATACACAAAACGCGACGGACAAACAATTCGCAGAAACGACACCACACACACAAAAGAATAAACAGTCAAAATCCGTCGACGCACTCCAGCCCCAAGGAAACTCACTTTCCCAGCAAAGATGACCACCATACAGAAGATCAATTCATACAAGGACGACAGACGTATTGGGTGCGCCAGAGATTAACAGAGCAAAGAAGGGGTTATGAACCGACCAGCACCGGCCTCGGTGGCTCAGTCGGTAGCGTGTTCGCCTTCTGATCCCGAGATCGCGGGTTCGGACCCGGCCGAGGACGCCAGCAACTTCGTGGCAGGGTACAAGTTGCCTAGACACGCCGTCTTCCGCGAGGGACGTTAAATACGGCGTGCCGTGTGGCGAGCTTTCATCGCACGTTAAAGAACCCTCAGGTGGGGAAAAGCAATCCACAGACCGACTACTGTGGCGTCGCTCATGATCTCAGTTGTCTCGCGACGTAAACCCCGATTATTAAAAAATAAATAAATACAAATAATTGTGAGAGGGTGAAAGAGCACACTGTCGCCTCTTGCGTCCTGGAAAAAGATTAACAGAAAATGCAACACAAGATAAGGGCAGTTCCGAGAGCGTCACCCCATACATGGGTTTTTGTTTTGTTTCCGCGAGTTAAAGCTCATCTTCGACGCATGAGGCGGCACTGTGGCGGCTTCTTCGACGCATGAGGCTCCTTTACCATCTCACATTGGGGGTGAAGGAAAGACGCGTCTCCGAAGATGCGCATTAAACAAATAAAGAAAAAAAAGGTGTTCCTTCACGAGGTTTTTGCGGACGATCTACCGAACGGATATTTGTTCTCAAAACGGCTACGATATCAGGTCACCGGAAGGAACTGATGTTCTCATTGGGACAACTTCGTAGCTTTTATAATTAGAAAGTTAATTAACGATTTTTAGGTAATTAATCATTTGACGGTCGAGCACCATATGGCCAAGAACGTCCACCGGCCCAGAGATGATAGAAGTGAAAATAGCATGTCTATAGCACTTATAGTTTTTGTATGAAAAATCTGTATCGCCTAAGAAAAGACACCCTGTATATATATTATTATGCTGATTGCGCCTGTAATTTCTAATCCAGTTCTGTTTTTATTTCTTTTAGGCAGTAGCACGTGCATCCTCCCAGAATGCGTCGCCATCCAGCCAGAGGTACAGCGCCGTACACTGTCAGACAATTCAAACAGCCCTCATGGCGCGAAATACTCAAGCGCCCTACCGGTCTATCAGATGATCTCTTGCTCGACGCACTGTTGGACCCCAGAAGCGGTTTCAAGAGCTTCCTCTCCACTTGCAGCCGCGACTGCTTAGACATTCGTACAGCCGTCATACTCCTGGAAAAAGCTTCTTCATCATCTTTGCATTCACAGAAACTGATGGAGCTCTTCAGCGCTGTTGCATTTTCTGAGTCATTCATGCTTTTCCAGTTACCCTTGCTGTTTTCAGACTGCAAGGCTAAAGCGGGGCGGGATAATGTCGATGTTCTTCAGAAGTCGATCTCGCTGCTGACTCGTCTTCAAGCCTCACTTCCAGCAACGACAGCGCAGCATCTGGTAACACTTTTGCCATTAGTAACGGACCTCGTGACTTCCATGGAAGGAACGTTGCCGAAGGAACTCGGAGCTGCAATTTCCGAGCTGGAAGCTATGAAGGATTCCTTCCTGGCAGAAACACACGCAAGGGAGATGGTAAAGCAGGAACGGTTGCACGCATTGTCGCCACCGGACAACTTCAGGGATGTTCCCGTGATACCACTACTGTCTGAATTGGTCGCCTCCACGAAGCCATTCTTGAGGCCGAACATCGTCCGTGGAGCTTACGCTGACATCGACCATTACTTGGATGTCCAGTACAGACTTTTGAGAGAGGATTTCGTGCGGCCATTGCGTGAGGGGATGCAGAAGCTCCTTCGAGCAGGCATGGAGGTCAGGCACATCGATGGCATTAACGTTTACAGCAACGTTGAGGTAGGAGAGTCTGACATCACAAGGGGTGGCATTGTGCATGAACTCCTGTTCAACGCCTCTGCTTTTCGAAGGGTCAACTGGGAAAGGACAAAACGGTTCATGAACGATAACTTGATTTGTTTGTCGAACGACGGCTTCCAGACTATCTTCTTCGCTACGGTGAAAGGGCGAGATCCCGAGAAGTTGAAAGTAGGAAGACTCACTGTGATGTTCGAGGATCATTTTGTTGAGACTATTATCTGGAACCGCTACACTATGGTGGAAACGCAAATATACTTTGAAGCGTACAAGCACAACCTTGTGGCGATGCAGGCTATTCGTGCAGGTTCGTTGCCCTTCTGCCAGTATATCGTACAAGCAACTCCCGAAGTAAGTAGTCCAGCGTACATGGATGGGAATACGACGTACGACATAAGTCCTCTGTGTAAAAAATCATCCCAGCCGAGGCCTGTAACCGTTTTGGACGAGAATCAATGGCCATCTCTCGAAGACCTTCAGCTTGATGCATCTCAGCTGGCTGCTGTGAAGATGGCTCTGCTCAAGGAATTTTCGGTAATCCAGGGCCCACCAGGCACTGGGAAGACTTACATCGGTCTGAAAATTGTGGAGGTGCTTCTAAGGAACATCAACGTGTGGCGAAGAGACAGCCTTCCTATTCTCGTTGTCTGCTACACTAATCATGCTTTAGACCAGTTCCTGGAAGGAATACTGAGAACAACTCGTCACATTGTACGTATTGGTGGGAGATGTAGCAGCAGTTCCTTGGCGCCATTTACGCTGTTTAATAAACGGACGGAAAAGGCGAGACTTGGCTATGAGGTTCGAGAGAAACATACAGAATTGCAGGAGAGCCTCCAAGCTTTGTCAACAGCAATGTCTGCAATATATACCGTAAGCTGCGGGTATGTTGACCTCGAGAGGCACATGTCACGTCGTGTACAGGACAGCTTTAGGAGGCGTCCTTACGCTGTTGCTAAGGGATTTGGATCCTGGCTTGAGCTCGACGCCTTGAAAAGGGAGTTCACGGATCAGTTTGTTCACAGAACACAGGATGAAAAACCA
Source organism: Ornithodoros turicata (assembly GCF_037126465.1). Taxonomy (NCBI): domain Eukaryota; kingdom Metazoa; phylum Arthropoda; class Arachnida; order Ixodida; family Argasidae; genus Ornithodoros; species Ornithodoros turicata. Next base: position 181,316,262 of record NC_088201.1, read on the forward strand.
CAAGACGAACTTGGAGAGGGCGACATTGAGGAAGAGTTCGACGAAGATCTTGAAACAGATCGATACGATGATGGTGAACTCTTCCGCGAAACCGGATCTACTGCCGCAATCAGGCCCACTGTAGCAAACAGTGCAGAGTTTGAGAAGGAGCATGAATGGTACCTTCACTTATACGGGCTAGTGTCTGCTGACGATAAGGCTCTTGATGATTATGAAGTAAGTAACGTATGGAAGCTCCCTGTCGAAGAACGTTGGAAGCTCTACCGGTACTGGGCATCAGTGGCTATACAAGGCATGCAGGGAGATGTGGCAGAGGCCAGAGCTGGTGTGGCTGAAATCAAAAGGGTGATGGAGGACGAGCAGCTGAAGGTCGATCTTGGTGCCCTCAGTAACGCTCTTGTTGTTGGAGCAACCACGACGGGAGCGGCAAAAAATCGTGCTTTGATCCAACGTTTGCAGCCAACAATAGTCGTCGTGGAAGAGGCGGCAGAAGTGTTGGAAGCGCACGTGGTCACAAGTTTGGCCGCGACTACGCAGCACCTGATCCTGATCGGTGACCACAAACAACTAAGACCTTCGAGCGCTGTCTATGAGCTTGCAACGCGGTATAAGATGGAGGTCTCACTCTTCGAGAGGATACTGACTAATGGCATGGCTTGTCAACAGCTTGAGGTCCAGCACAGAATGCGACCAGAATTCACAAAGTTGCTTGTTCCTCACTTCTACGAGAAGCTAGAAAACTTCCCCAGTGTTGAACGCTATGAGAACATTAGAGGCTTGGACAGCAATATATTCTTCATGACTCACAAAGTATTTGAGGCCGACGAGGCTGACACAAAGAGTCACACAAACGTTCACGAAGCCAGTTTTGTGGTCTGTCTCGCCGAGTACCTCCTGAACCAGGAATACGACCCGGCTCATATTACGATCCTAACACCATACAACGGCCAAATGTTTATCCTCAAGGACTTGGCCAAAAACAGAGCTTGTCGCGATGTTCGCATCACAGTGGTAGATAATTTCCAAGGGGAAGAAAACGACATCATTATCCTGTCCCTTGTTCGTTCCAACCCCGAAAAAAAGGTCGGTTTCGTGAAAATACCAAACCGCGTTTGCGTTTCCCTCTCCCGGGCCAGGAAAGGACTGTACTGCATAGGAAACTTCGACATCATTGGTCAGTCTAGCGAAATATGGAAGAACATTATGAAGAAGCTGCAAGGCCTACATGCGATTGGACCCGAGTTACGACTGCGCTGCCGGAACCACCCGGAGACGGTAACCGCCGTGAAAACAGCGGACGACTTTGCGAAGGTTCCAGAAGGTGGTTGCGGCATACCCTGTACGGTTCGCTTGGACTGCGGCCACTCCTGCGGCTTGCTCTGCCACGGATACGACAGGTTCCACGAGGAGTTCAAGTGCAAAAAGCGCTGCGAGAGGAAGTGCCACAACGGGCACGGCTGCAAATTGCTGTGTTCCGAAAAATGCGGGAAATGCACCGTACCTGTTCTCACACAATTCCAGCCCTGTGGCCATTCGGGCGAGGTCGCTTGCCACAAAACACTTTCAGCACGTTGCCCATTGCCGTGCGAAAAGGTATTTGAATGTGGCCACAAATGCCCCAGGGTATGCAGCCAGCAGTGCGAGAGTCCCTGTCGGACTGTCGTAACCGTAAAGGGCGAGTGTGGTCATGACGTAAGCCTGGAGTGTCACTCAGCGAGGATGGGTCGCGTGAGTGACTGGTGCAAGGCACCGTGCGAAAAGACGCTTTCGTGCGATCATCGTTGTTTGCAAGCATGCAGGCAAGTTTGTCGTTGCACTACGTTAGTAACGGCTACAGGAAAATGCGGACATGAATGTGAAGTTCCTTGCGACATGTCCAAAAGCCCTAATATGATCACCGTATTATACTGTGATCATCCTTGCGAAAAAACTCTAGAGTGCGGGCATCGCTGTCTCCTAAAATGTCGAGAAAGTTGCACTAGTAATTGTGAAGTTGTAGTAACAGTAGACTGCAAATATGGCCATCGAGACAAAGTTCCATGCTTCATGTCAGAAGGCTATCGTTGTAAGAAGGAGTGTAGCAAGACGTTAGACTGCGGCCACCCATGCAGAAAAATGTGTTTTGAGGACTGTGGAATAGTGTGCCACGAAATCGTACAAATTAGGCTTGCCTGCGAACACCTCGTTGAGGCCGAATGCAGCGAGCAAAGCTGGATCATGAAGCAGCCATGCGCGGCAACGGTTACGGTAAAATGTGCGTTGGATCATGCTGTACGTGTCCTCTGCGCCTCTGCCAACAACGTCGCCGCTATCCAAATGCTCTGTGAGGCTGGTTGTTCGAGGCTACTACCCTGTGGTCACCAGTGCGCACTTAAGTGCAAAGAGATATGCAACACCGCACCTTGTAAGATAACGACTTTTGTAGACCTGCAATGCGGTCATAGAGCATCCGTTCCTTGCCACGTGAAATTCGCCCTTGAATCTTTGAAGGAGACACAAGATGAACTCAAAGCATTTTACATCAAGCACAAAAATGTGCTGACATGCAACGAACAAGTACAGGTGACCTGCAAAGCAGGACATAAGATAAAAGTACCGTGTTCTGTTGGGGATGCCGGCAAAGTAGTACCCACGTCCCGCTGTAACGCTCCTTGCAACGTCACTCTTCCTTGTGGCCATCTATGTGATTCTGCTTGCTCCAAATGTGCTGAGGTAAAGGACCATCCGCCGTGTACCAAGCGCTGCCAGAAGACACTACCATGCGGGCATCCCTGCACGGACACGTGCACGCAGCCCTGTACAGTATGCAACGAACGCTGCTTGTTGCTATGCATCCACAGACCTTGCGGCCTTCCTTGTGGCTATCCCTGCCTCCCGTGCTGTCTGCCCTGTCGATGGAAATGCGAGCACGCTCAGTGCACCGTTACATGCTCGGAGCCGTGCAACAGACAGCCGTGCAGCGAGCCCTGTCCGAAGGAGCTTCCGTGCAAACACCCTTGCTTAGGATACTGCGGTGAGCCGTGTCCGAACGTGTGCGAGGTTTGCAAACGGTCTAAACATTTCAAGGATGTCAAGGGTGATGTTCGCTTCGTTCTTCTGCTTGACTGTGGCCATTCTGTGCCAGACAACATCCTGTCGAAGCTATTCGAAGAGGCCAGGAGGGACCAAACTGGTCCAGTGCAGTGCCCGATATGCAAACGCAAGGTTACATTCAGTTTCAGGTACGATATATCAATGTTTTGAAGTTCGTATAACCGGAACTGGGTTAGTTTCCAGCGTTGTACCAAGTACCCAAAGCACATTGAAGTGTCAAGTACTCTAGCACTGCCTTAAGCACATTGCTGAGTACTTGTACTTTACCCTAAGTACATTTCCTATTGAGTACTTCGTACCGCATTTTGAGTACATTTCCGGTTGAATACTCTGAGTACGTTTCTATTGCACTTTCCCATCAAAGTACACGAGTACCCAACAGGATATGCAGAGACAACCCCCCTGTCCCCCTCTCCTTGCTGCTGTCCTCTCTCTACCTGCCCAGGTCTGTATGCCGTCCATAGCTACAGTTGGTTCGCGGCGCTAACACGGAATCAAAGGACAAAAACAAAGAAAAATACTTGTGTCTAGAAGCAGTTTTTTATAACAAGAAAATGGATTGCTGTCCTCATTTCTCATGGTATGAGATGCACCGATGAATGAATAGGGAAATATGTAACGACTTTATTGTGGGATGATACGCACACAACGCTACAGACTGGTACACTAGCACAGCTGGAGTCTCTGCAGATGTAAACGGAAATTATGCCATCACACTAATGTAATCACACTAAGTATGTAGTCATTACATTACACTTTATACTAATGAGTAAGCACTAAATAGCTGGGCTTCAGAACTACCATTTGCAAAAAAAAAATAAAAAAAAATGCACTTACAAGCTCAATTATCCAAGTCGTATCGACTGCGGTTGATGATAGAGTCACTAAATAGCTTCGCTAGACTCACTGAATAGCGAAGTTACCGAGTGACAGTTGATGAGGTGCATAGTTCCAAATGACCTGTGGCTGTAATTGGCAAGGGGGGGGGATATGTTTAATAGAGTGAAAGAAAAACGGTAAAGATAGAAGAAAAGGAAATGTCAGCCAGGCTATTGCCAGCTTGCTATTCCGAAAAAGAGAAATAAAGAAAAAGAAAGATAAAGAAAGAAACTGAAAATAAGCAAAAAGAAAGAAGGAAAAAAAATGAACGAAAAACAGTGCAGTGCAGTACAGGCACGACTGTCCAGTCAGAGGGCAGACGCAAGGCCCGAGTCTTTCAAGAAGCGGAGCAGGGCTGTAGTTACGGCCCACTGAGTAGGCCGAGGGACGGGACCAAGGAGGGTGGCCATGGACAATGTGCTGCAGCCCAGCTGTATTAGACGGCGACGGAGGGCTTGCCGTTGGGGAATGTGCTGCTGGCAGTGCAGTGATTGGCAAGGTATCGCTGGCATCAGTGGGAGAGGGGTCCGTAGTCAAAGAAAAGCGAGCAACACTAGAGTATGGTCCTGCCATGTCGTTAAGTTCAGACCAGTAAAAGATAGTTTTCGAAAGTAATTGAATTAGGATTGCAACTACAATTAACTATATTCATTTAATACATGTTTTTGCTCTATGACTTCATTGTATAATTAATGACAGAGAGACGACTCGTGGACAAGGTTAAAGACAGACTTGCTTAAGACTGTACGGTCTTAGGATTGGTGAGGATACCTGCCCGTTACTTAGTAGAAACATTAGAATATTACACGATGGAAAAGGGCCTTTTTCAAGCCATGCCAAACACAAGCGCGATTGCTCTTTCGTATAGTGAGGGAATGCTGCTCGTGCGTCACCTACTAAGGCCCGTTGATTTTCAGAACCAAGGTTATTCTTAAAGTGCTTGTTCATTGTACCGCCACGACTTTTGGTCACGAGTACACCACCAAGAGAAAGCAGAGGCTCCACTAGGTCATCGCTGGGTAACCCCACATTGTGTGCTTCATGAAGGCTTCAAACGGGCTGACGGCTTCTTTTCAAAGCGTCTCTTCCATAGTGCAGCACTTTTTGTTTTTGCCACACTCAAATGTAAATCCTTCAGTAGCCTCCTCAATTACTTGCAAAAATAATCCGACTACAGCGCAATCACTTGAATTTGTATGTAATTGTGGAAGTAATACTAAGAGTATACTTATATCGTTGCCTAATTGAATTTGTAATTAATTACATTACAGGTCTTGTAAGTTACTCAAGGAAGTAAGTAGCGGATACAGTTAGCCTGCAAAAAAGTAACTAAATCAGATACAGTTCCCGTTTTCGAAATGTAACTAGCTCTACAGTTACCACATTGAAGTAGTTCAGTTGCTTTACAGTTATATTGCAACAAGAAACTCGGTTGAATGTAACTCAAACTTTGTTGTGGAACCTGTTGTTGATGTTGATGCTGTCGAAAAAATAATAGTGAGACGGCACCTGTTGTGTCAAGGCATGGTCCCTAACTTGTACTTAGTTAAGTGTAAGGGATATTGTAAGTGTAGTGTAAGTGTTACTTGTAACTTAGCATGTTAACGACCAACTCTTGACGTGAGTGCTTTGCTGCCGTCTTTCCCTTTCTTACCGTACACACTAAATTTTTTGGCACCTACGTTAGTGTAAGAGGGGTGTATTTTGCAATATACACCCAGATCACACGCATATTACACCCCTTCGAGGCTGATCCTTTCATAGATGGGTGTGAATTGGGTGCACATCTACATAGATGTGTTAAGGGTGGAATACGGGTGTAATAAGGGTGGAATGGTTTAAGGGTGTTTTGCCTTATTGTAAAATGTTTAATGTTGTCGTGGAATATGAACGGCGTGTACACTGAGTCTTAATTTTCCATCATGGCAAAACCACTAAGAGACACAAACGTTGTCTTGATGGTGAGCTGATACACCAAGCAATTCCTCACCTCAGTGTTTTTTTTTTGTATATAATCAAATTAAACTGAGACATCTCACCCTTCGTTTTGACTGGAACGCGAGCAGGGCTATTGAATTTGCAGACGCTCGCAAGACAGGCAATGTACAATATGTTATCTGTTTGCCTTGCCTTGCCTTTCAAAGGGAGATTTTGGTTCGTCATCTCATTTACGTGATGTTTCAAATTTATCTCGAAATTTAAGCGCGTACATCCTTATCCGTACATCAGACCATATATTTGTCCGATACCACCAGTTCGGAATTGCCATATTGGGAGAACACAGTGCATTACATGTTCAAAAGTGTGGGTGTAAAAAAGTTCAGTGTGTAGCAGCGTTTTATCGTTGGTATGACTTATCTAATCCCCTTTCCATTGACTGCATCCACAGGTACGGCACATTCGTCCGGGAGTACATGGAAACGATCAACAAGGAGAAGATGCTCATCTACGACCGTGCCGCAAAACCCGATGCGATCGCAATCCCTGAGACGGAAAAAGTTGGCGGTGCAACTGCAACCAGGTTATTTCAACGGCGTTTGAACGACAGAGTGAACAGAAGAAGAGGCATGGACAGAAGACGGGGAGACAGAAGACGTGGACTCACAGCGACTCCCTCGCGTCCAAGATCCTGGCGACCAAACCAGAGGGACACGCCGTACAGCGATGGAGTACCAGGAGGAAGCCAAGCGGAGTACAACGGACATATGGACAACGCCTTTGACGCGTATGACGCGTCTGACTATTGGATGTAACGTCCATGGCCTGTGGAGAACACGTGGTCAGCCTCCTAATACTCAGTGTTCGCGCTTTTCAGCGTTGGCCCCTCTTGCCAGTGGTGCTACGGCCGCGGTACCTATGGTAGAAGGTCAACGAAATGGCGTTTCTGAAAGAGGTGGCTTCAGCGGAAGGCCACCTGGTTGGGGAACAGGTGGTCGTGGTAGGGGGTCGCATGGTGGTAGAAGGGTTTCATAGTGCACGTGCTTGTGGTTTTACGTGTAAAGTTTTTCATGATAGGCACTTGGCTTAGTTGACGCCGAGCACTGACTACCTGTATGCACAATTAAGGCTCTCGGTTTTCTGCTGCGGCAAATTCAAAATTCTGCGGCGCCGACTTGTAAATTCCGCGATTTTCCGCGGCGTGCAGTCAACGGCTCCTTGAAACGGGAAAAACTTTATTTTCTTGGATAATGCGGGAAGAAAAAAAATATTTTATAAAATTACAGATACAAGATACAGATACTGTTGTGACTCAGCATTACATACATGATATCTTATGTTCCCCTCTGATGCGGTCTGTCGCCTACAGTGTCGACAAAGTTTATAGGAAAGAGTTTACAATATATGACTTGGGGAAGTCACGTTTTTAGGACGCCATTTTTTGTTCCTGGGCCGTAGACATTATTTTAAGAGTCTTAACTTTTCGAAGGCAACTTCCGGTACATCAATTCAAAATCGCCCACTGCTACCGCTAAACTGCACACGGGAGGGACTCTTCCCCTTCCTGAGGCGAAATATGCACAATAACATTGGGCTAGCGTTGTCTCATGCTTAACAACAATCTGTCTGTGTTTGTCCTGCAGCATGCACCATAACGTAAAGCAGGCTTCACCTCATGCAATGAAGCGTCAGGTGAAGCCCACTTTCGGGGGGTGTCGTTCGTATTCGGCGAATAGTCGAATATCCGGGAAGTCGGGTATTGGGTATTCGTTTCGCGAATCGAATACTTGGAGTGATTGATATTCGATACGAATTCGGAAGCACGAATCTCCGCACAAGCCTAAAAATCAGGGATTCCGTGAAATTCTGCGCCAAACGAAGGATTCCGCGACTAATTCCGCGAAATTTCGCGGAAAACCGAGGGCCTTAATGCATAATGCGGGCGCAAGCTTGACCAAGCACAGGACGTGTTTTACATGTTGTTTCCGCAAATCAGTTGAGAGGAGATTTGTAGTTGAATAAACTATAGAGTTCCATTCTCGGATCTTTCTGAAACGATAATTCGAATGGTACGCACTCTAATAAAAAAATGAGTAATTTTTCTCCTTTTGGGGACTAAATACATTGCCACAAAAGAATTAGTCCCTGTCGGGAGTAAATGCACGGAAGTAAATGAATGTCACAGAGTGGAGACTGCATTTCCCGCTCTGCTCTAAGAGGCTCAGGTACAGAATTCGTGTGCATGCATGAAAATACTTTGCATAAAACCGTCGTCCGTGATATATCGAGTGATATAAAATCTTGCGGCATGCATAGGGCACATTTTGCGAAGAAGGAAGCCCCAACTGTTCCTTACTCTGTGTGGGTGGAAAATTGCTAGGTTGGCTGAGTTACACACCTTAATGCACCAAATTAATCAAGGGGACATATTTACGTAGGCCATTGCATTCTGAAGACCATTCGCGAAGTTGAGTGACTATTTGCAGCCCTTTGGAGTAAACGTCGGGGTTAGGGAACTAAAATGCGGGAGTAATTGCAATCTAGGGGACTAGTAACTGCAATTGCTCCCCGTTTTATTCCTTGTTTTCCTAGAGCGTAGAATGCGAATGTGGGGTGCAGCTTTGATGTCTACAGCACCTGGCACGCCTATGTGCGACACGTGAGCTGTGCCTTCTTACAGCATTCTCGGGCCTGGTGGCGAGGGGTAGTGCACGATTCCCCCGCCTCTCATGTCACCGGTCTCGATTCCCCCGTGTCGTTTCCCCCAGGTGTCATGTCTCCCTGTGCCAACTTCCCCTTATCGATTGACCCGCGCGCAGCCTTTGAGAAAGGAAAGGGGAGCTCTTCCCCGCGTCCTCTGTGGTCTACCTAAAACTTGAGCCGTGAGTCATTTGATGTCATCAAGGGCCACCTAATCCTGCCTTTGGGCGACACCGTTCAGGATTCCATGAACACCTTTCCGAGAAATTGTTGCCCAATATTTTTTTTCTTCCATGTTAGCGCCGCGAAGCAACTGTGGCTATGTAATTTGGCTACTGCATTCTTGTGCCAGGGCAACAGTATCAGCGGTTGTGTAAAACCAGTTAGGAGTCAAGTTAGAACCTACTACGTGCGTCGATGCGTTTTTCAAAGTGAGTGCCAATCCAATCCGGATTTTGACTCTTGTTCTATTGCATGTAGCGCTGTTTCCTCATTACATTCCGATTTTCAGTATCAAGAATCCAGCCAAGGACAGCAATTACTATTTGCGGAAATTATCTCGAGCGCTGAATCAGCACATCGCACATAAGTCTGTGCCTGGCATTGCCAACAAAAACAGCATACCACCTGTCGCAGCATGTCAACTTACCCTGGACCACATTCAAGTCTTCCATAGTCATAGAACGGAGGTGTGCACTGACGGTTCAGGGCGGCAAGGTTCGTCGACGGCGACGACTTCGAGCGTGCGTCTCTGCTTCCCTATTCTGTCTGGGCAACACCACATAGTTCACATTCTGTCTGGGCAACACACAGCGACTTCGAACTCAATTTCTTCTTTTTTTTACGTATCAGTTCGTGTGGCTACAAGAGCCAAAGCTTGGAACGTCATCTGTAGAAGCTGAGCTGTTCGCTATTCTTGCTGCCTTGAAGTATATGTCTGCTTCCTCGCCTAGTGCCTGGACGGTATATTGACTGACAGCAAAGCGGCCCTAGCTATCCTGGTATCTTTCTCTGTTAAGATAGTCTGCGACGTGCGTACCCTGATCATCGTAATCTAGAATGAGCTCCTGTCTTCAAGGCACACTGTGGAGTTTCAATGGGTTCCGAGCCATGTCAGCATCCCCGGCAATACTCGCGCTGACGCTGTGGCGAAACGTGCCCATGCGTGCCCATCTTGCACAATGACATACCAACAAATTGCAGTACTTGTATCACTGTTAGCTGCAAGCAATGCCTCTGTTTTCGGGTCCATGCACTGATCTTGATTGCTGCAAAGGCAACAAGTACTTTGCACACGTGTGGGGTGGTAGATGACAGTGGGTAGCAGGAAGTAACGTTTCCAAAATGCACTGAAAATATAAACAATATATATGATAAAACTATAAACGCCTGTATGTAAAAATGTTGGATGCAACTTGTTTACTGAAGAACTGAAATTTATGCATATTTTTTATTCAGGCACTATGCAAGTGTCAAGTATTTCCCTATTCATACATGTCGGATCATATTTTGCTTGTGCAGAACCCATTTGATTCCCAACTGAGAATTCGAAGACGAAACCTTTTTCTATACACTTGCATAACACCATGGCAAAAATTAGAGAATGGGCGACATCAGGTAATTCCAGCACTCCTCACGTGGGGGAAGGGATAATAGGCTATGCTTTATTTTTGCTGACTTTGACACCGCATGGATCATGGGCTGAAAGACGAGAAACTGAAGTAGTTTGGAGACCTTCGCCTTCCTCGATGTCACGCAAGTTACCAATGTTTGAAGAAGTGCTAAGCATTCTGGAACTTTCTAAAGTCGACGTTACTAAAGAGAACGTGACGTGTCACATCCTAGCCTGCAAATCAAAATGCGCACACGCTAAAAAGGAAATGGTGTTACGGAGTCTGAAAAGTAATCATTCTGATAGCCTGCGCTTAAAGGTCATCAATTACATAAATAGCATGCTGTTCAAACATTCCAACTGTAACTGGCACTAGCGTCACAGTAGTGAGCACATAGAAATCCAGCGATATTGAACAACAGCGCAGTCAGATCCGAAAAGGTAACGGTTTTCGTTTACCTGAAATGCGATTGTAGCTGCAGCTAAGCTGAAGTGCCAACAAATGACTCACAGAACAGGCGTTGTATTCATCACCTCCAGTCCATGAGTCTGCAAGCACCTATAAATATAATAAAGACAAGACATGAAACCAAGAGATACCCGCGCCAACATGGTGTGTGCGGTTTTGCACAGCCAGCTATCAAATGAAAGAAATGCTCAACGTACGCACTGTTTTAAAACAAATGCAACAGTTTTAATTATGTTGGCCCTTGCAAAGTGTTCACTGAACCCGTATTTTACTGCAGCACAGGCAGCACTGAGCGTAATCAAACCAATGAATTTTATTACCACACATTTATTTCAGTCCCACATCTCCATTGCGTTCGTCAGTCATACGCAATCACATTCTGTAGACAAAGAAAACGATATTCAGCTGGTGTGCTCCACAGCTCTACCGCATGCGATTGTAAACACAAGCAGGTACAAATATGCAAGCGAAGGACAAGAAAGAAAGAAAACTCATCCCCGAAACTAGAAGTCCAGAGAACAAACGGACGTTGCCTCCTTGCTACAACAGGGCTCGTTGTTACGCCATCATTCATTGCATTGGACAGGATGCAGGAACTGCCTCGTTGACCCAAAGATTGCAAGACAAAATACGGGCGACGCCGGGCAAGAAATATACTTACTACACTTCTAAACAGCGTGATCTCTCAGAAACAAACCGAACACGAGTGAACAAATTTGAACACTGACCGTTGCGCGGTTGCGCTGGCTGAGCCCTCTGCCGACTTGCGCGCTGAGGGCCTCGCACCTATTTTCGTCTCACTGCAGCACTCTCGCGCAGTCGGGTTTTCATTTGCATGCTTGTAACGATCTTCCATTCACTCAGACTAGGTTGTTCATGGGGTCAGTGCAAATAAAAACTGAATTTAATCACGTTGAACCTCTCTGTTGCAAGGCACACGGTTTGTAATCACTCTATCGTGACAGCAGCAAAAACGAACAACTTGGATAATTTTTCGCAGAGCACAAGGCAACGCAATGTTATAGCTCCTGTGAACATTTGTGAAGATTTGCGTAAATTTGTGATGAAAGTCTAAATGTGACCAACATATGACACGCTTTTAGACGTCTCACAGTAGAGGTCCACGGCGAAATATCTCGGACATGTCTCGTAGACCACTCCTTTTAGACATCTAAATAATGGATAGCATTATGGACAGCTTCTAGATGTCTAAATTTTTTATTTTTTTATTTTTAGTTATGAATACTGCAGGCTCTCTGGCCGAAGTAGGAGCGGAAAAACTAAAGAAAATACATTGCATTTGTACTAATCATATATCGAGACAGCACAGATATTTAACAAACAATACAAAGTCCGTATAATATATGCAGAGCAAACAGAGCAGCCATAGCCATAGGATACCAGCTATAGGATAAATTTATCGGTATCCCTAAAGTCTCAAGTTATCCCATTTTTAGGCGTATACTAGCGCACCATATGTTACCTGGGAGGTCAGGGGAAACTGTGCCAACACTCCTCTGGAAAGTCTTCGGAAAAACCAGGGAAGCCCTAAACCCCGATTCAACCACGCGTCATCTAGCTGTATCGGCCTGGTCTGCGATCATCCTAACTGTAGGGCCAAGTGAGCTGGTAATGTCAGTCTTCCTCAGGTAAAGGATGATGTGGTTATAGAGTATGTACCACCGCGCCAATCTACAACGTTGCAAGCTCATTGGCCCAGACCGTGTGCGCGCTCCGATTGGTCGACAATGTTTTGAAATCGCATTTTGTACGCGCGCACGTGCGTGCAGCGTCCCGGCGGCCGTTTCAGCAGTTTCAGCATAGTTTCGAAATAGCACGCTTCGGCCGGCCAGGACGTCCGTCCTCTTCTGTTCCGTGTTTCGGTGGTGTCAATCGGCAGAACAGTTTGCGATTCTTCGCATGTCGTGCTGTTCCTGGACAGTCTATCAACTACGGAACTGGAATGCTTCGTGAGTTGGAGCGGTTGGAGTAGAAGAAGAACACGCTCGGGCGCCCTCAGATTTCGAGGGCTGACAACAAAACAGGATTACGTGCCACACAAGCGCTTTCCGCTCTGCAAGCAGCGAAAGAAGATGCTCATCATAAAATGGTACGCACTCATAAAACTGCCTCGGTATTAAGAAATGAACGGTGTGTTCGCTGTGCTTCAAGTTCGAACTTGGTTACAGTCTTACAGTGTGTCGACAACGCAGTGGAGTTTGCATTCACAGTGCACCCATGTATCAGATCTTTGAATCAATGCCTTGTGTCAAATAAATATTTCTTTCAGCGAAAAGAAGCTTCAGTTGTTTTGAATATCGGGTAACGGCGGTAGGCGTGAAATCCGGTAGAAGTCGATGGTATCCAGAACCGGCCGGAAGGTTAGCCAAAGTTAAGGCTTCTGATTGGCCGACTGGCATTGCATAATTCCTACAACGTTGCACTCTCATTGGTCGTGTGCCGAGTGTTGCGTGAATTATCTAACAATATGGGCTGTATGGGGAGCTGTTGGAGCCTGATAATGTCAAGTATGCCTGAAGACGTTCTCTGCTCGGACCATATAAGAGAGCTCTCGAAGATTGATTTTTTTCCGAATACGTTATTATTAAAGTCAAACAGCAAGTAATGCGTCTATGAGCTCATAAAACAGGCACTGTAACTTGTGCAATAAATGAGTCCGCGGGGCTTTTCAAAAGGTTATGTATTTTGCATTACCACAATCCTTTATAATACATATTTAAAAAAAGTATTTGCATTAGTATTATAGTGCGCGTCTTTATACAGTAATATAACACAAATATATTGTTACCGCCCATCCCTACAAAGTACACGAATTGAAATGTATTATAACGAAAGAACAAGTATTGAGGAATGTACTAAAGTAGTATTTGATACTTCTTATACTTCCCATCACTGCGTAATGCTGTCAGTAAATACAATATATTTCAATATTCGGCAAATAGGCAACAGAGGAAACCTCCGCGACTATTCATAGGTTAAAAGGTTTTTCTTCTGGTACTGCGATGCGACGATGTAACGACTATTTTCCATGCTGTTTACATCAATTTACGTCATCTACTGCATCTGCGGGAGAAAAGACGAAACACTATAGGACACATCTTATCCTTCCACTCTTCCTTCCTCTCCACCAATTTTCGCACTGCCGTATCATTACGCTGCTCTCCCATCTTCTTATTTCACATATTTATTTTCATTCGTTCGTACACACTGCACAGCAAGGAATGTATCACGTGTACCGTACAAAGACCAGCGACAAGCAAGTAATATGCACGGCGCTTCCCGCATCGCAATTTCAGTCCTGCAAGTTTCCATTTCTTTTTGCCGCAGCATATGCTTATGGAGCTGCACTGATGTAGCATGTGTTCATGTTTCGCCTATTTTTCTTAGTAACGCAACTGCTAGGAATTCCTGTTAGTATTTAGCTACTCTGTGTCAAAATCCGAGCACTCGAAAAACTGCGGTCGATTCTGAAACCGCTCCACAGCCGTCTGCAAAGTTTGTTCGTCTTCCGGATTTGCGATGGATTTGAGAAATCCGGATTTGAAAAAGGATTTAATTTGGAGCACTGAAAAGAAATCGGAAGTGATGTGATTTTGTCGTGTCAAGTTGTGTGTTGGATTTGATTTAGCGCCTTCTGGAAACTGCGTTCTGTGTATGCTGTTATAATATATTTCTAATAACATCCTTATACACCAATATCCCACACGAAGACTGGATCACCGCAGCAGAAACGGCTTTTTCAAAGTACTCCGATTCCCCTATTGATTCGACTGTGCTACCTGCTCTACTGAAACTGATCCTGAGGAACAACAACTTCGAATTTAATGGCAGCCAATATATACAAATCAGCCGCACAGCTATGGGCACTAAGATGGCACCCAGTTATGCAAATATATTCATGGGCAGTTTGGAAGAAAATTTCTGGAGCCAGTGCGAGCTAAAACCTACTCTCTACAAACATCACCTGGACGACATATTTATGATGTGGTCACACTCAGAAGACAGCCTTGTAGATTTTATACGCAACTTCAACAACTTCCATCCCTCCATTAACTTCACTCATTCTTATTCAGCCGCCACTGTTAACTGATTAGATGTTCAGGGTAAATTCACTAAGGGTGGTTTAACAACCGATCTGTTCTGTAAGCCAACCGATTCTCAACAATACTTATCATTTGAAAGCTGCCATTCGCGGCACACGAAACTGGCCATCTCCTATAGTCAAGCCCGCGAGATAGCGCCCTCCCCTTACCTGCTCTATGGTGATCTCAACGCACACAATGTCGCCTGGGGAAGTATGCGCACAGACACACGTGGCGGTCGCTTGGCTGCCCTGTTTGAAGAACGCCACCTTCATACCCTCAACGACGGCTCCCCAACGTTTGTGCAGTCGACTCTCTTTTCGTCCTGCTTGGACCTGACTGTGGCCTCGGCCTCCATTGCGCGGATCTCCAGGTGGCAAGTCGACGCTGACACGATGGGCAGCGATCACCTGCCTGTCCTGATCAACATTCGGCACTCCAGAACGGAGCGGCGCTCCGCACGGTGCGTCAAGCGTACTGACTGGGCGTCCTACAGATCTGCTCTGGAGAACGACTTCGCAGACTCCAAGCCGATGAATGAAAGGGACTTCTGTCAAGCAGTCGTTCGTGCCGCGCAGTCCTCCACCAGCGTTGCGCGGATACCGGAAAAGTTCACTGCCGTCGATGCGGAGTACGAGAGGCTGCGCGCGCTGCGCGCCGCGCGGAACGACGCGGCCGTCGCACGCGTGTGCCGGAACACACGTCTGAGGCGCTGCGTGTGCGGAAGGCTGTCCACAGGCACCTGGTCAAACTGGCACGTACCCACTGGCGGAACTTTGCGACTTCACTGTCGCCGCGCACGCCGTTGTCTCGTCTGTAGTCGGTGGTCGAAGGGACCCATGTACCCGTCACTCAGCGCCAGCAATTTCGGTCGCTCTCGCTTGCCTCCGGGCGTCAGGTACTCCAAATAGCGGAGGAGTATTGCGACCGCCTCGCCTCAGCTCCCACCAACTCACTAGCCTCATCCAAGGACAACCCCGTAGTTCTGGAGTCGTCGAGCGAACCTCTCCAAGACATTCCATTCTCCCTTGCTGAACTTGAATCTGCGCTGGAGGATGCACCCATGCATACCTCGCCAGCGCAGACCATGTGTCTTACAAGGCGCTCAGAAATCTACTGCTCTGCGCGCGCCAGTCTCTTCTGAGCATTTTCAACGCGTCCTGGGTAGCTGGTTTCGTCCCGGCAGAATGGAAATGTGCGATGGTAATCCCCATCTTAAAGCCGGGCAAATCACCACACAATATCGATTCATTTAGGCCAATTGCCCTTACCAGCTGCATCGGGAAGACTTTCGAGAGAACGGTTCATTCGCGCCTCGCCTGGTACCTTGACAGTACGGGCTTCTTCCCGCAGGTGATGGCCGGATTCAGACAAGGTAGATCTGCCGTTGACAATGTCATCGCCGTCACCTCCTTCGCGCAGCAAGCCCGATCTGAAGGCCTATAGACTGCCGCTGTCTTCCTCGACGTTCTAAAGGCTTACGACAGCGTACTCCACAGTACTGTTGTGGCGACACTCCAAGAGGCTGGTGTGGGGGGCTAGATGCTGTCTTGGATTCAGGACTTCCTGTCGGACAGGTCTTCGTTTGTCAACTACGGAAGGGGACACCCAATCCTTCCCTGTTCGCCGCGGCGTCCCGCAAGGTAGTGTGCCCAGCTTTCTTCTGTTCAACGTTGTCATGGCCTCCCTACCAGCTCACCTCCGAGGCAACGTCAGTGTCACCATCTACGCCGACGAAATATGCCTGTCGACCTCCGGCACGCGCCGTGACGCGATTCAGCGTCGCCCGCAAGGAGCCCTCGATGATATTGTCCTGTATTTTTCCGACCGGGGACTGTCTGTTTCATCATCCAAGACGGTCGCCATGGCGTTTACGCCCCGATCATTCCGCCAGTTCCCGCTACGGGCTGCAGGTTTGCCGGTGGAGTTCGTGCCACACCACAAGTACCCGGATTGACAGCCGACCCCTTGACCTCAGACTCATTTTGGGACCATGGGACACACGAACGCAGATGTCCGTCTAACGACCCTTCATCAAATTCCTGCAAACTACCGGCCTGATCGACTCTCTCTAAAACCCTGTCAGCGTCGACAGCATCATCCTCATCACCATCCTCTCATTTTCCCCCAATAGCAATGGTGTAGCATTCTGCTCAATGAGCGGAAATCATCCCCATATCATCGTCATCATGTATTTTTCTCTCTCTCCCCACCACAAGTACCTGGGCATTACAATCGACTGGGGCCTCACCTGGTCCAAACATATCAAAGGTCTCTCCTCTCAGCTGTCTGTCCTTGTCAATGTCCTGCGACGGATCTCTGGAACGTCATGGGGCCCTACCTGCACTGACCTTAAGCTCGTCCACACCTCCCTGGTGACCGGAATCCTGAGGTACAGCCTCCCAGTCCTCCATGCCGTACGCAAAGCCAATGAACGCGAGCTCCTCAACATCCAGGCCCGCAGCCTGCGCGTCTGCCTGGGTGTTCCCAAAACGTCAGAGACATACCTGGTCCTAGCAGAGGGCAAGGAGTCTCCAGCACACATTCTGCGCGACCTGGAAACCCTTCGCGCCTACTCACGATACCTTACTCGTCATTCCGCCCACCATGTGCGGGAAATCGACCATGACTGCCCTGCGTCGGCATTCGGTGCCGCTGTCCGGCGACTGAAGGTGGCGGTCCCATCAACTGCGTCTACTTCGCCTTACACCCCACCAATGTGGTCGATGGTCACACCCACCGTGTACAGACATACTCTTGGCATCACGAGCAAACACGACCATCCCCCGCCTGTTCTGCGCTACCTCGTGCTGGAGCACCTGGACGCCCTACACAGCAAGCGACTGCAAATATATACCGACGGCTCGGTCTCCGCGGGCGTCTCCACTGCAACACTGTTCCTCCCTTCCGAAAACATCGAAGAGGCCTTCAAGCTTCCCCACGAAACGTCGTCCACCGAAGCGGAGCTTGTAGCCATTCACGAAGTACTGTAGCTTGTATCCTCTCGACCACCTGGAAGCTGGACAGTTCTCAGAGACAGCAAGTCGGCGCTGGAGGCACTGTCTTTGCCTCGCTCGCAAGTTGTTTCTGACATCTGCTCACTGCTCCTGACTGTGCACAACCTCCTCGTCACCTTCGGCCGCTCCGTGTGGTTTCAGTGGGTGCCAATCCACGTTGGCTTGCCGGGAAACGCACGTGGCGATGCAGCAGCGAGGCGCACTCATGGCGCAGCTGAGTGCAACACTGTCATCCCGTTATCACCATCCGTCTGACGCATACACATCCGCCGGCGCTTTTCCTTCGACACCCGCCTTTTCATGGAAAACACTGTCGCAGCCAACACCTTCCTCCACCGCATTGACCCGAAGATGGCCTTCACTGTGTAGCTACGGCTGTCTCGAAATGAAGAGTCAGCTCTCCATCATCTTCGCCTGAATGTCGCCCGCACTCCATCGTTCCTGTTCAATATCACCGACGTCGACCCCCATCATTTACTCTTGACCTGTCCAAGATATGCCGCTCCTCGGACTGCACTCAGGCACCGCCTATCTGCCCTGGGGCACAGAGACCTCTCTTTGGCCACCCTACGGGGCCCTGTAGGGCAGAAGCAATGGGCTGTTACCAGAGCGCTATTATGCTTCCTGGGTGACTCTGGGCTCCTAGACTGCCCCTGAGCGATCGTGCACTCATGCCCCCCCTGCTGCCCATGTGCCGCTTGCGTCTTTTTCCTTTTGTTTTTTTTACAATGTATAGCAAGTCGGCTTCTGCCTGGCTGACCTTTCCTTTTTACCTGCCTCTTTTTTCCTTTTTCGTAATAAACATATCCCCCATTTGATAGAGGAAAATCTGCTCAAATGATGACGATCTGAAAAAAAAAAAAATAGAACAGCTGCAACAAACTTTCGTTGATCGTCAATATCCACTGAACCTGGTGCAAGATGCTCTCAACAGGGCTCGCAAAGTAGATCGGATTAGCGTGTTTGAAAAAAAAAATACAAGAAAAATAACTCGAACACCAATTCGGTAAACTTAACTGTAACATTCACCGGAAATATCCCAAACATTAATAGCATACTTAATCGCCACCATAGTAACCTCCTCCAGTCCGAACGCACTAAGGAAATTTTTCCCGAACCACCACGTGTCGCTTACAGACGTACACGTAATCTGCAGGATAAGTTAGGCCGTGTTCCAATACCTCGCGCCCGCGAAGCCGCCTGACTAGGCAGTTGAGTAGATATCTCTGCTTGTCACTATTGGAACAGGCTTGCCTTGCCGAGGCGCCCGTGGTGCCATCTCGTTGCTCACGCAAGAAATACGTACGGCGCAAGCGCAGCAGGTACTAGCGTTTCCCGCTGTCAGCCATCCCGGCTGTCAGATGGTCAAGCGTATAACTAGACTGCATCGACGCGCACTAGGCGGCAGCCGACTGAATAAAGGACTTGGCGAGATTTGGAACGAGACTTAACATGGCGACGCTTCCGGTTAGACCGCTATGCAGTCGACTAACCGTGGTATTGAAACGCAGCCTCAGTCCGCTCCAACGTAAACTGTACGATAAACCCTTCGGCTGGTTGTCACCCATATAATGGCCGACGTTGTCAGATTTGCAAACTAATGCAAACCACGCAGGAAGTCAAAAGTACAAACTCTAATTTTACCGCCAAGATCATTGCAGACCTAGACTGCAATTCCTCAAACGTCATCTATGCATTCCAATGTAACGCATGTCACGCACAATATGTGGGCCAGACTTCTTACACAGTCAGATTCAACAACCATCGATCGGATGTCACGAAAAAACATAATCTTCCAGTTTCTCATCTTTCATTTCAGCTACATGTATTCGCGGTCATCCGAACCCCATTCACCAAGTATATATATATATATATATATACTCATGGAACGATGCGGCAGCACCAGAGGACACGTGTTTCGCCGTGTTTGCAGCTCATCGGCCCTGGGTAGCTGCGCATCGTTCCGAATTGGCAAACCAGGGGTCACTCAGCGAGCGATATACACCTGGGAGGGTGACTGAGCACTCCTCAATGCGACAGTGCAAGCCAGTGAATTGTAATACAGGAAAAAAAGCCATTAAAGAAACAAATAAATCATACTAGACGTGTTTGAAAATCAAACTTACAGATTAATATGGCTTCTATGGCTGCACGCAGAGAAACAGACACTCATGGAACGATGCGGCAGCACCAGAGGACACATGTATCGCCGTGTTTGCGGCTCATCGGCCCTGGGTAGCTGCGCATCGTTCCGAATTGGCAAACCAGGGGTCACTCAGCGAGCGATATACACCTGGGAGGGTGACTGAGCACTCCTCAATGCCACAGTGCAAGCCAGTGAATTGTAATGCAGGAAAAAAAGCCATTAAAGAAACAAATAAATCATACTAGACGTGTTTGAAATTCAAACTTACAGATTAATATGGCTTCTATGGCTGCACGCAGAGAAACAGATACTCATGGAACGATGCGGCAGCACCAGAGGACACGTGTTTCGCCGTGTTTGCGGCTCATCGGCCCTGGGTAGCTGCGCATCGTTCCGAATTGGCAAACCAGGGGTCACTCAGCGAGCGATATACACCTGGGAGGGTGACTGAGCACTCCTCAATGCCACAGTGCAAGCCAGTGAATTGTAATGCAGAAAAAAAAAGCCATTAAAGAAACAAATAAATCATACTAGACGTGTTTGAAATTCAAACTTACAGATTAATATGACTTCTATGGCTGCACGCAGAGAAACAGATACTCATGGAACGATGCGGCAGCACCAGAGGACACGTGTTTCGCCGTGTTTGCGGCTCATCGGCCCTGGGTAGCTGCGCATCGTTCCGAATTGGCAAACCAGGGGTCACTCAGCGAGCGATATACACCTGGGAGGGTGACCGAGCACTCCTCAATGCCACAGTGCAAGCCAGTGAATTGTAATGCATGAAAAAAAGCCATTAAAGAAACAAATAAATCATACTAGACGTGTTTGAAATTCAAACTTACAGATTAATATTGCTTCTATGGCTGCACGCAGAGAAACAGATACTCATGGAACGATGCAGCAGCACCAGAGGACACGTGTTTCGCCGTGTTTGCGGCTCATCGGCCCTGGGTAGCTGCGCCTCGTTCCGAATTGGCAAACCAGGGGTCACTCAGCGAGCGATATACACCTGGGAGGGTGACTGAGCACTCCTGAATGCCACAGTGCAAGCCAGTGAATTGTAATGCAGGAAAAAAAAGCCATTAAAGAAACAAATAAATCATACTAGACGTGTTTGAAATTCAAACTTACAGATTAATATGACTTCTATGGCTGCACGCAGAGAAACAGATACTCATGGAACGATGCGGCAGCACCAGAGGACACGTGTTTCGCCGTGTTTGCGGCTCATCGGCCCTGGGTAGCTGCGCATCGTTCCGAATTGGCAAACCAGGGGTCACTCAGCGAGCGATATACACCTGGGAGGGTGACTGAGCACTCCTCAATGCCACAGTGCAAGCCAGTGAATTGTAATGCAGGAAAAAAAGCCATTAAAGAAACAAATAAATCATACTAGACATGTTTGAAATTCAAACTTACAGATTAATATGGCTTCTATGGCTGCACGCAGAGAAACAGATACTCATGGAACGATGCGGCAGCACCAGAGGACACGGGTTTCGCCGTGTTTGCGGCTCATCGGCCCTGGGTAGCTGCGCATCGTTCCGAATTGGCAAACCAGGGGTCACTCAGCGAGCGATATACACCTGGGAGGGTGACTGAGCACTCCTCAATGCCACAGTGCAAGCCAGTGAATTGTAATGCAGGAAAAAAAGCCATTAAAGAAACAAATAAATCATACTAGACGTGTTTGAAATTCAAACTTACAGATTAATATGGCTTCTATGGCTGCACGCAGAGAAACAGATACTCATGGAACGATGCGGCAGCACCAGAGGACACGTGTTTCGCCGTGTTTGCGGCTCATCGGCCCTGGGTAGCTGCGCATCGTTCCGAATTGGCAAACCAGGGGTCACTCAGCGAGCGATATACACCAAGGAGGGTGACTGAGCACTCCTCAATGCCACAGTCCAAGCCAGTGAATTGTAATGCAGGAAAAAAAGCCATTAAAGAAACAAATAAATCATACTAGACGTGTTTGAAATTCAAACTTACAGATTAATATGGCTTCTATGGCTGCACGCAGAGAAACAGATACTCATGGAACGATGCGGCAGCACCAGAGGACACGTGTTTCGCCGTGTTTGCGGCTCATCGGCCCTGGGTAGCTGCGCATAGTTCCGAATTGGCAAACCAGGGGTCACTCAGCGAGCGATATACACCTGGGAGGGTGACTGAGCACTCCTCAATGCGACATTGCAAGCCAGTGAATTGTAATGCAGGAAAAAAAGCCATTAAAGAAACAAATAAATCATACTAGACGTGTTTGAAATTCAAACTTACAGATTAATATGGCTTCTATGGCTGCACGCAGAGAAACAGATACTCATGGAACGATGCGGCAGCACCAGAGGACACGTGTTTCGCCGTGTTTGCGGCTCATCGGCCCTGGGTAGCTGCGCCTCGTTCCGAATTGGCAAACCAGGGGTCACTCAGCGAGCGATATACACCTGGGAGGGTGACTGAGCACTCCTGAATGCCACAGTGCAAGCCAGTGAATTGTAATGCAGGAAAAAAAGCCATTAAAGAAACAAATAAATCATACTAGACGTGTTTGAAATTCAAACTTACAGATTAATATGACTTCTATGGCTGCACGCAGAGAAACAGATACTCATGGAACGATGCGGCAGCACCAGAGGACACGTGTTTCGCCGTGTTTGCGGCTCATCGGCCCTGGGTAGCTGCGCATCGTTCCGAATTGGCAAACCAGGGGTCACTCAGCGAGCGATATACACCTGGGAGGGTGACTGAGCACTCCTCAATGCCACAGTGCAAGCCAGTGAATTGTAATGCAGGAAAAAAAGCCATTAAAGAAACAAATAAATCATACTAGACATGTTTGAAATTCAAACTTACAGATTAATATGGCTTCTATGGCTGCACGCAGAGAAACAGATACTCATGGAACGATGCGGCAGCACCAGAGGACACGGGTTTCGCCGTGTTTGCAGCTCATCGGCCCTGGGTAGCTGCGCATCGTTCCGAATTGGCAAACCAGGGGTCACTCAGCGAGCGATATACACCTGGGAGGGTGACTGAGCACTCCTCAATGCGACAGTGCAAGCCAGTGAATTGTAATACAGGAAAAAAAGCCATTAAAGAAACAAATAAATCATACTAGACGTGTTTGAAAATCAAACTTACAGATTAATATGGCTTCTATGGCTGCACGCAGAGAAACAGACACTCATGGAACGATGCGGCAGCACCAGAGGACACATGTATCGCCGTGTTTGCGGCTCATCGGCCCTGGGTAGCTGCGCATCGTTCCGAATTGGCAAACCAGGGGTCACTCAGCGAGCGATATACACCTGGGAGGGTGACTGAGCACTCCTCAATGCCACAGTGCAAGCCAGTGAATTGTAATGCAGGAAAAAAAGCCATTAAAGAAACAAATAAATCATACTAGACGTGTTTGAAATTCAAACTTACAGATTAATATGGCTTCTATGGCTGCACGCAGAGAAACAGATACTCATGGAACGATGCGGCAGCACCAGAGGACACGTGTTTCGCCGTGTTTGCGGCTCATCGGCCCTGGGTAGCTGCGCATCGTTCCGAATTGGCAAACCAGGGGTCACTCAGCGAGCGATATACACCTGGGAGGGTGACTGAGCACTCCTCAATGCCACAGTGCAAGCCAGTGAATTGTAATGCAGAAAAAAAAGCCATTAAAGAAACAAATAAATCATACTAGACGTGTTTGAAATTCAAACTTACAGATTAATATGACTTCTATGGCTGCACGCAGAGAAACAGATACTCATGGAACGATGCGGCAGCACCAGAGGACACGTGTTTCGCCGTGTTTGCGGCTCATCGGCCCTGGGTAGCTGCGCATCGTTCCGAATTGGCAAACCAGGGGTCACTCAGCGAGCGATATACACCTGGGAGGGTGACCGAGCACTCCTCAATGCCACAGTGCAAGCCAGTGAATTGTAATGCATGAAAAAAAGCCATTAAAGAAACAAATAAATCATACTAGACGTGTTTGAAATTCAAACTTACAGATTAATATGGCTTCTATGGCTGCACGCAGAGAAACAGATACTCATGGAACGATGCAGCAGCACCAGAGGACACGTGTTTCGCCGTGTTTGCGGCTCATCGGCCCTGGGTAGCTGCGCCTCGTTCCGAATTGGCAAACCAGGGGTCACTCAGCGAGCGATATACACCTGGGAGGGTGACTGAGCACTCCTGAATGCCACAGTGCAAGCCAGTGAATTGTAATGCAGGAAAAAAAGCCATTAAAGAAACAAATAAATCATACTAGACGTGTTTGAAATTCAAACTTACAGATTAATATGACTTCTATGGCTGCACGCAGAGAAACAGATACTCATGGAACGATGCGGCAGCACCAGAGGACACGGGTTTCGCCGTGTTTGCGGCTCATCGGCCCTGGGTAGCTGCGCATCGTTCCGAATTGGCAAACCAGGGGTCACTCAGCGAGCGATATACACCTGGGAGGGTGACTGAGCACTCCTCAATGCCACAGTGCAAGCCAGTGAATTGTAATGCAGGAAAAAAAGCCATTAAAGAAACAAATAAATCATACTAGACGTGTTTGAAATTCAAACTTACAGATTAATATGGCTTCTATGGCTGCACGCAGAGAAACAGATACTCATGGAACGATGCGGCAGCACCAGAGGACACGTGTTTCGCCGTGTTTGCGGCTCATCGGCCCTGGGTAGCTGCGCATCGTTCCGAATTGGCAAACCAGGGGTCACTCAGCGAGCGATATACACCAAGGAGGGTGACTGAGCACTCCTCAATGCCACAGTGCAAGCCAGTGAATTGTAATGCAGGAAAAAAAGCCATTAAAGAAACAAATAAATCATACTAGACGTGTTTGAAATTCAAACTTACAGATTAATATGGCTTCTATGGCTGCACGCAGAGAAACAGATACTCATGGAACGATGCAGCAGCACCAGAGGACACGTGTTTCGCCGTGTTTGCGGCTCATCGGCCCTGGGTAGCTGCGCCTCGTTCCGAATTGGCAAACCAGGGGTCACTCAGCGAGCGATATACACCTGGGAGGGTGACTGAGCACTCCTGAATGCCACAGTGCAAGTCAGTGAATTGTAATGCAGGAAAAAAAGCCATTAAAGAAACAAATAAATCATACTAGACGTGTTTGAAATTCAAACTTACAGATTAATATGACTTCTATGGCTGCACGCAGAGAAACAGATACTCATGGAACGATGCGGCAGCACCAGAGGACACGTGTTTCGCCGTGTTTGCGGCTCATCGGCCCTGGGTAGCTGCGCATCGTTCCGAATTGGCAAACCAGGGGTCACTCAGCGAGCGATATACACCTGGGAGGGTGACTGAGCACTCCTCAATGCCACAGTGCAAGCCAGTGAATTGTAATGCAGGAAAAAAAGCCATTAAAGAAACAAATAAATCATACTAGACATGTTTGAAATTCAAACTTACAGATTAATATGGCTTCTATGGCTGCACGCAGAGAAACAGATACTCATGGAACGATGCGGCAGCACCAGAGGACACGGGTTTCGCCGTGTTTGCGGCTCATCGGCCCTGGGTAGCTGCGCATCGTTCCGAATTGGCAAACCAGGGGTCACTCAGCGAGCGATATACACCAAGGAGGGTGACTGAGCACTCCTCAATGCCACAGTCCAAGCCAGTGAATTGTAATGCAGGAAAAAAAGCCATTAAAGAAACAAATAAATCATACTAGACGTGTTTGAAATTCAAACTTACAGATTAATATGGCTTCTATGGCTGCACGCAGAGAAACAGATACTCATGGAACGATGCGGCAGCACCAGAGGACACGTGTTTCGCCGTGTTTGCGGCTCATCGGCCCTGGGTAGCTGCGCATAGTTCCGAATTGGCAAACCAGGGGTCACTCAGCGAGCGATATACACCTGGGAGGGTGACTGAGCACTCCTCAATGCCACAGTGCAAGCCAGTGAATTGTAATGCAGGAAAAAAAGCCATTAAAGGAACAAATAAATCATATTAGACGTGTTTGAAATTCAAACTTACAGATTAATATGGCTTCTATGGCTGCACGCAGAGAAACAGATACTCATGGAACGATGCGGCAGCACCAGAGGACACATGTTTCGCCGTGTTTGCGGCTCATCGGCCCTGGGTAGCTGCGCATCGTTCCGAATTGGCAAACCAGGGGTCACTCAGCGAGCGATATACACCTGGGAGGGTGACTGAGCACTCCTCAATGCGACATTGCAAGCCAGTGAATTGTAATGCAGGAAAAAAAGCCATTAAAGAAACAAATAAATCATACTAGACGTGTTTGAAATTCAAACTTACAGATTAATATGGCTTCTATGGCTGCACGCAGAGAAACAGATACTCATGGAACGATGCGGCAGCACCAGAGGACACGTGTTTCGCCGTGTTTGCGGCTCATCGGCCCTGGGTAGCTGCGCATCGTTCCGAATTGGCAAACCAGGGGTCACTCAGCGAGCGATATACACCTGGGAGGGTGACTGAGCACTCCTCAATGCCACAGTGCAAGCCAGTGAATTGTAATGCAGGAAAAAAAGCCATTAAAGAAACAAATAAATCATACTAGACGTGTTTGAAATTCAAACTTACAGATTAATATGGCTTCTATGGCTGCACGCAGAGAAACAGATACTGATGGAACGATGCGGCAGCACCAGAGGACACGTGTTTCGCCGTGTTTGCGGCTCATCGGCCCTGGGTAGCTGCGCATCGTTCCGAATTGGCAAACCAGGGGTCACTCAGCGAGCGATATACACCTGGGAGGGTGACTGAGCACTCCTCAATGCCACAGTGCAAGCCAGTGAATTGTAATGCAGGAAAAAAAAGCCATTAAAGAAACAAATAAATCATACTAGACGTGTTTGAAATTCAAACTTACAGATTAATATGGCTTCTATGGCTGCACGCAGAGAAACAGACACTCATGGAACGATGCGGCAGCACCAGAGGACACGTGTTTCGCCGTGTTTGCGGCTCATCGGCCCTGGGTAGCTGCGCATCGTTCCGAATTGGCAAACCAGGGGTCACTCAGCGAGCGATATACACCTGGGAGGGTGACTGAGCACTCCTCAATGCCACAGTGCAAGCCAGTGAATTGTAATGCAGGAAAAAAAGCCATTAAAGGAACAAATAAATCATACTAGACGTGTTTGAAATTCAAACTTACAGATTAATATGGCTTCTATGGCTGCACGCAGAGAAACAGATACTCATGGAACGATGCGGCAGCACCAGAGGACACATGTTTCGCCGTGTTTGCGGCTCATCGGCCCTGGGTAGCTGCGCATCGTTCCGAATTGGCAAACCAGGGGTCACTCAGCGAGCGATATACACCTGGGAGGGTGACTGAGCACTCCTCAATGTGACATTGCAAGCCAGTGAATTGTAATGCAGGAAAAAAAGCCATTAAAGAAACAAATAAATCATACTAGACGTGTTTGAAATTCAAACTTACAGATTAATATGGCTTCTATGGCTGCACGCAGAGAAACAGATACTCATGGAACGATGCGGCAGCACCAGAGGACACGTGTTTCGCCGTGTTTGCGGCTCATCGGCCCTGGGTAGCTGCGCATCGTTCCGAATTGGCAAACCAGGGGTCACTCAGCGAGCGATATACACCTGGGAGGGTGACTGAGCACTCCTCAATGCCACAGTGCAAGCCAGTGAATTGTAATGCAGGAAAAAAAGCCATTAAAGAAACAAATAAATCATACTAGACGTGTTTGAAATTCAAACTTACAGATTAATATGGCTTCTATGGCTGCACGCAGAGAAACAGATACTCATGGAACGATGCGGCAGCACCAGAGGACACGTGTTTCGCCGTGTTTGCGGCTCATCGGCCCTGGGTAGCTGCGCATCGTTCCGAATTGGCAAACCAGGGGTCACTCAGCGAGCGATATACACCTGGGAGGGTGACTGAGCACTCCTCAATGCCACAGTGCAAGCCAGTGAATTGTAATGCAGGAAAAAAAAGCCATTAAAGAAACAAATAAATCATACTAGACGTGTTTGAAATTCAAACTTACAGATTAATATGGCTTCTATGGCTGCACGCAGAGAAACAGACACTCATGGAACGATGCGGCAGCACCAGAGGACACGTGTTTCGCCGTGTTTGCGGCTCATCGGCCCTGGGTAGCTGCGCATCGTTCCGAATTGGCAAACCAGGGGTCACTCAGCGAGCGATATACACCTGGGAGGGTGACTGAGCACTCCTCAATGCCACAGTGCAAGCCAGTGAATTGTAATGCAGGAAAAAAAGCCATTAAAGAAACAAATAAATCATACTAGACGTGTTTGAAATTCAAACGTACAGATTAATATGGCTTCTATGGCTGCACGCAGAGAAACATATACTCATGGAACGATGCGGCAGCACCAGAGGACACGTGTTTCGCCGTGTTTGCGGCTCATCGGCCCTGGGTAGCTGCGCATCGTTCCGAATTGGCAAACCAGGGGTCACTCAGCGAGCGATATACACCTGGGAGGGTGACTGAGCACTCCTCAATGCCACAGTGCAAGCCAGTGAATTGTAATGCAGGAAAAAAAGCCATTAAAGAAACAAATAAATCATACTAGACGTGTTTGAAATTCAAACTTACAGATTAATATGGCTTCTATGGCTGCACGCAGAGAAACAGATACTCATGGAACGATGCGGCAGCACCAGAGGACACGTGTTTCGCCGTGTTTGCGGCTCATCGGCCCTGGGTAGCTGCGCATAGTTCCGAATTGGCAAACCAGGGGTCACTCAGCGAGCGATATACACCTGGGAGGGTGACTGAGCACTCCTCAATGCCACAGTGCAAGCCAGTGAATTGTAATGCAGGAAAAAAAGCCATTAAAGGAACAAATAAATCATACTAGACGTGTTTGAAATTCAAACTTACAGATTAATATGGCTTCTATGGCTGCACGCAGAGAAACAGATACTCATGGAACGATGCGGCAGCACCAGAGGACACATGTTTCGCCGTGTTTGCGGCTCATCGGCCCTGGGTAGCTGCGCATCGTTCCGAATTGGCAAACCAGGGGTCACTCAGCGAGCGATATACACCTGGGAGGGTGACTGAGCACTCCTCAATGCGACATTGCAAGCCAGTGAATTGTAATGCAGGAAAAAAAGCCATTAAAGAAACAAATAAATCATACTAGACGTGTTTGAAATTCAAACTTACAGATTAATATGGCTTCTATGGCTGCACGCAGAGAAACAGATACTCATGGAACGATGCGGCAGCACCAGAGGACACGTGTTTCGCCGTGTTTGCGGCTCATCGGCCCTGGGTAGCTGCGCATCGTTCCGAATTGGCAAACCAGGGGTCACTCAGCGAGCGATATACACCTGGGAGGGTGACTGAGCACTCCTCAATGCCACAGTGCAAGCCAGTGAATTGTAATGCAGGAAAAAAAGCCATTAAAGAAACAAATAAATCATACTAGACGTGTTTGAAATTCAAACTTACAGATTAATATGGCTTCTATGGCTGCACGCAGAGAAACAGATACTCATGGAACGATGCGGCAGCACCAGAGGACACGTGTTTCGCCGTGTTTGCGGCTCATCGGCCCTGGGTAGCTGCGCATCGTTCCGAATTGGCAAACCAGGGGTCACTCAGCGAGCGATATACACCTGGGAGGGTGACTGAGCACTCCTCAATGCCACAGTGCAAGCCAGTGAATTGTAATGCAGGAAAAAAAGCCATTAAAGGAACAAATAAATCATACTAGACGTGTTTGAAATTCAAACTTACAGATTAATATGGCTTCTATGGCTGCACGCAGAGAAACAGATACTCATGGAACGATGCGGCAGCACCAGAGGACACGTGTTTCGCCGTGTTTGCGGCTCATCGGCCCTGGGTAGCTGCGCATCGTTCCGAATTGGCAAACCAGGGGTCACTCAGCGAGCGATATACACCTGGGAGGGTGACTGAGCACTCCTCAATGCCACAGTGTAAGCCAGTGAATTGTAATGCAGGAAAAAAAAGCCATTAAAGAAACAAATAAATCATACTAGACGTGTTTGAAATTCAAACTTACAGATTAATATGGCTTCTATGGCTGCACGCAGAGAAACAGACACTCATGGAACGATGCGGCAGCACCAGAGGACACGTGTTTCGCCGTGTTTGCGGCTCATCGGCCCTGGGTAGCTGCGCATCGTTCCGAATTGGCAAACCAGGGGTCACTCAGCGAGCGATATACACCTGGGAGGGTGACTGAGCACTCCTCAATGCCACAGTGCAAGCCAGTGAATTGTAATGCAGGAAAAAAAGCCATTAAAGAAACAAATAAATCATACTAGACGTGTTTGAAATTCAAACGTACAGATTAATATGGCTTCTATGGCTGCACGCAGAGAAACATATACTCATGGAACGATGCGGCAGCACCAGAGGACACGTGTTTCGCCGTGTTTGCGGCTCATCGGCCCTGGGTAGCTGCGCATCGTTCCGAATTGGCAAACCAGGGGTCACTCAGCGAGCGATATACACCTGGGAGGGTGACTGAGCACTCCTCAATGCCACAGTGCAAGCCAGTGAATTGTAATGCAGGAAAAAAAGCCATTAAAGAAACAAATAAATCATACTAGACGTGTTTGAAATTCAAACTTACAGATTAATATGGCTTCTATGGCTGCACGCAGAGAAACAGATACTCATGGCACGATGTGGCAGCACCAGAGGACACGTGTTTCGCCGTGTTTGCGGCTCATCGGCCCTGGGTAGCTGCGCATCGTTCCGAATTGGCAAACCAGGGGTCACTCAGCGAGCGATATACACCAAGGAGGGTGACTGAGCACTCCTCAATGCCACAGTCCAAGCCAGTGAATTGTAATGCAGGAAAAAAAGCCATTAAAGAAACAAATAAATCATACTAGACGTGTTTGAAATTCAAACTTACAGATTAATATGGCTTCTATGGCTGCACGCAGAGAAACAGATACTCATGGAACGATGCGGCAGCACCAGAGGACACGTGTTTCGCCGTGTTTGCGGCTCATCGGCCCTGGGTAGCTGCGCATCGTTCCGAATTGGCAAACCAGGGGTCACTCAGCGAGCGATATACACCTGGGAGGGTGACTGAGCACTCCTCAATGCCACAGTGCAAGCCAGTGAATTGTAATGCAGGAAAAAAAGCCATTAAAGAAACAAATAAATCATACTAGACATGTTTGAAATTCAAACTTACAGATTAATATGGCTTCTATGGCTGCACGCAGAGAAACAGATACTCATGGAACGATGCGGCAGCACCAGAGGACACGTGTTTCGCCGTGTTTGCGGCTCATCGGCCCTGGGTAGCTGCGCATCGTTCCGAATTGGCAAACCAGGGGTCACTCAGCGAGCGATATACACCTGGGAGGGTGACTGAGCACTCCTCAATGCCACAGTGCAAGCCAGTGAATTGTAATGCAGGAAAAAAAGCCATTAAAGAAACAAATAAATCATACTAGACGTGTTTGAAATTCAAACTTACAGATTAATATGGCTTCTATGGCTGCACGCAGAGAAACAGATACTCATGGAACGATGCGGCAGCACCAGAGGACACGTGTTTCGCCGTGTTTGCGGCTCATCGGCCCTGGGTAGCTGCGCATCGTTCCGAATTGGCAAACCAGGGGTCACTCAGCGAGCGATATACACCAAGGAGGGTGACTGAGCACTCCTCAATGCCACAGTCCAAGCCAGTGAATTGTAATGCAGGAAAAAAAGCCATTAAAGAAACAAATAAATCATACTAGACGTGTTTGAAATTCAAACTTACAGATTAATATGGCTTCTATGGCTGCACGCAGAGAAACAGATACTCATGGAACGATGCGGCAGCACCAGAGGACACGTGTTTCGCCGTGTTTGCGGCTCATCGGCCCTGGGTAGCTGCGCATCGTTCCGAATTGGCAAACCAGGGGTCACTCAGCGAGCGATATACACCTGGGAGGGTGACTGAGCACTCCTCAATGCCACAGTGCAAGCCAGTGAATTGTAATGCAGGAAAAAAAAAGCCATTAAAGAAACAAATAAATCATACTAGACGTGTTTGAAATTCAAACTTACAGATTAATATGGCTTCTATGGCTGCACGCAGAGAAACAGACACTCATGGAACGATGCGGCAGCACCAGAGGACACGTGTTTCGCCGTGTTTGCGGCTCATCGGCCCTGGGTAGCTGCGCATCGTTCCGAATTGGCAAACCAGGGGTCACTCAGCGAGCGATATACACCTGGGAGGGTGACTGAGCACTCCTCAATGCCACAGTGCAAGCCAGTGAATTGTAATGCAGGAAAAAAAGCCATTAAAGAAACAAATAAATCATACTAGACGTGTTTGAAATTCAAACGTACAGATTAATATGGCTTCTATGGCTGCACGCAGAGAAACATATACTCATGGAACGATGCGGCAGCACCAGAGGACACGTGTTTCGCCGTGTTTGCGGCTCATCGGCCCTGGGTAGCTGCGCCTCGTTCCGAATTGGCAAACCAGGGGTCACTCAGCGAGCGATATACACCTGGGAGGGTGACTGAGCACTCCTCAATGCCACAGTGCAAGCCAGTGAATTGTAATGCAGGAAAAAAAGCCATTAAAGAAACAAATAAATCATACTAGACATGTTTGAAATTCAAACTTACAGATTAATATGGCTTCTATGGCTGCACGCAGAGAAACAGATACTCATGGAACGATGCGGCAGCACCAGAGGACACGTGTTTCGCCGTGTTTGCGGCTCATCGGCCCTGGGTAGCTGCGCATCGTTCCGAATTGGCAAACCAGGGGTCACTCAGCGAGCGATATACACCTGGGAGGGTGACTGAGCACTCCTCAATGCCACAGTGCAAGCCAGTGAATTGTAATGCAGGAAAAAAAGCCATTAAAGAAACAAATAAATCATACTAGACGTGTTTGAAATTCAAACGTACAGATTAATATGGCTTCTATGGCTGCACGCAGAGAAACATATACTCATGGAACGATGCGGCAGCACCAGAGGACACGTGTTTCGCCGTGTTTGCGGCTCATCGGCCCTGGGTAGCTGCGCATCGTTCCGAATTGGCAAACCAGGGGTCACTCAGCGAGCGATATACACCTGGGAGGGTGACTGAGCACTCCTCAATGCCACAGTGCAAGCCAGTGAATTGTAATGCAGGAAAAAAAGCCATTAAAGAAACAAATAAATCATACTAGACGTGTTTGAAATTCAAACTTACAGATTAATATGGCTTCTATGGCTGCACGCAGAGAAACAGATACTCATGGAACGATGCGGCAGCACCAGAGGACACGTGTTTCGCCGTGTTTGCGGCTCATCGGCCCTGGGTAGCTGCGCATCGTTCCGAATTGGCAAACCAGGGGTCACTCAGCGAGCGATATACACCTGGGAGGGTGACTGAGCACTCCTCAATGCCACAGTCACCCTCCCAGGTGTATATCGCTCGCTGAGTGACCCCTGGTTTGCCAATTCGGAACGATGCGCAGCTACCCAGGGCCGATGAGCCGCAAACACGGCGAAACACGTGTCCTCTGGTGCTGCCGCATCGTTTCATGAGTATCTGTTTCTCTGCGTGCAGCCATAGAAGCCATATTAATCTGTAAGTTTGAATTTCAAACATGTCTAGTATGATTTATTTGTTTCTTTAATGGCTTTTTTTCCTGCATTACAATTCACTGGCTTGCACTGTGGCATTGAGGAGTGCTCAGTCACCCTCCCAGGTGTATATCGCTCGCTGAGTGACCCCTGGTTTGCCAATTCGGAACGATGCGTAGCTACCCTGGGCCGATGAGCCGCAAACACGGCGAAACACGTGTCCTCTGGTGCTGCCGCATCGTTCCATGAGTATCTGTTTCTCTGCGTGTAGCCATAGAAGCCATATTAATCTGTAAGTTTGAATTTCAAACACGTCTAGTATGATTTATTTGTTTCTTTCATGGCTTTTTTTCCTGCATTACAATTCACTGGCTTGCACTGTGGCATTGAGGAGTGCTCAGTCACTCTCCCAGGTGTATATCGCTCGCTGAGTGACCCCTGGTTTGCCAATTCGGAACGATGCGCAGCTACCCAGGGCCGATGAGCCGCAAACACGGCGAAACACGTGTCCTCTGGTGCTGCCGCATCGTTCCATGAGTATCTGTTTCTCTGCGTGCAGCCATAGAAGCCATATTAATCTGTAAGTTTGAATTTCAAACACGTCTAGTATGATTTATTTGTTTCTTTAATGGCTTTTTTTCCTGCATTACAATTCACTGGCTTGCACTGTGGCATTGAGGAGTGCTCAGTCACCCTCCCAGGTGTATATCGCTCGCTGAGTGACCCCTGGTTTGCCAATTCGGAACGATGCGTAGCTACCCTGGGCCGATGAGCCGCAAACACGGCAAAACACGTGTCCTCTGGTGCTGCCGCATCGTTCCATGAGTATCTGTTTCTCTGCGTGCAGCCATAGAAGCCATATTAATCTGTAAGTTTGAATTTCAATCACGTCTAGTATGATTTATTTGTTTCTTTAATGGCTTTTTTTCCTGCATTACAATTCACTGGCTTGCACTGTGGCATTGAGGAGTGCTCAGTTTCCCTCCCAGATGTATATCGCTCGCTGAATGACCCCTGGTTTGCCAATCCCGAACGATGCGCAGCTACCCAGGGCTGACGAGCCGCAAACACGGCGAAACACGTGTCCTCTGGTGCTGCCGCATCGTTCCATGAGTATCTGTTTCTCTGCGTACAGCCATAGAAGCCATATTAATCTGTAAGTTTGAATTTCAATCACGTCTAGTATGATTTATTTGTTTCTTTAATGGCTTTTTTTCCTGCATTACAATTCACTGGCTTGCACTGTGGCATTGAGGAGTGCTCAGTCACCCTCCCAGGTGTATATCGCTCGCTGAGTGACCCCTGGTTTGCCAATTCGGAACGATGCGCAGCTACCCAGGGCCGATGAGCCGCAAACACGGCGAAACATGTGTCCTCTGGTGCTGCCGCATCGTTCCATGAGTATCTGTTTCTCTGGGTGCAGCCATAGAAGCCATATTAATCTGTAAGTTTGAATTTCAAACACGTCTAGTATGATTTATTTGTTTCTTTAATGGCTTTTTTTCCTGCATATTTATATATACATATATATATATATATATATATATATATATAAAGAGGGAAAAGTCATTAAAGAAATAAGTAAATGACGCTAGACATGTTTGAAATTCAAACTTACAGATTAAGAAGGCTTCTATGGCTGCACGTAGAGAAACAGATACTCATGGAACGATGCGACAGCACCAGAGGACACGTGTTTCGCCATGTTTGCGGCTCATCGGCCCTGGGTAGCTGCGCATCGTTCCGAATTGACAAACCAGGGGTCACTCAGCGAGCGATATACACCTGGGAGGGTGACTGAGCACTCCTCAATGCCACAGTGCAAGCCAGTGAATTGTAATGCAGGAAAAAAAGCCATTAAAGAAACAAATAAATCATACTAGACGTGTTTGAAATTCAAACTTACAGATTAATATGGCTTCTATGGCTGCACGCAGAGAAACAGATACTCATGGAACGATGCAGCAGCACCAGATGACACGTGTTTCGCCGTGTTTGCGGCTCGTCAGCCGTGGGCAGCTGCGCATCGTTCGGGATTGGCAAACCAGGGGTCACTCAACGAGCGATATACATCTGGGAGGGTGACTGAACACCCCTCAATACCACAGTGCAAGCCAGTGAATTTTAATGCAGGATAAAAAAGCCATAAAATAAACAAGTAGATGACACTAGACGTGTTTGTTATTCAAAATTACAGATTAAGAAGGCTTCTATGGCTGCACGTAGAGAAACAGATACTGATGGAACGATGCGACAGCACCAGAGGACACGTGTTTCGCTGTGTTTGCGGCTCGTCAGCCGTGGGCAGCTGCGCATCGTTCGGGATTGGCAAACCAGGGGTCGCTCGGCGAGCGATATACATCTGGAAGGGTGACTGAGCACTCCTCAATGCCACAGTACAAGCCAGTGAATTATAAAGAGGAAAAAAAAAGCCATTAAAGATATAAGTAAATGACGTTAGACATGTTTGAAATTCAAACTTACAGATTAAGATGGCTTCTATGGCTGCACGTAGAGCAACAGATACTCATGGAACGATGCGACAGCACCAGAGGACACGTGTTTCGCCGTGTTTGCGGCTCGTCAGCCCTGGGTAGCTGCGCATCATTCGGGATTGGGAAACCAGGGGTCACTCAGCGAGCGGTATACATCTGGGAGGGTGACTGAGCACTCCTCAATGCCACAGTGCAAGCCAGTGAATTATAAAG
The DNA here is from genome assembly GCF_037126465.1 of Ornithodoros turicata. Classification (NCBI taxonomy): domain Eukaryota; kingdom Metazoa; phylum Arthropoda; class Arachnida; order Ixodida; family Argasidae; genus Ornithodoros; species Ornithodoros turicata. The sequence goes on from NC_088201.1 coordinate 181,352,539, forward strand.
AGGAAAAAAAAAGCCATTAAAGAAATAAGTAAATGACGTTAGACATGTTTGAAATTCAAACTTACAGATTAAGATGGCTTCTATGGCTGCACGTAGAGAAACAGATACTCATGGAACGATGCGACAGCACCAGAGGACACGTGTTTTGCCGTGTTTGCGGCTCGTCAACCCTGGGTAGCTGCGCATCGTTAGGGATTGGCAAACCAGGGGTCACTCAGCGAGCGATATACATCTGGGAGGGTGACTGAGCACTCCTCAATGCCACAGTGCAAGCCAGTGAATTATAAAGAGGAAAAAAAAAAGCCATTAAAGTAAATGACGCTAGACATGTTTGAAATTCAAACTTACAGATTAAGATGGCTTCTATGGCTGCACGCAGAGAAACAGATACTCATGGAACGATGCAGCAGCACCAGATGACACGTGTTTCGCCGTGTTTGCGGCTCGTCAGCCCTGGGTAGCTGCGCATCGTTCGGGATTGGCAAACGAGGGGTCACTCAGCGAGCTATATACATCTGGGAGGGTGACTGAGCACTCCTCAATGCCACAGTGCAAGCCAGTGAATTATAAAGGGGGGGAAAAAGCCATTAAAGAAATAAGTAAATGACGCTAGACATGTTTGAAATTCAAACTTACAGATTAAGATGGCTTCTATGGCTGCACGTAGAGAAACAAATAATCATGGAACGATGCGACAGCACCACAGGACACGTGTTTCGCCGTGTTTGCGACTCGTCAGCCCTGGGTAGCTGCGCATCGTTCGGGATTGGCAAACCAGGGGTCACTCAGCGAGCGATATACATCTGGGAGGGTGACTGAGCACTCCTCAATGCCACAGTGCAAGCCAGTGAATTATAAAGAGGAAAAAAAAAGCCATTAAAGAAATAAGTAAATGACGCTAGACATGTTTGAAATTCAAACTTACAGATTACGATGGCTTCTATGGCTGCACGTAGAGAAACAGATACTCATGGAACGATGCGACAGCACCAGAGGACACGTGTTTCGCCGTGTTCGCCGGCTCGTCAGCCCTGGGTAGCTGCGCATCGTTCGGGATTGGCAATCCAGGGGTCACTCGTGCAGCCACACGTGCAGCCATAGAAGCCATCTTAATCTGTAGTTTGAATTTCAAACATGTCTAGCGTCATTTACTTATTTCTTTAATGGCTTTTTTCCCTCTTTATAATTCACTGGCTTACACTGTGGCATTGAGGAGTGCTGAGTCACCCTCCCAGATGTATATCGCTCGGTGAGTGACCCCTGGTTTGCCAATCCCGAACGATGCGCAGCTACCCAGGGCTGACGAGCCGCAAACACGGCGAAACACGTGTCCTCTGGTGCTGTCGCATCGTTCCATGAGTATCTGTTTCTCTACGTGCAGCCATAGAAGCCATCTTAATCTGTAAGTTTGAATTTCAAACATGTCTAGCGTCATTTACTTATTTCTTTAATGGCTTTTTCCCCTCTTTATAATTCGCTGGCTTGCACTGTGGCATTGAGGAGTGCTCAATCACCCTCCCAGATGTATATTGCTCGCTGAGTGACCACTGGTTTGCCAATCCCGAACGATGCGCAGCTACCCAGGGCTGACGAGCCGCAAACACGGCGAAACACGTGTCCTCTGGTGCTGTCGCATCGTTCCATGAGTATCTGTTTCTCTACGTGCAGCCATAGAAGCCATCTTAATCTGTAAGTTTGAATTTCAAACATGTCTAGCGTCATTTACTTATTTCTTTAATGGCTTTTTTCCCTCTTTATAATTCACTGGCTTGAACTGTAGCATTGAGGAGTGCTCAGTCACCCTCCCAGATGTATATCGCTCGCTGAGTCATCCCTGGTTTGCCAATGCCGAACGATGCGCAGCTACCCAGGGCTGACGAGCCGCAAACACGGCGAAACACGTGTCCTCTGGTGCTGTCGCATCGTTCCATGAGTATCTGTTTCTCTACGTGCAGCCATAGAAGCCATCTTAATCTGTAAGTTGGAATTTCAAACATGTCTAGCGTCATTTACTTATTTCTTTAATGGCTTTTTCCCCTCTTTATAATTCGCTGGCTTGCACTGTGGCATTGAGGAGTGCTCAATCACCCTCCCAGATGTATATTGCTCGCTGAGTGACCACTGGTTTGCCAATCCCGAACGATGCGCAGCTACCCAGGGCTGACGAGCCGCAAACACGGCGAAACACGTGTCCTCTGGTGCTGTCGCATCGTTCCATGAGTATCTGTTTCTCTACGTGCAGCCATAGAAGCCATCTTAATCTGTAAGTTTGAATTTCAAACATGTCTAGCGTCATTTACTTATTTCTTTAATGGCTTTTTTCCCTCTTTATAATTCACTGGCTTGAACTGTAGCATTGAGGAGTGCTCAGTCACCCTCCCAGATGTATATCGCTCGCTGAGTCATCCCTGGTTTGCCAATGCCGAACGATGCGCAGCTACCCAGGGCTGACGAGCCGCAAACACGGCGAAACACGTGTCCTCTGGTGCTGTCGCATCGTTTCATGAGTATCTATATCGTATCATGAGCAGCCATAGAAGCCATCTTAATCTGTAAGTTTGAATTTCAAACACATCTAGCGTCATTTTTCTTATTTTTTAATGGCTTTTTCCCTCTCTTTATATATATATATATATATCAGGACAAAAATAGGCGGAGCTCTTTGGCTGCACGTATAGCATATGTTTGTAAGTCAAACGTCGCCATGCCAGTACTGGACAGCTGTTTCGGCCTTCTTGGGCCTCATCAGCAGTACGCGGGCAGGCAACGTTTGAGTGGATGGCGTCAGAAGGTCACGTAACACGTGATTCCTCCCGTCAGGGTGAGCTAAGTCACCACTGAAAGCCCAGTGCAAAGCCAGTGAAGTATACAAGGACAAAAAAAAAAAATAGGCGGAGCTCTTTGGCTGCTCGTATAGCATATGTTTGTAAGTCAAACGTCGCCATGCCAGTACTGGACAGCTGTTTCGGCCTTGTTGTGCCTCATCAGCAGTACGCCGGCAGGCAACGTTTGAGCGGATGGCGTCAGAAGGTCACGTAACACGTTTTTCCTCCCGTCAGGGTGAGCTAAGTCACCACTGAAAACCCAGTAAAAAGCCAGTGAAGTATACAAGGACAAAAAAAAAAAAAATAGGCGGAGCTCTTTGGCTGCACGTATAGCATATGTTTGTAAGTCAAACGTCGCCATGCCAGTACTGGACAGCTGTTTCGGCCTTCTTGGGCCTCATCAGCAGTACGCGGGCAGGCAGCGTTTGAGCGGATGGCGTCAGAAGGTCACGTAACACGTGATTCCTCCCGTCAGGGTAAGCTAAGTCACCACAAGAAAAATGGCTGCGCCCATGTGTGTTTCGGAATGAATTACCTATTTTTTTTGACATGGTACTGTACCGAACTGAGAGAACGAAGGTGTATTTTGGGGAGAGCTGGATGTGGGCTTTCAGAATATCACAACCGTTTCGACTATTTGGGATATCGGCATAGCTGACCTTTAAGGTGAGAGCACCTTATTGGCCCGTGTGTCGGAGTGTGGCCAAACACTACAGTTCCTGTATTTTTTTTTCCTATTGTTGATGTTCGAGGCGTTTATTTCAACAAACACGAACATGATGACAAACATGTGATAATTAAGTTTCGTAATATGTTCATAACAACATACATTTCGTTTATATCAGCGTGGCGTCGTCATCCCAGACATGTACTAAACTAAAAGTAAGTAAGCGCAAGTTAATATTAACTTTTAAGTCAGAAGTATTTGTGATGTCCAATCTGTGTTCAGATATCCACTAAAATACAATCCGGGGACATATCTGGGATGACAAAGGAGGGTTAAAATGCATATCTCGCGGACGTCCTGTAGATGTAAGTTGGATCCTCACGAACCTCCAGCAGATATCCAAATATCCAGAATTAGATATCACATAGGTGTTGCCTGGATGTAAATGGTTTACTGGGAAGGCGATAACGTACGATGCACTAAAACTCGCTACTCCTTATGATACACAAAAGGTAGTGTGCAACTCCAGATTCCCAGGTTAAAGGGTCAAGAATTCGTACTTGACTGCAGCCACTTTCGAAAGGTCCCTTTGCCTTGTCAAGTTCTCCAGTCCTTTCAGAGACCACTCTTTCCGGATTAGAACAGTGCCAAACTGTGAAGATGTTAAACGATGCCTCCGCTCTTCGTGCCACGTGGGGCTTTCAGATTGCTGGCGCGTGTTCCTCTCGATAGCTTCTGCTGTCACACGTGTGGTACATAGTTTCTGTAATATGAAAAAGCAAAACTAGGTGAAGCAAATTTCGCTATGCCAAGGCACGGACTATAATGTTATTGCAAAATGGCTAGCACAACACATATAAAAGTGCATGCAAACGACGTTGTGATATATTTAATGGCCAAGTAAATAACGAAATCCCTCGCAGCATTAAGTAGTAGTTGCAGCTGATGCCGTCTGAAGATATAGTGATAAACCTCTGACCCGCACAATATTCTTTGCCTTGAGCTCCAGTGGAGGATCCCATGTTGCGCAGGCCTGAAAGAAGGTGACTAGTGGAACAGGTCTTGCAGTGGTCTGGCGAGCTGGTGAGATTCCAGACACTTGAGCTTTAAAACCATGGGGCAGAGTCGACTGCTGATAACTCATAACTGATGAGATTGAGGCTGGGCCAAATCTTGATCTCTTGTGCTGTGGCTGAAGTGTTAGAAGAAGGCCCCTAGCAAATTCATTCGCAGGGTCCATCATGAGCAGGTCATCTACAAGACTTCGCTTTGCACTTGCTTGTTCATGTTCATCCCTTGGATGTGCACGACACTTCTTTGGTCTTGTCACTTTTGGCAGCACTTTACCGCCTTCTCTCACCTTCCTCCAGTCCACGGACTGAATAGAGCCACCTTTAATCTTATTACCACGGGGCACCCTCCACTGCTGTGGTAGATCAGTGCAGGACAGCTGATCAGGTGCCTCCGAATACCCTTTTGACTGGAGAAGCAACACAGTCCTCAGGACTCCTACATCGTGGTTGCAGGCGAGCTTTCCTGCAGGGCATTCGCAGATTCCGTCAACAACTCCAACCGCCTTGTCCAGCGCATACATGACAGGATAGGCACCTGCATTCTTCATCTTGCTCGTGAAGCACCCAGCCTTGATGAAGACAAGTCCACTATGTCGAGGAAATTAGGCGTTAACACAATATCATTTATGTACGCTCCATCGCCCGAGCAGCCTCTCGAAAAAGTACACGGCGACCACCGCGCTTCGTCTTCCACGTTTTCGCAAACAAGACATCGCAGGAGAAGTAACATGCTTTGTGTGGGGGGTGAAAGACTGACTGAGAAAAAGAGATCTCACCTTTTTTTGCATTTGTTTGTTCTCAGTGTTTTCAGGTCAACGTAGGCTTCAACGAAGAAGTTATAACTTCGGTCGAAGCTTCGCTCCGTGCCCGACCTACTCATGTAAAAGTCCCGAATGATCTGTCGTGACAACGGGGGTATCACTGTAAGGTCCTTTTGCCGTCCTAATATAGGAAAAACCACGGAACGCGGTGGTGGTGGTGGTGGTGGTGAAAGGGCTTGCCGTTGTCGGCCTCACGTATGTGGGCAACGTCAACCGGGCAACGGAACGCTGTGGACATTGCGCCATCGTCATGCCCACTGAAGCAACGCCTTCCCGGACTCTCATCAACAATGGCGGCGATCGAACAGGGTTGCTCGACTGACCCGGCATTGCACAGGGTTGGCGACTACATTTTGCAAAGCGTCTATATATATATATATATATGCGAAGAAACAGGTAGAATAGACCCGAGATTACAAACAGATAATACAATGGGAGTTTATTAAAGATTAAGGGGGCAAGTCGACACTGCAACAGCAGCCTGCCTTTGACATTTGCAAGCCCCGTTGAAGGCCGCTGCTGTCGAAGCGTCGACTTCCCCCATAATCTGTAATAAACTCCCCTTGTTTTTTCGTAGCTGTTCGTAACATTTGGTTCTTTCCGGACTCTTCTCTGCATCTGTTCTGGACACCATCGGACTTCGATCGTTATTGTAAAGGGGCACGTTATTTTATTCCCCCCATTCCACCAAGCACTGGGGTAGAGTATCGCCTGTTGCGATGAAACTCCCCACTCTCCAAGGCCGAAAATAAAGTTGTTGTTGTTTGTTTGGTTCTTTCTGCTTTTTCTTTTCGTATATTAATTTCATAATCACCCACACTAGTTAGCCCTTTACTTACATGCATACATGTATTTTAATTTCGGGGCCACCCGCACAAGTTAGCCTTTCAGCCAGTGGTGAAGCCCGAGTCACCTATCTTCAAGTTTCGTCCTGTTGAAAGCTGTGCTGACTGCCGAAACGGCGGCCCCTAACTGTAACTACAGTTATCCTACAGTTGGCAATACGACTGTAAATCTATTTCCAGTAATACCCATTTATTTTTTTAATGTCATAAAAGTAGCAATTGTTTTTAATCCTCATACGGCTTCCCAAGTCTCTTCACTACTTGTGGCCTGTATCTTTTTCGGGTCCATCTGTACCAAGTTTATTACGAATTGCTTTTGCGAACATTATCACGATTAAAAAGGAAACTACACGAGCTTTGAGCATTGTGCGGCATGCGCCCCTTTTGCACTGATATGAGTGTTCCAAAATTTAGCATGGGGTGTAACATAAGTGTGACCGGGGTGTATTCGTACATTACACCCCTTTTACACGAACACGGGTGCTTAGTGGGTTGTAGTATAAGTGTAATTCGGGTGTGTCCCCATAGTACGCCCTTTTCACACTGGGAAGGGCGTAAAAAAAATTCACTCTGTAGGCGCACGCGAAGAATGCTTGTGAGGTGAAGCCCAGTGCTGCTGAATTGGTCTTCCGTGGATGAGTGCAGAATCACTCAAAGAACAATATTCGTTTTCTTTTCATTACTTTTGCCACCTGGGCATCAGAAATTGTGTTCACTGAGGCATCGGGGGCTGTGTATATCTGTTCTTTTCGTGTCGATGTACATCCAGGGGTTGAAACCGAAACGAATATTGTTCGGTTATGGCTATGGTTTAGTGTCAGAAATGTGAAAGTGGCTTCCGGTTACGGGATTCGCCGTTTCAATATGTGCGGTTACCGGTAACCAAATAGTTGAACTGGTATTTTCTCGGTTTTCTCTATGATTTGTCTGCAGGCTGCGTGGTTGTCGCAAAATGAACTACAAAGTGCAAACGGGTAAAAATGAACCTATTTATCTGTTGCGCTTCAAAAAGGGTGCTGCAGTGCCACCTGGTAAGTCGACGAAAGAGGGAACGCACTTTTGCCATTTGCGATATTCCCCGCAAAATAATTTGTTGCCGTCTCTATTATGTAGTGCACATCCATTTGTAATAAGCTACAAGGCAAGAAAAACAGCGTGCGCTGTGCAGTCAAGCAAACAGATGTGGAAACAAACAACGCGCACCGGTTCATATCTAAATGATCACAATAACACGGTTCATAATTCACAAAGGCCGTACGCAATTCCTGTCATACGATGCGTATGTCATTCGATTAAGGGTCCATCGTAATATAGTATGTTGTCTACACAACTTCTGAATGAAAAACACATAGCGAAGAGACCTACCTTAACAAAAGCACGCGCTGCACCACTATTCACGGTTGTATAGCGATACAAACATAGCATACAGTGTTGTTCCCGTTCACGCTTGAACCGATTCATATGAACCGGTAATCGAAACCGCATTCTTCGGTTCATATTACGGTTTCGGTTAATTGGCGATGGTAAATTGCGGATACGTTCCGCTCATCGGATTCAGCGTCCGGATACCCTCCGACAGAGGGTGCGCTGGGCATCCGACGAAGGGGGCGTGACCGAATAGATAAAAGCGGGGGGCTCGTTATCACGGAGAGCCTTTTTTGGTTTGGGATTGCCTGCTGCCGGGAGGCTTTGGTCTGAAGGACAATAAATCTGGGGCCCTATCCTGGTCAAAGTAATCTACCTCGATTACTTGAAATTTCTTCTGTCATTGGTGCACAATCGAAATAGGCGTGAATATTAAAAGCGGTTGACACCTTCTATCAACCAATCGCCCCACGTGTTATCTTGGAAAGCGACCCGCCTTATCGGTGTTTCCTCCTGAGAATCCGAAGGCCACACCCGTGCTAGATTACTAGATTACTTTTCAGCTTTGAAACTAATCTTTTACGTCATTGTTACGGCAAAATGACGTAGGGTCACGGTCCGAGATTAGGGCCGAGAGGCTGCGAAGGAAAACTAGGTATAAATTTCAATTGAAACGGGCGGGATTTAAGGGCGGAGTGTTTCGTGGCAGGCCCGCCCTACAGCTTGTGACGTAAAGTAATCGAGGTCGATTACTTTTGACCAGGATAGGGCCCCTGGTATGTCTGTTTGAATTTCTGTGTGTGCTGCTTGTTCCTTTGCGCGCGGAACGGACGGGCTGACGCCCCGAGGTTGTGGGAACGTAGGTTTCCACACGCTTAAGGTTCTTGAAAAAAAAAAAAAAAGCTTTCCAAGCGGTGTCCGGTTTCGTTCCGGTTTCAGCCCCTCGACACATGTCTGGACGCCGCAGCGAAGGGAATAAGCGTGGCACGTGCAGAGGTGCCAGAGTTCCCGCTCGGTAAATGGGATCTCTTCCAGGGATATATTCTCCTCCACTTGGGTGAGGGGGGATGGGGAAGGGCAGGATATGCTCCTCGAGCAGCCATTGCTATGTTCTTCCCGTTTTGTTGGAATTATGAAGATCTGCTTCACAGTGCTACTTAGTGATGATATAATATCTAAAAACACGTACGAAGTGTTCCAGGAACAGCATGTGAGAATTCAGATATTATATACTCCTGCAGTTACGAAGAACCTCGTCGTCATTACAATAAAAGGGCTAACAGATGCTTCCACGTTTCCCAGGAAGTAGAATCATCGCCAAACGTAACAGACCCACAATTAATAACGAGCCACATTGTACATCACATTTAACACGAAATAATACAACTACAATGTCGGATTATGTGTTTCATCTTTATGTGCAGGTGTTGGCAGAGTTTGATATTTGATACTATGATATGTACTTCCATGATAAACGCAATGCCTCATAAGTGAACTGCATGACGCGGCAAATGAAGTTTACTCTCCATCGAGGCACGAAAAATGGATCCCACAGTCTTCCTGATTTTGCGCGCCTTCCTCGCATGCTTGTGGTTCCGTAAGTAAAAACCTTCTCTAAGTGTTGCCCCTATCTCTTTCATGTTTTTAATCCATTGCATGGATTGAGTAAGTAGCTACTTCGTTTAAGCAAAGGGAAGTGGCCACGTTTTGTGTGAAATCTGTCGAATACGCCATCACCCTGAATGGTGACTGCAGACCAGACTTGTACGTATCTTGAGTACGTACTCAAAATACAGTATTTTAAATACGTTTTCTGGTATTTTGGTACTCTACTGAATACTATTTGCAAGAAGTATTTTTAAAGTATTTCAAATACTTTTTCAGTATTTGCTACTGAAAATACTTTCCTTCCTCGTCAAGCCGTATCCAGCACTTCCAAGCAGTGTCCAGATTTTCAGCTCACTGGAACATAACCCTCGTTTTTCTTTGTTTTTTTTTGGGGGGGGGAATTCACGGGTCTGTCATTTATCCTCTCGTACGATGGGCTGGCCGCACGTTTGGCCCTGCTTGTTAATTATACCGGCCCCTATGTCAGAAAACGGTTCTTATTCATATTGCGAGATGAATATTCAGGGGATGAGGTGCAAGAGAATCCCTTCATTTATTCCCTTGGCCTCCAAAGCAATGAACACGAGCGAGAGCTGACATACAGGCATACCTGCCAACTCTCTCGATTCATCCGGGAGACTCCCGGAATCAGACCGGTTTGTACGATTGTGCGACCGAGAACCAAATCTCCCGGAAAATTCAGCTTCCCCCTCTATATCTCAAACGTCTGCTTTTTCTCTGGCCACATAGACGTAAACGTCAATCCAGTACCAGCCCGATTGTCATTGGCATCGCTGCGGTTCTGGTCAACAGGATCATAGTCATCATCATCATGGCTCTGGTTCTAGCACTTCTAGTTTCCGGGCATTTCCTTCATGTTTTCGTGCGACAAAGGTGCCTTTGAACTGTTTCTGCGTGAATAGTGCACATCACGGCTCAGTGTAAGCCAAACAAGTATCTACACGTGTTTCTGAAGCCATGCACGGAAGAATTGGGACGCGTGATCGCGTCCAGGAAAGGCACCATGTGTTCTGCACAGTTTACGGCTGCGACATCAGCATTCCGCGTGCAGGGTGATCGACATTGTTAGCCATGTTACGTCGAGAAAGCAAAAGAACTACCTTAAATGCCAAGACAAAAAGTGCTAGTTAGGTCAGTCTTTCCGAAAGCAAGACAAGGACTACGATGTTATCCGCACGGGCCCTCGCCCTCCGTGTTCCCAACTGCCGACGGTACAAAGCGTACCTCTTTGCAGCGTCGGGAATTGGAAACACGGAGGAGGATTGTGCTTTGAACTAAGTTGACTGCAGTTGTCGGTGAAATGGGGAACCGCGCACAAGTGCTCATGATACGCGCTGATCTGACCACAACGATGTACAGCTGTGAATGATGGTTCTGACTAATTATGCGAACTACTTTTTCATGACTCGTTAACTAACTCGTTCAACAACTATTATGTTTAAGCTCTCCTGGAAATTCCAGATGGGCTTTTGAATTTCAGACACATTACTGAGGTAGTGCTGAACGAGTAGTGTTTAATGTGAGGGAAGTTCAGCATCGCGAAGAGAATAGAAACATAGTTTGCTGTCTTCACGTTCTTTTGAGAAAGTGTCATAGCGTTGTCACAGCTTGACACCCAGATAATTTCTGGGAGAGTGCAAAGTCTGTTGCTGCCAAGCCTGTGCCTGATGTGCCTGCGGGGTCAAGTGTGCTCCTACTACACGCAAATAAATACGCACATATGCAAATAAAAGCCTCCCAACATCGGCTTTCTCTTACCCCCCCCCCCCCCCCCCCCGATTTTGAAATCTCCCTAATTTGGATGCTCCCAAGTTGGCAGGTATGCAGGATGGATTAGGAGTTTTGGATCAGAACATATCAGCAAAGTTTACTTGAGTTCACCAAAGTTCATCAAACATTACTTGACACTAGGACCTTGTACGTTTTCCTTTGTACGGCCGCCTTCAGAATACGCCTACACTTACTACTAATACTGAAGTACGATAATTTTAGATACTGTAAGAAGTATCTTAAATAGTTCTTAGATTATTTAGTCCTCTACTCAGATTTTTTAAGTTTTGAGTATTTTGTACGCAATTTTAAATACCTTTGCGCAGTATTCTGTACATGTCTGCTGCAGACTAGAATTCTTGTCGGAGATGGGGGAAATTCATTACAAATCAATACCGGTAAAGCATTACATGCCGGCAACAGCAATCCTTGTGCATTACATTTTGCGGTGCAGCAATGGGTATGGCATGACATATCAGCAAGTCAGCTACAGTCATTCTTTCGTTTGCGCAAGAACGCGTGTTGTTTTTCATCTTCCCCGCCGCAGCCAAAAACGAAAGCAAAAATAAAAAAATACGGAGGTGTTTTGACTGCTCCATTATTTATTTATTGATCTTTATTCACATATTAGTACATACTGCAGCTTTTTTTAGGGTATAACAGTACTGGGTTAAAAAAAAGGCTAATTTAACTAATTTAAACAATACGGGTGAGTTTTGACTGCTCCATTATTTCTTTATTTTTATTTACATATATTGGTATATACAGCAGCTTCACTTTGTGGGTATAACAGCGCTGAGCTGAAAAGAAACTAATTTAACTGCAACTCTCGAACACAACAATCAATGGCATTCCACTCACTAGCACATCGTGGCAAAAAGCTATACCTATAATAATCAAATCTGCGTAAGTACCGGACAATACTTCATCTGTGAGAACTTTTTAGAGAGGAAGTGCCACTAAAGGAGATATATTGTTCCAAAAGGATTATTAAACTGCTATTAACAGCAGCATGAAAAGTTTTTTAGATGGGGTGCCCGGTGCCTGATGTGAAGTGATGTCAAATCATGACCAGTGAGTATTGCACTGGGAGAATACAGGGGATCATATCGAGACGACATAAAACGAGCCACCCTGTGTTGCACGCTCTCTATGTTAGTGATGTGTGATTTGTTGAAATACCTCTGCAACATATTTCTATATTGTGGACGTATTAAAGCTTTCAACGCAATTAGTTTCTTATTATATTAATTTTTTTATTGTGCCTTTGCAGAGGGACACTGAATCCCTGTCGGGGTAGATGACTCCACACCGGAAGTTCTTAATGCCCTTCTTAAGCATCATAACATTTTTAAGTTTAAGGGAATTGCAAGAGAACCAGGGCCGCCTATATTTCGAACAAAGACTACTCTTCTGAAGAAAAATCCCCGTTCGAAATGTCGGCAGTCCTCCCCGTCTTGAGGCACTTCCCTTAACATCTCCTTACCGATTTGTCGCGACTTATATCTCCATTTATTTTATTCTTCTATCACACCACATCACATCTACCCTCTGCTAACTTTTGAAGTTTTTCCATGTAACCATATGGATTTGGTTTCATGGCAAGTACCTGGAAAGGACTCATAGCCGCATTGTGGGGGGAAGGGCTTGGAACTATAAGAGTTAAGCACAAAAACACCATAACAAGAACAGGGTGTAATCCACTTCATAATTAGTCCATACGAAGGACTATAGTGAGGTCACGTCAAGAGCTCTTCAACAGTGATGGCCAGCAGCTCTTAAAGGGATCCATGTCATTTCCTCACTGGGCATTTGCTCGCCATCCGGAAGCTCAAGGCGGGCATATGCTCGCCAAGTTTTTTTTCTGTGTCTGCTGTTTTCCCAAGTTATGTGTCGTGATTGAGGGCATAGCATGAGAGAAAAAAAAAGTTTGCCGCACGAGAACATACTTTGATGTGACTGAGGGGGAGGGGGGATGACTGATGGGAAACCTGAAATTTCTGCATCATGTTTTCAGCCACGCGCATGAATGAAGCTCCTTAATTGTAAAATAATTCATGCATGTGCACAAGTATAGAAGCATGGGGGATATATTTATTAAGAAAAAAGAAAAGAAGGAAAAATAAGGAAAGGTTAGCCAGTCAGAGTCGGCTTGCTATTTCACACACAAAAAAAAAGGATAAACGGAAAAGCAGAGAAAAAAGAAAAGGACAGAAAGGAAAGGTAGCAGCATGTTAGAGACATAGTACGACTAACCTGATAGAGGGTTATGTCGGTAAAGAGGGAGCATGAGTGTAATAATTAGAACCTGGATTTTTACACACAACAAAGCCATCTTTTATAGGCGCCTATAAAAAAGCGCTCAAAATCACGATTAAGGAGAAATACTAGGATTTATTGATTTTATTTCATCTGTAGCTTTGAAACTGGAGAAACAAAGTGAAACAAAGGAATTTATTGACAGAAAAAGAAAAACGGAAAAGGAAAGATGAAAGGGGAAACGTCAGTCAGTCAGCACACCGGCTTGCTATTCCGTTGTAGCGGGCCGTGGACAACGACGAAGATGCCCACGCGCCTGGAGCACCTGCCTCAGTTCCACCGGCGCGGCCATGGAGATAGGCCACCGTCATCGCCTCTCCGTGGCATACCATCACCGCCTGTCGGGACTCATGTTGGGATGTTGGGCTGAACATCAAGTTCGGAGCAATTCGGCCCTTCACCATCCCAAATTTCTGACGACACCATCGACTAGCACTGCCACGGCACGCTCTCCCTGGAAGCCACCGCCATTACTCGACTCATCACGACGACATCACGACCGCTGTTCGCCGTTCTCGACCGCTCTCGATCAACACGCCGACCGCTCCCGTCCCGTTTCCGATCCGCTTCCGATCCACTGCTGACGACCCACCGACCCGCACCGCTCGACCGACCGCTCACTGATCATCGCATCCGCCCATCGGCCATCGTTTCACGGATTCCAGGGACCGACCTCCGCTGTCCATGGCTTCCGGCGCACTGACGACGCACCGCTTCATTTCCACATCTCGACTCGCATCCGCTGCCGGCCGCGACAACTGAGCAACGTACTCCCCTGCCGGTTTCGGCAGTCGCGGCAGCAGACGCCACGGCACGCTTCAGCCGGCGTCTCGGCAGTCAACACAGCTAACGCAGCCTCACTTCCTGGGACCATACGAGCTCTCGCTTCCGTGCCGGTTGCGGCACCCCAGACGACTTCAGCGCCCGTCCACGACTTCAACGACTTCGCCCCTCATCGACCTCTTCCTGCCACGTGCGCTGTGCCGTGCCATGGACATGTCCAGCAGTGCGCGTCATCCACGGCCGCTCCTGCTTCTCCCTCCTGTGTCGACGTGATTCTTCGACCTTTCTTGTTGCCGCTGCGCGTCTGAGTGGGGAGCACTGTAGCGGGCCGTGGACAACGACGAAGATGCCCACGCGCCTGGAGCACCTGCCTCAGTTCCACCGGCGCAGCCATGGAGATAGGCCACCGTCATCGCCTCTCCGTGGCATACCATCACCGCCTGTCGGGACTCATGTAGAGGAAATACCATCGTCCTCTACACCCTAAAGGAAACGCCCTAGCTCAGAGCAGCCCAAGAGGCCCGTATCACGCAGAAAGGAGAGCACCGCCTTTGTGACACTCGACTGGCTAGCTCCCCCCGCAAGAACAATACCGTAAATGGGATTTGTGTCTGTCTGGTTAAAGGAGCAAGTGACATTTAACATGTCACGAGACCCTGCTTCCTCTCTGAAGCTGTCCATCAGGACTCACCAAGCAAAACATTTTCGCTCTGCCGTGTGTTGTCATTGTGCAAACAAATTTACGAAAGACAATCGCAGAAAGCAGTCGTGGACGAGAGACACGAGCTCGAGTAACGTAGTAGTATAAGGTCTGGCCGTAGTAAAAGCATAGTGAGCAGACGGCGCGTTTATTGACCCCTGACCACCACCCGTGGTGTAGTGGTTAAGCGGATCGCTTTCCACGCCGAGACTGGGAGGTGACACGGGTTCGAATCCTGTCACCGGCTGTGTTGTCTGATGTTTTCCCTGGGTTTTCCGAAGACTTCCCAGACCGAATGTCGGCACAGTTCCCTCTGAAGTCAGCCCAGGACGCACACTAACCCCCTGTCCCCCACTCTTTCCTGCTGTCCTCTCTCCATCTGTCCACGTCTGTACGCCGCTCATAGCCACAGTTGCCTCGCGGCGCTTACACGGAATTAAAAAAAAAATATTGACTCGTGGGCCGACTTTACTCGTGAATTTTTTCAGCACGCGGTGGGTGGCGCGTGGGCGGAAGGCTACCAGTGCGCTTATCGTCGCACAGTTTTACGCCTGGGCCGACCTCGTTCGCAATTTTTTTTTCGTGCGCGGTGGGTGGCGTGTGGACAGTTGACATGCAAGTATGAACATGCACGCTGGCAACTCCGCCAAACGATGCCACCGTCGCACCTAAGCCGACTTCTTTCGCGGCTTTTAACGCCTGGGCGAACTTCAATCACGAATTTTTTCCGCGCGCGCTTGGTGGCGTGTGGGCGGCTTATACGCAAGTATAGACATGGAAAGGGCATTCATGCATAAAAGCAGAGTTCGAGATAACTCGAAACTGGTAACTTGTAACTTAACTCGGTACTTTTGCGCCGTGGTAAGTTTCAGAGGAACTCGTTCTTTTTTAGGTAACTTTGCCAAAGTAACTTAAGTTAAGTTCCAACCTACTTTTAACTCGATTTTCACTCACGTTCACATATTTTCTTGCTTTCTCTCCGGTTCCTTCATGGCATTTTTTGCCATAAAATGTGATATTCATTCAAGTACAGTATTTCATTCAGGAAGTAAGAACCGCTGCCATTGAAATGAAGCTGAACCATTGTGCGCCCACAGGGAGTAAGATGCAAAGCGTTCCAATAGACCTCTACCAGAGAAACGTCATCATGACATAGACAGACTGAAAGCGAAACAAATCGGAAGGAGAGGGCTGGGTTCCACGACCGGGCACTTGTTCGCCGACCCCCATTGAATGAAAAGTAGGACCGAGGGTCGCGTCCCTTTAAGGGACCATATCGTAATCCCCTCAAGACCATTCCTCTTGGGCGCGACCTTGTTCACCTCTAGCTTCGAGCGTAGTTCAATTCTACCAAATTTTTGCGCTGTCGAACACTGTGACGGCATTGTTTACAAACAGGGAGAGGTCTATTGTTGGACATAAACGAAAACGATCTAAGCGTGTTGCACTTCTCCGCAGGCAACTCAAGGTCTAACTCAACTGCTCACGCGGGCTGCACCTGTGTAATGCTATTTTGTGTCCGAAGTAACTTGGAAGTAACTCGTTCTTTTTTAAGTAACTCAGTAACTGCGAGTTACATTTCAGGCTGAAGAACTTCGATATTGACTTAGTTACATTTCGCACACAGTAACTTAACTTGTGACGAGTTCTTTTTGACGGGTAACTTCCCAATCTATGCATAAAAGTACATGTGGAAATATATTTATTATTGCCAACTGTACTCGGAATTGCAATGCCACTCTGTGAAGGGGAAAACTCCAGCCGAAAACCATCACGATCTGTAACAGAAGAAACACGGTAGAATACAATTTATTTATACAATACTTATTTATTAGAGGTATCATGCAATAGCGTTGAAGAGGTATCACACAGTAAGAATCAATCACAATAGTTTTTATTATCGGTAATCATACACGCAAGTTTTCAGTGAATCATAATTAAAATAGAATATCACATTTAATTAAAGATATTCTTAATTATTACAATTACAATCAAAATTGCAAATTTTATTATAAAAAGTCGAAGATTCCTATACGTGACCGCCATCATTGTGACACTCACAATAGTAGGGTTTTAATTCAATTACAAGTTCTGATAGATGTAAGTTATTGATTGTGCAGAACAGAGGCCACGAAAGACAAGAGCAACACAAAGGGACGAGACGAGCAGGGTGTCGAACCGCAAAAAATACGGGTTCGGTTCGGGTTCGGGTTCGCGTTGTTTTGATTTCGTTCCGGTTCAGTTCCGGTTCGGTCACGCCAAAAACCGAACGGGTTCGCAAACCGGTTCGCAGCCCCGAACCGGTTCGCGAACCGGTTCAACGCTTCCGTTTTATATGTTCCATAAAACTGCTTTTATCAGGAAATGCGTGGCTAGTAGCTTACTGCTGTTGTCTGCATTGACGTCTTTAGCGGTGAGGTAGCTCTTTAGCGAGAGAAATAAGAAATGGATGAACACTTATTGCAAATAGAGTCCACGCTGATGAAGCGGTGTTGTCCCGCTACTTTCTGTTCCCAAAATCTCTTTTTCACACGCACAGTGCCAGCAAGGTAAACTTAAACGAAGCCTAATAAGATGGACAGCGTAAGATAGACGACAGTACTTGCCGGCACACTGCCTTCGCAGCGTGAATCGATCTGAAACCGTACTGAAGCATGTCGAAAATAAGCCTGCCAGCCTTACTCTGTCCGAGCTCACAGCAGTGTACTAGTTAATCCACCTCACAAAGGCAATGTATCCCGACACAACTACACTACCAATATGCAGAACCACATTTACTTTTCAAACCACGACCAATCAAACAGGCACCGTTCTGCGTACGCCCCTTCTCCACTTCTCATGTTTCTGACTTGTTTAATTTTACTGCTCACGTGTAAAAAGAAATCTTGGGCGCTTATTTGATCACATATTCGTCGTGTAGAGCTACATAACTGGCCTTGCCTACTCCATTCCTGTTGCATTCGTCCGCGTGGCAGCTCGTCTCTGAAGAGTAGATGCCACACCGCGTGCGTGGGGCGCCAGCCGCGGCGCTCACAAGGACAACTGCGCTTCAACATGTTAAAAAGATACTGAAAGTATACTTACTATACGTCGTCGTCTGACTGGTAGGTGAAAATTTCTGAAATCCATGATATAGGCGCGTGATGATGATACCAATGTGTCTTCGTTCGGGGATAGAGAGGAACTCTTATGCTGACTTCTTTTATGTCCGAACCGTTTTGTTGCGAACCGGTTACCGCTATTATTTTTTACGGTTCTGCTCCGGTTCGGGTTCAACATTGTCATGAAAATTTCGGTTCGGGTTCGGGTTCGGTTCCGGCAAAAATAACGGTTCGGGTACGGTTTTCGGTTCGGGTTCGGGTTCGGTTCGACACCCTGGAGACGAGCACAAGAGGCAATAAAATCTATAACAAAGGACACCACATTTAGTTAAAGAAGACAATCTTAAATGATTGCAATCAAGTTATAAGTTTTATTATAACAACTCTGTGTCGTGATCACCATTACTGCAACACAAACAATTTTCTCATTATCATGCAGCGGGGACTTTCTTATTAAGTGCTGTAAGTATTTTCGAGCACAACATGGAATGTAAGTTGCATATGTTTTGTTCCAACATGATACAGCTTTTAATTAATCAATTTCTTATTAAGTGGATAGCATGGACGTAGGGAAATATTCAGAAACAACATACACGATCAACACCTAGCACTATTAGAGAGCCAAACCTGCGCATCATCCAACACGCAAACAACAGATACATGCAGGAATATAATAGCGAAACTATCTATCAAAACGAGGAACATTCAAAGTTAATATCTTGCAACTGTGACTAGCACAGGCTTAACCCTGAAGAACATAGGAACACAAACAATAGCAAGCAAGAAAAAAAGAACATACATCGATATCAGAGCGAACCGGTTTCTCTAAGGTATTCTCGAACATGTAAACAACAGAGGTAAATAATCTATCATTTGGTCGATCATAAAATCATCCTCGTGGCTTCAAAGGCCAATAAACAGGTACACGAGGCGCAGTTTTTTTTAATGCATTGTGATACGTTGCCGACGGCGAACGTTTTAAAAAAAATGTTGTCGTACAAAAGTAAATAATGGCTCCAAACCTACCGAATATTAACTGCACTCTTTGCCCTCATGCCCCGCCCTGCGATGTCCTGCCGACAACAGCGACACGTCATTTTGACGTCGCGCATCATCAGCCGTTTAGATGGTACGCTTATACATTTATTTTGTTGTAATATCGAGAAGCGAGGTCAATTCTAAACATATTCCCACTTGTCCAACCCAAGATAGCCAGTTGAAATCGTACCAAAAACTTTGTTTTATGAATTCAACACACAGAAAATAGACACGGCACAAGGAAAAACGACCAAGGCTCTCGGTTTTTCACCCTTCTCCTGAAAGCGGGGAGACCTTATCTCTCTATCCATACAACCAAAGCTAAGAAAGTGTGATGTTTTGTCACTCCAAAGGGGGGGGGGTACATTCATTTTCCTTCTTGCAACAAACAGGATGTTCTCAAGGCCGATTGCTAACCCGAAATTAGCACAAGGGCTATGTATTTTATTGTACATTTATCGCAAATAGATTCTAGCATTACTCGATTCTGAAGAACACAAGGATTCTATCAAAGCGGTCAATAGCCAGCACAAACGAAGAACATACATCAATATCAGAGCAAATCGATTTTAATCAAACATTTTCAAGCAAACGAGAAATATTATGACAACATCACCGAAGCAATACTCAGTCTAAAACGAGAAGCATAGCAAATTTAATCAATTTACTTCGAATTATATAATATTTTGCAACAGAAAGTTCTACATAGATGAACCACACAAAAACAACATCTGAAATGCAACTCAGAAATATGATAGATACTGAGATATATGGCTTTCCGAACTCACAGAATATTCGACTGAATATCATTATTTTTCTTACTCTCAATCGAGTGAACAACAGAAACAAATACAGGACAATTATTATTTCAGGCAGTCATTTTCAGGCAGTAATTTTCTAAGCAAGCGAGAGATATTTAAAAGTTTCCTACAGAGGAAATCAACAGACAGAATTGATACATCATGCATACATAATTCCCAACTCACAGAATATTTTTAATATCAATCGAGTGAACACGTGAAACAAAGTCAAAACATTCATTAATGCAGACAAATCATTTCTAAGACAGCAGTGTAAATACACCACAGAATCAGTACAGAAACTTGTCTTTTTCAATGAACAAACAGGATCAACTAGTGGATTCAAACAATAAAGCGAAGTGAATGGATGCCGCCGGCTATAAACTTCCCCCACACCGAAGTCACGGTTATGACCATAGGGAGGGGGGATTCTCGCGCGTCCTTGTACATAGAATTATTGAAAGCACACGTTTTTTTCTTACACATCACATATTTTTGTAAATCAATTTCTATAATTCTCATGGCAACATGGTCGGGATATTAGTAACATCCTAAACACGATAGCATAACAAATTTTTAAACCAGAAAATGAGCATCGGTATGCTTTTAATTAAGTGTAGACGCACACTTGAAAACAGAAAATGCTGCTCTACATCGAAGAGATGACAGACTTTGTACAGGTTTCCCTAGGTCATGCGAGGATGTGTATATAAATTCGGAGATGTGGTAGAAATTAGAGAATTGAAGGTGCAAGAATTTGTATGTAGAGTCTACAATAGCTATAAAAATATCTGCACATCCACATCAGAAGGACCACTAGGATTGATGATGGAGTTTTTGAGGTCGACTAACGAAGAATTGAAGTACTCGACACCAGATGTAATCGTAATCGTTGCAAAGGGCTTTGCATTCGTCAAGAAAGCAGTGATATAAAATTATCATATACAAGTGGTCTATATCCCGCGATTCATTATGGATTTGTTGAAATTACATCTCACTATTGACATGGAGAGTGCATAAAAAATCTTGTCACGCGATATGTTCCATTATCACGGCTATACAATTATTTTCTTCTGCCAGTTCTTGCAATGATGTGGAATTAGCAGAAGTTCATTATTGTTGTAATGGTCTGATGTATCACCACTTATTCAAACTCAATGACTATATCAAATGCGGTGGACCACCGGACGATTTTCAACTAATGCTCTCTTGTACGCCATTCAAGGATCTTCATACAAAGAAAGGAAACATTGGTAAGAGATTGTGCAAGTTCGTGGCAACTAAATGGAAGTTACTGAATCGATACAAATACGGCGGCATCATATCGATTGTGCTAATCAACGCTGGATTCAAGCGACCCATAAGAGAGAGAGAGAGAGAAATACATGATGACGATGATATGGGGATGACTTCCGCTCATTGAGCAGAATGCTACTCCGTTGCTAGTGGGGGGAAAAGAGAGGATGGTTATGAGGATGATGCTGACGACGCTGACAGGGTTTTAGAGAGAGTCGATCAGGCCGGTAGTTTGCAGGAATTTGATGAAGGGTCGTAAGACGGACATCTGCTATACACACTACTATATGATGCATTCTCAATTCACCAAACAAGACAACACACGAAAACTCCAATGCAACTTGTGCAACTTTTTAATCTGTATCATTAAAAATCTCAAACTTGTAAGAAGGTGTGTACAGTTTTGAGTTTGAAAATTGAAACACGAAAATTATATTTGGTGAAGAGTTTGTATTTTACCGCATTATGAGGAAGAAACCCCCACAAATTAAAGTATGCCCTTTCCATCTGTAGTGTCCATAAGCTATGACACCATGAATATGATGATAGTTCTTGCGTATGTCTCCGGGAAACCTCAGGCACATTTTGTGAATTGGATAGAAGATCTGCGTTGATGTGCAACCTGTGCTACTGATAACGATTACGTTTGCAAAAGGAATATTTGCTTAGAACATGTTATACTTAAGTTTACATATCTTCCATTGTGCTTATGCATGGTGCTCATCCTCATCGTATATTGGTTACACATTTCTGATGATAGTTGTGTGGTTCGCTTCTCCCAAAATCTGATTGCCAGTTCGAATGTTCTCATGTTCATTTGTGCGCTGTGTGTTACGAGGATTGCGTGATTAGAATTGTAGACTCCGCCTGCACATCATGCTTGTAAAGTCCCCCATTTACGTTGCAGCATTTGATAGTAGATTCCTTTCACCATATATTATCGAAAGATGTTATAGGCATTCTTTCAATTATACATTTGTCATTGCTCAAGAATAAGATAACAATAGAACTAGTTCAGCTAGTTGAGAAATATACACACTGTGCAATTTAATTCGCAAAATATGATACGTTTTTGCAAAAGATTTGTGATCCTCTTTTGCTAACAAAGATTGATGTCTCAAGCCTCTGAATTTCAATGACGTAATTGTTCCGATTCTTCTCCGTCAGTTCTACCCTTCAGATGCTGAAGTTGTAAAGATCGTGCCTCTCTGAATTCTGTTGTTGAACGGAGAGAGAGAAATAGTTTATTGGTATCCGGGAAAAAGTTATTTGCTGATCAGCTCCGATTACATATGATAATTACTTCACATAGTGTGGAATATTCATTTCCTTAGCAATCATCCTTCTCAATCTAACCATGCTAAATACAATCGCAGTTAATCTGTTTCTGTTGCGATGCATAGAATTCATTATATTGATGACAAATAAGTTGCATTTATTATTTCAGTTATACATTTGTTTATTTTGATAAAGTACAACTGTCCTATTCCAAACTCTGAAATTTTCGTTTGTTGTCTTGATTGATGGAAGGAAGGAAGGAAGGGAAGGAATTCCCGTGCTCTTCAAACCCATCGACGTCACCCGTTCCTTCTGGAAGGTCAACCCCAATGTTGTGGCTCGGGACATATGCGCTGCGGCGCAGGAGTCAATTTCTCACCATCGCATTAGCAAGGATGGCAGCTTGTGCGTCTTCGTGAAATCTCAAGGAGCGGTTTCCAACCTTTTGGCGCTTGAAGTAGTGGCGGGTATGGCTGTTTCCGCTTCAATCCCGTCATCATACGTGAATAACATGGGAAAGATCAACGACGTACCACTTGACTATGACAACAGTGATCTTGTTTCGTACCTGGCGCAAGAAGGCGTCATAGCGGCACGCCGCCAAGCGTGTCTTCCCATTTCGCCTATTCCCATTTTGCCTAATGCTTCTTAGCGGATTATCTCGCCATCCCTTAGCAAGTCCACCGACCTCGAACTGCAGGGGGTCCCATTTGGCCTAATGTATGCTGCAGACAGCCCCACTTCGCCTACTAATCCGTGTTACGTAAGAAAGAACGCGGTCCTCTAGCATGCTGCCAAAAGTCAATTTCGGATCTCTTATAACTTTATATGCAACCTTGTTGATTTTACTGAAGCATGAGGTCTGTATTTATAATTCATATTACATTAGGGTTTCTTCCCTCATCTGTTGGTTTACAAATATAGACTGTTGCAAGAGTGAAAACATGGTTTTTATTTACAGTTTTTTTTTTAATTAAAAGGGCAGCTTTCATTTCGGCACTTCAATATTCTTCCAAATTTGCAGCTATACTCAATATGCATTAGATGTCGCACGGCATCGAGGTACGACATCATGTCCTGTTCGCCATTCTGAATTATGGACTGCTCAATGACATTCTTAAGCAGTATCACAACTTTTTATTAATTCCAATGCCCTTAACGCCGGCTTTTTCAGCTTTTTCAACTGACCCTAAGTAATTTGGGAGAAATTCACAGCACACCCTGGAAGAGACTAAAATTTGTACGACACCGACCAGAAAAGGAACCCTGTTGGAAATTATTTCCGTGTATAACTCCCACCGTTAGATATCGCCCAGGTCCTCTTCAGAGCACTTTTTTACTGTATAACGCGCGCATTATACACCCGAAAATACGGTAGTTAGGTTGAACGTGGGTTAAGGCGTCTCGCTCGGTGGTGTCGTGCTGACTGGGAGGCGCTGGGTTCAAATACTACCACCGGTAGTGCAGTCCGAGGATTTCCCTGGGTTTTCCGAAGACTTTCGAGGGGAATATCGGCACAGTTCCCCCTGAAGTCTGCCCAAGACGCATATTAACCCCCTGTCCCCCCACTCCTTCCTGCTGTCCTCTCTCCATCTGCCTTCATCTGTACGTCGCTCATAGCCACCGCTCATCTCCACATAGCCGCATCTCGCTCATAGCCACCTCGCCGTCGCTCATAGCTTCGCGGCGCTAACACGAAAGTAAAAAAATGAAAAAAAAATAAATAAAAAGTGAAGGTAAACACGACCATAGTGACACCAGTTTCCATATTTAACATCGCTGAGGTGACACTGAACATGGCTCGAAGCCTTGTGTCATTCGTCATGCTGTCCATCAGGAGTCACCATGTAAAATGTTTGTAAAATGTTTTTGTTTTTGTTATATTTGTAGATTATATTTACAACTTATATTTGCAAATGTAAAGGGTCCTTTTTTTTTGCAACGTAAGGTAGTTGTCGGACGAGCACATTCATTTCTTGCACACGTCACCATCCGGGCGGAGCGTGTAACAGTCCCTTGCACACAGTCCCGTTTTGCCTAATGAGATTGCACGGCAGTCCCACTTCGCCTAACGGCTGTTACCCCTCCCGCCTCTTTAATCCGATAATCCGAGTTAGGCAAAATGGGAATAGGCGAAATGGGATGTAACCCCGCCAAGTTCGTCACGTCTATCATGAAGACGGTACGGACAGCTTCATCCCTCTTCGTAGTGTCATCCTCACGTTCAAGCCCACCCTGAGGCTCCCTGAGAAGGTGCACTTGGGATTCTGCACACACGATGTTCACGAGTATGTGGAGGGTCCAACCCAATGTTATAACTGCCAGCGTTTCGGGCATCTCTCGCGCAACTGTCGTTGGCCCACACGGTGCAAGATTTGCTCGGGACCGCACTCCATCAAGGAGTGCACTGCGCGGCGGCAACCAAGATGCTCCAACTGTGGAGGTCCGCATGCGGCTTCCCACTCTCTGTGTCCGCGCAAGCGGTCAGCGATACAACGGTTCCATATGGAGGTACTCCCCACCATTGTGGGCCCGGTGGTCAGCAGTACGGGCGATCTTCGTAAGCGGCACTCCACCAACGTGGTGTCGCCCCCCCCAGCGTGCGCCGCCTCCACATCGGACTCAGCGGGCTCCAAAGCACACAAGAGAGTAGATGAGAGAGCCACCGATTAGCCTGGATGCCCAGTACCCCCTGACGTCTTCGCCTCCCTTGCGCCAGACCTATACGGATGTCGTCAAGAGGGCCGCTGCGGTTCCACAACTTGGTGCACATACAAGCACACCACTCCCTCCGCGCCCGAGGCAGTCTGAGCGACAAGTGAGCGGTGATGCCACGGCAGCTGTGCTGGTCCCTCTGATTCTAGCTGTCCTCAAGGCCATCTTAGCGGCGTACCCGGACGCCGCTGGACTCCAGGAGGTCCAGGCCTTGCTCGCTGCTGAAAAGTTTCTGACCGCGGGTCATGGACAATCTGTATAAGCGAGCTACTATTCTCCAGTGGAATGCGCGTGGTCTCCGTACGAAGCTACCGGACCTCAAGTTGTTTTTATTGAAGTACCGGACTCCCATTTTGGCCATCTGTGAAGCATACGTGAAGCCAGACTTCCGACTTAGTGGATATACCATCTTTGGTCAGCAGGGGATGTCATCTTGGAGGACAGTGCTATGTGTGCGACAAGACTTGGCTGTGACGCAAGTACACACGGCGAGACAGTTGCCTTTCGACTGCGTCCACTGCAAGATTCTTCTTGGGAAATTTTCGCTGACTGTTCTCAGCGTGTACGTGCCGCCGTCAGTCCAGACGACAGCCCATGACCTAAGACTAGCTCTGGCAGGGGCGGATGATCCCTTCCTTGTCGTTGGGGATATCAACGCTCATCACCCCTTGTGGGGGAGTCGCAGGCGAGACAGCAAGGGGTCCCTGTGGTGCGACATCATTGAAGACCTGGATCTTTGTGTCTTAAATGACGGGTCTCCAACATTCCTCCGCCGGGACTACTCAACAGACGTATTAGACATTTCGCTGTGTTCGAGGGACGTTTTTCCGTACCTGACGTGGTCCACAGACCTGGGCGGAAGAGGTAGTGACCACGTTCCTATATTGATGTCCTGCTCAAAGTACGCATCTGGGGCAGGCCGCAGAACCGTACGGCTAACAAATTGGCAGTCCTTTCGTGAACTGTGCAAAAAGGACGTGCGCGTGGGAATGACCGCAGGCGAATTTACCGACCATATTGTGAACTCTCTGACGTCTGCCACCACGACTGCGAAGATCAGCGCTGGCCACGCAGGTACGGATCCGGAGGTGGAGCGTTTGCGTGCCATTCGAAGACGGGCAGAGCGGAAGGCTCGGCGATCCAGCCAACTTGCAGATGCACAAGCCGCGCGTCGTGCGAATGCGTCGGTTCAGAAAGCATTGCAGGCTGTTGACAAAAAAAGATGGCGTCAGTTTTGCGCGTCTCTGACTCCGTTTTCAAGCCCTGCGAAGGTCTGGCGGATTGCGCGGAGTCTCCGCGAAACTCCTGCGAGGAATCCCCTCAGATCTCTGGCACTCTCAGTATCTAGGCCTGAGAAGGATGTTGCCTACGACTTCTGCAAAATTCTGGCAGCAAAGTCTGAGGCAGCGAAATGTGCAGCCTTTCGGAGCCACGCATTGGAGCTACAGCATGCTATTAGTCAAGCCCCGTCAGTGTCTGACCCTCACATGGACGCAGACCTCACGTTTGCCGAGCTCAAGGCTGCGCTGGCACTCTCCCACAAGAAGTCGTCGCCCGGTCCAGACAAAGTCACTTACGTGGCGCTCCGCAATTTGGACGACGCATCTCTTTTGGCGCTCTTAGAGGTTTACAACACGTCATGGAGGGATGGGCAGGTCCCTGCTGCGTGGAAGGAGGCACGGGTAGTCCCCATCCTGAAACCGCGGAAACAACCCTCTGATCTGGCGTCTTTCCGACCCGTGAGCCTCACCAGCTGCTTAGGCAAGGTCCTTGAACGTATGGTACTTCACAGGGTCGAGTGGTGGCTGGAGCGAAGATCTGTTTTTCCTCAGGAAATGGCGGGTTTCCGCAGACACCGTAACTCCATGGATTCGGTGCTCGATTTAGTCTCTTCGGTCGAAGAAGCGAAGGCGCGAAGACAAATAGCGATGGCTGTCTTCCTGGACATCAAACGGGCGTACGATTCCGTAAGCCACCCCTGTGTTATTCATGGGTTGTTGCAGGCCCAGGTGCCTCATAGGGCGCTGACGTGGCTGTCCGACTTCCTCCATCAACGGAAGATTTTCGTCACTACAGGCGAGGGGGACACAGAAAAGATCACTGTGCCACAGGGAGTTCCCCAAGGAAGTGTCCTTAGCCCCCTGTTATTTAACATTGTCTTGATGGGCCTCAAGGAGTGCCTTCCTCGGAGGGTGCATCTGTCCATCTATGCTGGTGATATTTGTGTCTGGACTGTTGGCAAGTCCCGCCCTGCAATTCAGCGTCGGCTCCAGCGCTCACTTGATGCCATACATGCCTACTTCCTGAACGCAGGGATGGACATCTCCACTGAGAAAAGTGCTACCCTTCCGTTTACCCGGAAAGAGATGCGCCGGTTCCAAGTACACATCGGGGGGTCCCCGTTAAGGCAGGTCAGGCACCACAGGTTCCTCGGTGTTGTGTTGGACCGCAACCTGTCGTGGGCAAGACACATTGACTATCTCTCTTCAAAGGCGCAACGTTGGGGAAATGTGATACGTCACTTTGCCGGCTTGCGCTGGGGATGTACTGAGCGGGACCTTCTTGCACTCCACAAAGCGCTTGTTCGTGGCTCAGTAGTCTACAGCCTTCCTGTGTTGCATGGACTATCACGGACGTCCGAACACAAGCTCCGTTGCGTCTTGGCGCGCAGCTTGCGGACCTGTCTTGGCGTTCCGCGTTGCGCTGAGACGAGGATGGTGGTAGCCGAGGCCAGGGAACTCCCAATTGGCGTCCTCCGCAAGAGAGAAACTTTCCGCCACTACTTGCGATTGCGCGCTCACCATCGCCGTCACCCACTCGTACAGAAGCTTCGTAAGCGAAACCGCAGCAAAATCGCGCAGTGTGCGCAAGAACTAACGGACCATATACCTGCCTTCACTGTTGCCCCATCCGCTTCTTCAGTAGCGCCATGGACACTGCCGAAACCATCCATCTTGTCTCACATCCCTGGGATCAAGGGGCCGAAGAGCCAAACCCCTGCTCCAGTCCTCAAGCAGGCTACTCTGGAGTGGATGGACGCTACATACGGAAACCAAACCGCTGTATATACGGACGGTTCCTCCACTACAGGCGGCTCATCTGCGGCATTTGTAATCCCAGAGGAGTCAATTTCACGTGGGTTCCGCCTATCGCACCGCACCTCGGCCACCTCTGCGGAGTTGTATGCCATCCTGCTATTCCTAAGGTCTATTTTGGGTCACCACCCCCGCCTCTGGGTGGTTTACACAGATTCGCGGGCAGCGCTGCAGTGCATAGCCAACATGGGCATTCGGGGGCTCCTTGGCTCCGGTGGTAGTGAACATCCTGACGACACTCAAGGTTTTAGAAGACAGCGGCCACCGGCTCACCCTCCAATGGGTCCCTAGCCACATTGGAATAAGAGGCAATGAGGTAGCGGATCGGGCAGCTGCTGCAGCTCACCATCGCCGCTCAGCAGTCTCAATCATACTTTCGAATGGAGATAGGCGCTCCCTCTTGTCCGCTTTGACGTCGCCCTGGGCCCATCAAGAATGGTGTCATGACATCACCCGGTGGTCGCTTCTGTATGCTGTTGACCCAACGCTTTCATTTGACATGCCAAGCGGTTTCCCTCGCCTCTTTACGTCTCTAGTGCGTCGTTTACGACTTAGCGTCGCATTCACCCCTGCACTCCGGTATAGGCTGGGCCACAGCACCACGGCGCTGTGTACAACTTATGGTTTACCGGCAACAATCCGACACATTCTCGAAGACTGCAGCCAGTACGTACGCGAGCGACGGGCCTTTAAATCTCAACTTGAAATGCTGGATCAGAGGCCATTCAACATCTGCAAAGTTCTCGGCCCATGGAGTAACCCTGGACACCAGTGCCGTGCACTTGGCGCTCTTCTTTCCTTTCTGAGGGCCACCGGCCTCCTTCACGAACTGTAGGGGTTTCCTTCCCTCGTCATCCTTTCATGTGAACCTTTTTGGAATGGGGTAGGGTCCTGCACTCAACGCAGGGAAACATCCCACATCATCATCATCCATTCATCTATGTTGTTGTTGTTGTTGTTGATTGATGAAGTGAGAATGCATCATATAGTGATGTTTTATTATGAGTCGCTTGAATGTCGCGTTGAGTATTGCAATCGATACGATGTCGCCGTATTTGTATCGCTTGAGTAACTTCCATTTAGTTGCCACGAACTTGCACAATCTCTTACTGATGTTTCCTTTCTTTGTATGAAGATCCTTGAATGGCGTACAAGAGAGCATCAGTTGAAAATCGTCCGGTGGTCCACCGCATTTGATATGGTTATTGAGTTTGAATAAGTGGTGATACATCAGACCATTACAACAATAATGAACTTCTGCTAATTCCACATCATTGCAAGAACTGTCAGAAGAAAATAATTGTATAGCCGTGATAGTGGAACACATCGCGTGACAAGATTTGTTATGCGCTCTCCATGTCAATAGTGAGATGTAATTTCAACAAATCCATAATGAATCGCGGGATATAGACCACTTGTATATGATAATTTTATCTCACTGCTTTCTTGACGAATGCAAAGCCCTTTGCAACGATTACGATTACGTCTGGTGTCGAGTACCTCAATTCTTCGTTAGTCGACCTCAAAAACTCCATCATCAATCCTAGTGGTCCTTCTGATGTGGATGTGCAGATATTTTTATAGCTATTGTAGACTCTCTTATTGATGGTTAGTTCCTTTGAATGAAGATTCCTTCATGGTGTACAAGTGCGTATTACATGAAAATTGTCCGGTGGTCCACCGCAGTTGATAGGGTCATTGAATTTCATTAAGTGACGATGCATGAGACCTTGTACAACAATATTGAACTTCTGGTAATTCGACCTCATGCGAGAACTGGTAGAAGAAAATAATTGTATAGCTGTACTAGTGGAACATGCCACGTGATAAGATTTTTTATGTACCCTCCATGTCAATAGTTAAATGTAATTTCAACAAATTCATAATGGATCGTTCGATCCGTTGCAAATATTGGAGAAGCATGTTGTTAAGATAATGAATTCTTTTTAGAGGGTCATCAGTTGCTCTCTCATACTTAATATGGGTTTGCTCGGGGCAAGGGTACAATTCGCCTGCTTGAAGACTTGTTGGATCTCTTATATGATGCTCTTGACAAAAATCTCATTGCAACTGCACTCTCTGTGGATCTTTCCAAAGCCTTTCACACCATTAATCACTCTTGTCTTTTGGAAAAGCTTTATTATCTGGGGTTCAGAGGATCTTTCCTTAAGTGGCTTCAGTCCTACCTGGAAAATAGGTCCCAACTAGTGTTAGTGGTGAACAAGCGCAGTGGTATTGCCAAAATAAATTCTGGTGTGCCTCAAGAATCATGGCTGGCTCCACTTCTTTTTAATATCTATGTGAGTGAGCTGGGTAACATTCCTCAGACCTCTTATATTTTTCAGTATGCCGATGATACGCTTTTGCTCTCTATTCATTCGCCCTATAGTGAGGCTTTACGTTCACTGCAGGATGGTGCCTCACGTGTTATGGATTGGTTTATTCATAATGCAATAAGGGTTAACCCAGTAAAATCAAGACTTATTTGTTTTCGTAGTCCCTTAAACCGTACTGTACGCAATTTGCATTTCTACTTGCATGGTACCAAGTGCTGTAATTGTGACTGTGAGCCATTGGTCTGTGTGTCGTCCATAAAATATCTGGGTATACATTTGGACTCAGATTTAAAATGGAACACACATTTGAGGTGGGTGTTGAAAAAATTTCGCGTTATTGCTTGCTTGTTGTATAATGTCAAAAGCTATATTCCCCCCCCTCAAAAGCTATACAGCTTATGTCATTCGGAGGATGATATTACAGTCCCTTGGTCATCCCGTGTTAAGATATGGTATAACATTGTTCTTTAACTGTTCAGCTACTTGGAGGGAACTGTTTGCTCAGTTCTTTAAAAAACTTGATGTATGGTTTAGGCTCGGGGAAATATAATCTATTACGAACAAATAATCTTCTAGATTTTATTGATTTGTTTGTCAATACCGTTGTACGTAAACACTATTGGTCTCAAGAGTTTAAAGTCATGAAGCACTGCACGCGGCAATTGACAAGTCCAGAAGTATATTCCGTGCCCCGTATTTTCACGAATTATGGTAAGGGTCAGCGCCATTACTATGTCCCGGTCATATTTAACGCCTTGCCGCATGACACCCTTGATTTAGGTTCAATTAAAGCTTTAAAGGTTTTGCTGCGTTCTGTAGCAGGTACTATAAAGACGATTTGAGATATCCCTTTGCTATGTGTTTTTGAGGGTTTTCCAGGGTTTGTAGGATCTTTGTGAATATCAATGGTGGTTCAGTATCTGTATCTCATTGCTTGCTTCTTACTTTACTGGTATCAATGTTTTAACTCTAAGTGTTGAGCGCGCCATTGACTGTTACCTGCCCACAAACCCCAAGGCTTAGGCGGGTACTGTTGTAATCGTGATCTTCGTAGACTAATAAAAATTGATTTGAAATTGAATTGATATAGCCCGCTTGTATATGATAATTTAATCTCACTCCTTTCTTGATGAATATAATGCCCTTTGCAATGATTACGATTATGTCTGGTGTAAACTACTTCAATTCTTCGTTAGACAACCTGAAAAACTCCACCATCAATCCCAGTGGTTCCTTCGATGTTGATGTGCAGACAGTTTTATAACTATTGTAGATTCGGCATTCAAATTCTCGCACCTTGAATTCTGTAATTTCTACCATATCTCTGAATACGACCATATCTGTGACGTATCGAAATGCAGTGACAATGGAATAATTTCGACGCTCATGTTTTTTGAAGCAATTTTTATCACATCCTCCCATGACTTATGGTAACGAGTACAAAATCTGTCCATCTCTTCGATGTGGAGCAATTGTCTGTTCTGTTTTCAAGTGTGCGTCTACACTTACTTAAAAGCATATCGGTGCTGATTGTAATGCTTAAATGATGATTAAATGTTTGTTATGCTATCGGGTTTAGAATGCTACTAATATCCCGCATGCGTCGCCATGAGAATTATGGAAATATATTTCGCAAAATATGTGATGTGTAATAAAAAAACATGTGTTTTCAATGGTTTTATATACAAGGTCACGCGAAAACCTTCCCCTCCGTATGGGCATAACCTTGACTTGAGTGTGGGGGAGGTTATGGTCGGTGGCTTCCACCTATTCCTTTATTATTTGAGTCCAGTAGCTGATACTGTTTCTTCATTGAAAATGACTAGTTTCTGTACTGATTCTGTGGTGTATTGCTTAGAAATGATTTGTCTGAATTAATTACTGTTTTGACTTTGTTTCAGGTGTTTACTCGATTGATATAAAAATATTCTGTGAGTTGGGAATGATGTATGCATGATGTATTAATTGTGTCTGTTGATTTCCTCTGTAGGAAACTTTTAAATACTTCTCGCTTGCTTAGAAAATGACTGCCTGAAATAGTTATTGTCTTGTATTTGTTTTGGTTGTTTACTCCATTGACATTAATAAAAATAGTGATCTTGACTCGAATATTCTCTGAGTTGGGAACGCCTCATATTTCTGAGTTGCATCAACGTGGCATTGTTTCTGTGTTCATCTATGTATAACATTCTGTTGCAAGATACTATGAGAATTCCAAGTAAATTAATTCAATTCGCTATGTTTCTCATTTTGATTTAGTATTGCTTCACTCATGTTACTATAATATTTCTCGCTTGCTTAGAAAATGTTTGTCTAAAACCGGTTTGCTCTGATATCGATGTCTGTTCTTAGTTTTTGCTGGCTATTGATTGTTTTGATAGGATTCCTGTTGTGTTCTTCAGGATCGAATACTGCTAGCATCTATGTATGATAATTGTTTGTACGCCTTTGTACTAACTTCGGGTGAGCAATCGGCCTTGCGAACATCCTGTTTGGTCAGAGAAGGAAAGGGAATAAGTGATAGAGTGAGCCCACACCCCTTCCAGTAGCAAAGCATACACGGTTTCTTCGCTTTGGTCGTATAGATAGAGTGACAATGTGTCCCCACTTTGAGGAAAAGGATGAAAAACCGGGAGCTTTGGTTGTTTCTCATGGTACCATGTCTATTTTCTGTATGTTGGACTCATAAAATAAAGTAAGGTTTGTAGTGTCTTTTAGTATGAACATTGTATAGTGGTCGATTAGATTAAATCACGAGGATGATTTTATGATGGATCAAATGGTAGATTATTTTCCTCTGTTGTTTACGTGTTGGAGAGTGCCTGAATCCCAGCCTTCACTCTTCGCCATCCTCGCTGAGTTTCCTGAGCTCACGTTACCATCTAACGATCTTCGTCCCGTGAAGCACAACATCTACCACCATATTGAAACCATGGGGCCTCCCTGTTTCGCAAGACCACGGCGCCTAGCTCCTGAAAAGCAGAAAATCGCACGTGCTGCATTTGAGCACATGTTGGAGCTTGGGATCGTTCGCCCGTCTTCCAGCTCTTGTGCGTCTCCCTTCCACATGGTGCCAAAGAAGACAGGCGCTGGAGGCCCTGTAAATTCGGACACGAAAGCTAGTTGGCAGATTTCACGTGGGCTCAGCGAAGAATGACTTGAGTGCATGGAGTATGTCAGGGGCTTGTGGCAGGGGCAGGGGCGAGAATGCGTCCCTTAGAGAAACCGGTTCATACTGATATCGATGTATGTTCTTATTTTTTTTGTTTGCTATCGTTTGTGTTCCTATGTTCTTCAGGGTTAAGTCTGTGCTAGTCACAGTTGCAAGATATTAAATTTGTAATGTTTCTCATTTTCATTGACTGTTTTACTATTATTTCCCTGCATGTATCTGTTGTTTGTATGTTGGATGATGCGCACGTTTGGCTCTCTGTTAGTGTTAGCTTCTGATCGCGTTATGCTCTTCCTCATTTCCTTACATCTGTGCTATTCACTTAATAATAAATTGATCAGTTAAAAGTTGTATCATGTTGGAACAAAACATTTGCAACTGACATTCCGTGTTGTGGTCGAAATTTCTTACAGCATTTAATAATGTTACATGATAAAGAGGAAATTATTAGTGTTGCAATAATGATCATCAGGCTTGTTATAATAAAACTTGTAATTTTATTGCAATCGTATTAATTAAGGTTGTCTTCTTTATCTAAATGTTGTGTTCTTTGTTATACATTCTATTTCCTCTTGTGCTCGTGTCGTCCATCTCTGTTCCTGTGGTCTTTCATGGTCTTGGTTGTGCACAATTAATGATTTACATATATCAGAAGTTGTAATTGAAATTAAATCTCCTTGAATCTCTCCATAACTGTGCAACTTGTTTTATTCTCTCTGACTACTCCTATCCTTCAAGCATTACATATCTCAAGTCGTCAATTCATTTGCCTCAGCTCTCACTTCGTAGAACTTTCTTTTGTCTCCGTCTTTTTCGTAAATTCTATTACAAGTCTTCTATCCGTCCCTCCTTTGTTGCCCCAGCTCATTACATCTCAGCAAGGTGTGATCATTCATGTAAAGTAATGCGCATAACGTGTCACACTTCTTATTTTTTGTATTCTTATTTCCCCCATACTATTGTTGCTTGGAATGACCTTCCCCAGCCTCTCGTCTCGGTCTCTGACGCTGCTGTATTTTGTAGCAGGTTGTCTACATACTTTGGTTTTTGATCTGGTTGTTGTGTTTGGTTTTTGACCTTCCTGCCACTACCGCAAGTTCTTGCTTTTATGTATATTTAGCATGTTCTTGTATGTTTATGTGTGTGTTTGTTCCCCTTCATGTAACGCCCCACGAGGGCACTTGAGGTACAATCATAAACAATCATAAAAAAAACCCACCATTGTCAGTGTCACAATGATGGTGGTCACATATTGCAGTTTTGGACTTTTTATAATAACACTTGTAATTGTGATTGTAATCATATTAATTATGAATATATTTTGTGATGAAACGTGGTGTCCTTTATATAGATTTTAATTCCTCTTGCGATCGTGTCGTCCCTCTGTGGCTCGTGGTCTTCCAGGGTCTCAGTTATGCACAATTAATTCCATCTATCAACACCTGTAATTGAAGTTAAAGCCCTGCTATTGCAATGATGGTGCTCACGTATAGGAATCTGAGTCTTTTATAATAAAACTCGTAATTTTTATTATAATTGTAAGTAATTATATATGTAAGTGTTATTTATAATTTAATTATATATATAAATGTAAGTGTATAATTGTAATTATATATAATTGATTAAGAATATCATGTTTGATTAAATGTGCTATTCGATTTTAATTCTGATTCATTAAACACTTGTGTGTATGATTACTGATAATAAAAATATATTGTGATTGATTCTTTCTGTGGGATACCTCTTCAATGCAATTGCATCATACCTGTAAGAAGTAAATATATTATTTATCATGCGAATTGTATTGTAATGTATTTCTTCTGTTTCAGATCGTGAAGGTTTTCTCAGATAGATTTTCCCCCTCACAGATTGACATTACAATTCCCATTGGCAATAATAAATATATTTTTCCACGAGTACTTTTATGTATGACTGTCCTTTGCATGCCTATACTTGCAAGTACACCACCCACCGCACAGCTTTTGCGGAGGAAAAATCTCGTGTGAAGTCGGCCCAGGTGCGACGGTGGTATTGCTTGACGGGGTTTCCAGCGTGTATCTT
This sequence comes from Ornithodoros turicata, assembly GCF_037126465.1. Classification (NCBI taxonomy): domain Eukaryota; kingdom Metazoa; phylum Arthropoda; class Arachnida; order Ixodida; family Argasidae; genus Ornithodoros; species Ornithodoros turicata. The sequence continues at coordinate 181,388,228 of NC_088201.1, forward strand.
TGCATGTAAACTGCCCACTCGCCACCCACCGCACACGGAAAAAAATTACGAACGAAGTCGGCCCAAAGGGGAAAATGTGCGACGATAAGCGCACGGGTAGCCCTCCGCAACACAAGCCACCCACCGCGCGCTGGAAAAAAATTGCTAGTGAGGTCGGCCCAGGGGTCAATAAACGGGCCGCCTACTCACGATGCGTTTCCTACGGCCAGACCTTATACTACTGATGTAGAAAATGCTCAGTGCCTTTTATATTTGTGTTTTCTTTCCACGTTCACGCGCCGCTTATACATACATGTTTGAGTTGTGTCGTTGGACGTCACTGTCTCCGTGATACGTCACCTGCGCTAAACCTTCTTTCGCGGGAGCTCATTTTATTCGTTGCAGGAGACGCCGCAGCGAAAAAAAAAACATTGGGGTGACTTCCAGGCTTCTTTAACCTCTTTGAGGCACGAAATGCAAGGCTTATTCATTCTACTTTGGTCACAAGGATTGAGCCATTGCAACCGGTACCAGGGCACTTCTCTTGTCGCAGGCAGCCTACTGGCGGTATGCGATGTGGATTTTGAGCGTCGGAGGCTTTAAAGCGCTTTCCCCCAGCACGCGGTTTCCCAAGCACGCGGTCTGGGAGAAGAGAAAACATTCGGGCACCGACGGGAGCTTAAAAATCTCCCGATATTGTTATCGCTTCCACCCGTTCGCTCGCGTAAACAATTCCCAAGGGCGCTACATCACATGTTCCATATCGTTTTTCGTTTATTGTATAATTTCGGAGTTCTGACCGGTAGGATACATCTCATTCATGTCATCAGACAACTATCGTTTTAAAAGTAGAAGGCTAGTAAGTAGAAGGAGGTACGTGTCGTGTTAACCTCTCGTGTGATGCTACTGTGTTTCGATACTTCTACTGTGCCTTCGATGCGCCGGGCTAATACAGATTACAATTCGCCGCAAATGAAACCTTCAACGTATGCCATTCTAAACTTAGCCTTTCGACTTCAGCCTTTAACTTCACTTTAACTTCGACTTTCGACTTTAACTTCAGCCCTTCGAAAATTCCAGCGAAGGGGTGGCTATTCCACGATGCCACGTGATACGCAGCTCGCGGGTTACTCGGGTTGAATAAAAAAAAACGACCCCAAATTGTGCGTTGCGGCCGCGCCGCACTGCACCTTGAGCAGGGACAGACCAAAGCGAATGACAAGATGATCCCGTTTCTGAAACCTTTGATTTGTGCATTATCTGTGTGTTGTCTCAGGCAGCACGTTGATGTCGGGACGTGCATGCTTCAATGACCAGAACAACAACAACAATAAATGATGGAGAAGTGATGATGACATGGGATGGTTTCCCCGTGGTAGCCACACGACCCTTCCCCACTTCGGAAGGGGCAACGTTGTACGATGTCGTTGTACGAGTGTCACGATGATGGATCCGTTAAATGAGCGGGATGAGAATGGCACAATGGGAATGGCTGCGCGTGGTCGCATGGGCCTGCCGCCCTCGTCGTCGTTACAATATGAGAGGGTGAATTAATGGTGAGCGCGAAGCGCACACAGGTCGGAGTTCTTGTTAGAGCTCATCGAGGAGGCCAGGAGCTTGCCCAAAGGCTAAAAGGGAGAGAAGAGACCGGCACTGATGCGCAGGGGAGCTTCACGGGGCAAGTACTTTGGACAAGCTGAATGGTCTATGGTCAAGGAGCTCAAGTTGGCATCGAAACACCCGGCGTTCACACGTGTACTGGTCACAGTCCTCGATGATATGGGGAAAAGTAGCTCGGGTGCGGCAATCTGGGCACCGCACCGTGTTACTGTAACCCCGGCTGCAACCCGGCTTAGCCCGAAACACAGAGGTGAAAGCGACGTTGAGTCGTAGACACCGCGGAAGCCACCTTGCGTCTTAAATGGTACCAAGAAAAATCAGGTTTGTTAAGCCAATTTCGATGTTTTGCAGTCATTGTGGGGAAGCCATCCGTTATCTTTACCTCATTGTCTGAACGTGGTCTTCGCATATTTTTTAACCTTGGCATGATAACGTTAGACACAGCAGTACACAATTTAGCACATTTTTAACAAAGATTGTTTAAAACGGTTTAACGGTGGAGAATGGCCCACCACGTCATCATCCCATTGATCTGTGTGTGTGTGTGTGTTCATTAGCACCAGATAACTTCGTTCAATAACTATCATTATATTCACAGCAGAGACAATTGACACATATACCATAGCATCCCACCCTAAAAGCAAACGCTTAACTACTGGCAACCAATACCTATGGCCCGGTTCCACCAACCCTGATTAACATTTGAACCGAGATCAGCGGTCCCTCAACTTGAGTTTATCCCTTAACTGTGCTTCACCTTCATGTTAGCCTAGCTGAGTTGGTAGAGCCCTGGACTGGTAATCCAGAAGATGTGGGTTCTAGTCCTACAGCTGGCTAAACTTTTCAGTGATTTTCATCTTTCATCGTTCATTTCTTAGGCAATTTGAGGGTTTGTATGGTTTTCCTTTCTGTGTTGTTCCAGCCTCAGAACATCGGTTCTCTCTTGTTCACCAATGGTAGTTTTAGTCACTGAAACATTCATCATGTCACTAGCTAACATTGCAAAAAGGAATTGACTGTTCACTTCAAGTTTGAGCGACCCCCGATTTCGGTTCAAAGTTAACCAGCGTTGGTGAAACCGAGCCTATGAAGTTAACTACGACCACGTAAAATTTGTTGAAAGTTGTCAGAAATAGTCATAGCGGCGAACCACATCGACTCTTTTCGTAACGCAAGATAAACTTAGTTCCGTAGTGGATAACCCTCCATGCCACGCCGGCACACGCGAAGCGGGAAAATCCGAGGTGAGAAAAAAATTATGCATGTGGTGGGGCGAGGAGGGGGAAATGTCCGATATCTCGGTCACGAATGCCCTCTCAGTTCCTAGAGGTTCTTTACAGTTGCAGACGTCAATGTAAACGGCACACTCCGGGACAGTTTCGAAGTTATAAGCTTCACATACTACTTCCAGTGCGGCGTCACCGGTCATGACAGCCAATATCTAATGGCATTTCGTTAGTAACGTTCAAGTATTCTAGACTTTCATTTGTGTTATTATGGCTATGAAGCTAGTTTCCGTCATTCATTCTGTTGCAAAACTAGCGTGAGCGTGTTTGTAGCACATTTCAAACTGTTGTTCAACTTGAGAGCAGATAAACAAAGCGTCCTGCTCTGAGAGACGTCAGCAATGAAAAATCAATACACCGTCATGAGTTGCACACTTTCCCTTCGAGCACTCTGGCCCCGAACGGCGACTAAACAAATGATTCTCTGCAGCAACGGTTTCTGTAGACGGTGTGCCGTGCATCATTATCGATAGCCTTGGACTCTGCTGGATTTACGAACACATCAGAGTAAGTACAGCTTCACGTATTTCTTTCTGCCATTGGAGTACGGGAGTCTGGGGAGAGTTGTCACACTCGCTACTTAAAGGGGCATTAAAGTGGTATCTAATACGGCCAAAAACTGCTGTCATCTTGTAAAGCAGTGTGTGAAAAGCATTCCCACAAAATATTTCTGTCCAAAGCTGTTTCGTCGCGGCGCAACGAATTTGCGAAATCGCTGCCGCTGTGACAGGTCGGAACGCTCCACCTGCAGACCATACCCATTGTGACGTTTGTGCTAGAGAGCCTCCTCATTCGTTCGTAGGAAAAACCGTCTGCTACGAAAGGGGGAATTGTATCGGCGCAAAATGTCATGGCAGTCTGCATGAGCACGCTCGGGTCATGCATCTGCGCAAAATACCACCATGGATCTGCGCAAAAACGAAGGGGCTTTATTTGGGCAAGAGTTCTCAAATGGGAGTAATGGATGTGCGCAAAATTGTTTTGTTATTCGCTATGAACTTCGTCTTTCTCTGAAATGTGAGTTGCATCTGCGCAAATGTCTAGAGAACAAGAAGTGGAAACACGTTCCGGAAAGGGTAACAGGGCGTTTAAACCTCGAGATTTGCATCTGCGCAACCTTCGTTCATATTAAGTGGAGAAAAAAACAAACTCTGTCCAATAAGTGGTACATATAACTACACTGACACTGTCAGATAATTGATCTAATACTTGCTCATGTTATGGTGTACATATTTAGAGGGGTTGTGACATTTTGATGGACATGATTCATTGTACATGCGCAGGATGTACGACATGTCACAGTATTGAGAAAAAAAAAAGAATTGTAATGTCGTAGTCTGCGATTCATACAACCGTCGCACGAACTAATTTGTGTAACTTTCAACGAGTTACACTTGCACTTGGTGTCATGGCATGTTTTAGTGACACTTGGCAGAAAGTGCACTAAGGATATAGTTCCCCAAACTCCCTCCACTTCTCTTCTGCGAACCGGGTGCGTAGCCTCGACGGCAGGCCTTGTGGCACAGGTAAAACTATTTCGAAAAAAGGGGGGCCCCACACCACAATATTTTTAAAGAAGTATTTTTGACAGCGTGTTTATTTGGGTAGTATACAGTTATCAGTCTCTGAAAACGTCGCGGTCTCGGCGATATGACGGCGGCCAACTTTGTTGTGGCACATGTTTGAGGCGAATTTGTTTTATTTTGGAAGAAGATTTGCAGAGAGTATTTCTAAGGTCAAAGAACAACATTGTCAGGAAGGTATTGTGGCGCGCACCTAAAAATTTTGACGCACTTTAATCATACCTGTCGTAATTGCCATCATACTGTTACTTGTGACACTTAAGCCATGTAGCAACAACGTAGTGAACGTGGCATTCGCTTGGTTGGAGTGCACTGCACGCCCATGTGGCACTAAATTAGCCTGTGTGACAGGTGTGCCAGAACTATTTCGGAATAAACTTCCGCATCACGCTCAACGCGAGACGTGCGAAAGCCTCTGTTATTCCCATTGGTTCCCGAAAGCACGTGACCTCTCCTGTGGCTGCGTCACTTGCTTGTGGGGATATCACAGCCCGACGAGTCCGGGTGCTCAACGTGTAGATTTTTTACGCGTGTGACTCCCTTTGCTGTAAAACTTCCAATGCAGCTTCACATCGACATCTGCCTTTGGATTTATGTGGTGTAACTTGGTACGAAATGTCACAACGCCTCTCGTGCACAGGCGTGAAGTATCTGAACCGAAATTTTACTTACTTAGAACCGTTGTTAAAGTTTGCCCGCGCACGCCACATGCACAAGTAATCCGAAAGCCGTTCGCGATACAGAGCTAGAGTACACATTTCCAAGCGTTCTTCTTAGATGATACATCTTTCATGTATATCATGCGGAATGCGCTTGCCGGACAAATACTTCTAAGGAACTATGCTGGGTTTGAAAAGTGCTTTCTTGTTTAATAATTTGATGTATACTGTCGCCTGTAACGGTTCCTTTGCATGTTAAGCAAATAAGCGAACACCTTTAATATATGTTTCCTTATGACGTGCAGCTCCTTTCTAATATATGTTCTGAATGATACTACACTAATGAGAATTGCAGTACACTGAAAGTTGACTAAACTTTATTAAAGCGAAAGCAGCAAAACACGAAAGACGGTAGTATCATACAGGGTGATTCACGAACAATGTCATTTGGGGTTTATAAGAAAACAGTAGAACCGAAAAATATACGGTCAACGGCTCCCGTGCGGTAATTAAGTTTGCCATCTTCAAAAAATACTTCTTTCAAATTTCAATTGCAATAAATTGAAATTTTTGAACTGAACTCTGAAATTTGCCTAGTCAACAAAACAATTTTTTTTACAGAATCAGGAAGCCCGTGGCGAACTTAGTCTAATACACCGGAAGCCGAGATCTCTAATGCTACACCGAGTGCAAAAAAATTGTGAAAATCGGGTTTTTCTGACGCCCGTATTTCAACGGCGCACGAAATCGACTGCAAAGATGCGATGAGAGGTGGACATGCCCCTGTGCAGATGATAGACAGAACACTGCAAAAATGAAGAGGAAAGAGAAAGGAGGAGACATCCCGATAATAATCTGGGGTTCCTATTTGTACGGGGCAGGGGCAAGTCCTCCACTCATCGCATCCTTGCGGCCGATTTTGTGACCCGTTCAGATACGCGCGTCAGAAAAACCTGATTTTACCGTTCTTTCTTTTTTTTGCACTCGCTGTAGCATTAGAGATTTTGGCTTCTGGTGTATTCGACTAAGTTCGCCACACGCTTCCTGATTCTGTAAAGAAAGAGATAGAAACGTTATGAATAGGCAAATTCAGAGTTCAATTCAGAAATTCAATTTATTGCAATTGAAATTCGACAAAAGAATTTTTTGAAGATGGCAAACTTAATTGCCGCACGGGAGCCGTTGACCGCATATTTTTTCGGTTCCACTGTTTTCTTATAAACTCCAAATGACATGGTTCGTCAATCACCCTGTATGTGTCTTGGTAGAGCGTAGCTTGCTACGCTGCGGACGGACTCGATTCGACTGATGGATCCCTGACGATAGTCTTTTATCTTTGAGCTCAAAATTCTTTATCGGTTCGCTGTGTCAGCGGCTCGGATAGAGGTGCCACTTTCCGAACTACGTATCCTCAGGTATGTCTCCACATGAAAGTCCAACAGGACGCTCAAGAATCGAAAGACACATGGATGTGGACTGTAGAAGCACCCATTGAAGTGACTGTGAAACGACTCACGGGCGTTGGTGGTATTCTGCATGTTGTCAGTCGTCTCAGTCCACATTTCCGGAGGAAAGCGAGAGCCGTCTTTGATGTACTCATCGACAAGATAGCCCATAAATAGCCGGAGCTTTTCTTCCTGCGGAGCTTCCGAGCACATATCAAACACAAAACAGCTAGTCTGCAACTTCCGATGGTGGAAGATATGGCAAGCCATACACCTGTTTAAGCCATAAACCCACTTCGGAATTCTCACGCTTGAAAGACGGTGACAGACCCAGTTTCGGAATTTTGCGCTGCCACGCTTGGCCTAGGTGAAATCGGCATCCTACAATGTTAGCATTTGGCCACGAGAGTCTTACAGCATTATGAATGGCTGTCTCAAAGTCGACTACAACTGTTGCTGGGTCAAAAGCTTTGCCCGCCTCCGCTGCCGCCTGCTTGACCACCTTCAAATAACATGTTTCTTCTTTCGATGGCAGCAAGCTGAACACGCGGGACGTAAATACCATTCTGGAGGCCATGGATTGTGAAGAGTTGCTTGAAGTAGTACTTCGTGCACGATCTGAATGGAAGTTCCGTCCATGAAAATCTTATCCAAGGTGCAAAGAAACGAAACATTTGATGCGCATGAAAAGACAACGGTTCCCATGCTGCTGTCGTTCGCCTGCACGAAGCTTTCTCCCCTGTCTGTTGTTGTTAAAGATGCAGGCGATGCCAGCATTTTTTGTACGTCTTCTCTGGTCATTGGCAGACGAGGGAGAATACGTCGCCGTGCACGGTATGCCGCTTCTCGAAGTAATTTCATGTCAGTGTGATCGAGAGTTGCTTCATGTGTTTCTGCCTCTCGTATCTCCGGGCAGATTAGTCGCGACAGTTTTTCTGTGCAGTTAGCCGCAGCTTTTTGTTTCACGGCAGCTCGTACCACTTGCCTGTTTAACTTGTGGCGCGATGCCTCGTGGTTGTGGGAGAGACGCTGTAAGTCATCTTGCAACATGGTTTCTTGACCGGTAGTGGAAAAGCCAGCGTTACCTAGAACAATTATATCCTTCAATCTCTCGCTACCGTACTTAACCAAATCTATGGTGATAATAAGTGAAGCCGGCGCGAATTCGTACAAGTGCACGAGCAACAGGGCACGCGCATTTTGCGCAAACACATTACGCCCGGCTCGACATCGCGATGGAACGCACGCGCAACGCGAGCGCCCGCCCCGCGCTATACGTAATGGTGACGTACCAGGTGACGTCATTATGACGGAATTTGTAGTTTGCCCCGCAACGGATGGATGGCGCTGACGGTCTTTATCATGGCCACCCTTGAAGACGTGGTGGCCAATGCAAGCTTCGCTACCATCTATATTTACCTTGTGTAGGATCTAAGATGCAGTCTGGTAAATTAGATGGTGCTTCCTGCCCTTCAGCTCCACCGACCTTATAAAAATTTGAACGTCTTTGCATTTGGGTAGTGAGGTGGTCCGTCACGCATTTTGTTCCTGAACCCTTGCACGGGCTCTGTTAGCACAAATGTAAGCGGCGTGTTTTGGACGCTTGATCCTCAACTCCCAAATGCGAACCAAGAGGTGTTCTAGTGACCCGATATGTATCCATAGTTCTCTTAACTGCCTTCATGATGTGCCATCATCCCGCTTGCACTAGACGGACTTACTTTGTCGGACAATTAAATGAGAAGGTGCTACTGGATAAGTGACGTTCGTGATTTCTCATATGCATGTATCAGATTTTGCCTGCTTCAAACTGTGTCACACATTATCTCCGTATAGTGTTGTCACTGTTGCTGTATCTACACTTGATATTTACAGTATATCTGTTTTCATACCACTTAGTGTGGATCAACTTGGGATCAGAAATTAATGAAGCAGAGGGGTGTTTTCATTGTTTTAGCTTCATTTTTTATGCACCTTTCTTTCTTCTAAACGAGTTCGCATAGATAGTGTCTTCATTTGCAGCCAAACTGTCTCACATTCTTGCAATAAATCTTCCAATTTATAGCTCATTGTCACTTCATAATTTTCTGGCATATTTCAGCCTTTCAGCTTCCTCGTGCAACAGTTTATCTTGAATCAGTTGTTTCAACGCGATCTGATGTAAGTTTCCAGTAAGGATACCCTAAATACATGGGTGAACTTAGAAAAGTAACCACCTTTCCATTCTGAAGAAGTTTCCATTCTCAGGCCTTCCAAGAGCTATATTCTCTGAAGTCCCTTGGTGGTTTCGATAAAGAGCTTCGTGGCGTCGTTATTCTTCTGCTAATGATGTTTATCGTTTGTTTCTTGCAAACATACAGGGTGTTTGTTTTTATTAAAACTAGTAGAGCAAAATATATGCCATTTTTCAGTTGAGTTATATGGCCAGGCACACATTCTCTCGAAGAAAATCATGATCACAAATTACCTAAAGTCCATCAGCTTTTTAATTAGAGAACTTCTCGCAAAGGCGAAATAACAGAAAGGGATCTATTCGCCGTCGAAAGTAATTTCATGTTGGAAAAACACACAAATGCGCACGTGCGTTGAAATATCTGTCGCGGAATTTCGCTATGCAAATGAGCCGGAACATGAACTAAGCACGTTTCTGGCGCAGAAAGAGCGACATGCAACCCAAGTGGGAGGGCCACGTAATTGGAGCGATGAAACTGATTGATGTAGGAGCTAATGGCCAGATAGACCGCTCTTCCACCCGGACAAGGCGAAGGTCGAATCGTTTCTGCGTTTGCAAACTGCGTTTTTCTTGTTTCGGCTAATTTGCATAGCGAAATTGAGCGATGAACATTTCAACACAGGTGCGCTTTTAACACTTATTTCCACATGGTACGTCTTTCAACAAGGAATATGTTCCTTTCCGTCTTCTCGCTTTTATGCGAAATCCCATAATTAAAGACTTAATTAATCATTATTAGGTAATTATTGATCTTGTAGTTACACACTTTCTTCCGGAGAATGTTCACCTGTCGATATTACTCGACTGCAAAAACGGCGTCTATTTTGCTCTGCTAGTGTCTAAATACAATTCATGTGATAAATAAAAGTAAACACCCTGCAGAATGCTTCTTTGGCTTCACACAGCCACGTACCTGTGGCAGTCCGTACAACGTGGCCAAGAAAACCGTGCGCAAATTCGAAATTTGGCATGTTTATTAGTGCATCTGGTCCTTTAGATCCGCAGACATTAGAGGTTGTCCTTTAATGACTGCTGAATCTCTCTCACTGCTGCTTCACCAGCCAATTCTCTTGGGGTGTTAGTGGTGATAGGGTCCATGGCTGAGGCTTAGTACTCTCCTTCATGGCACCAACTACATCCACAGTACCAGTGAAACACGACATTGTTTTGCATGAGGGGCAGAGCTACGGAGTCGACACAGCAGCATTGTTCAATAAATCTGCTTTAAACAATGCTTCCTTACTTCCATGACTTTCGTGACTTCAATGTCACATCACTGAAAATATCCTTTGCATCGTCTACAGAGACGAGGAAGGTGTTCATGTCCAGCTTTCTTTTACCACAATCTGCCTCACAGTTTGCGGCAGCTCATTTATCATCACGTCAATTGACCAAGCCGATTTTTGCTTATTTAACTTTTGCTACTTGTGCCCCGTCGGTATTAAATGTATAAGAGAAGTTGTCAATTGATGACAAGGCCTGACCGGGCAGGGATAATGCTTCATACTTTGCTCCGTCCAAGATACCTTCAAACTTGTTTGTCTCTTACTTATGTACAGTGACTGCCGGCAAGCTCTTCTCTAGTGTTCGGTTTACACTGCATTGTGGCGCTTCATCAGGTGCTGCCCGGAAAAAAGCAGGAATGAAGGAGGTTGCACCTTCAGCTACTGCTAAATGTTAATTACATCCTTTAGATTTTCTATTTCTCACTATCTGATGCACTACAGTATTGCTAGCCAAACATTGCGCATCTGTGAAGGCACAGTGCGACGGAGAATATTACACCCAAGCTGAAATATGTGCTGTGATAGAATACAATATGTAGTGCATTGATCCAGTAAATTATCCAAATCACATTGAGTCTAATTCGTTTTTGCGGGAATTTATTTATACTAATTGGAAAGGTCTACACACCTAATGTGACTATACCACAACAAACCTACTGGCGAATCGAAATGGAGAACCATTCCAATGAGAAATATCCTGCTGGGACTCATTGGTTCAATGAGACATGACGGGGACATTCAATGAGTTTGAAGCCACCACTTCTCATTACATCTCATTAACACTTGCTGTGATTTCTGATTACATCTCATTAACACATGCTGTGATTTCTCATTAAGACTCATTGAATGTGGCACCATTTTCAATGTAATATATGTCCCAAATCATCTATTGGGGGTGAGAATTTTCGCAGTCACTGAATAAGATTTCTGTACATGATATCCAATAGGTTCAATGAGATTTTCATAGGATTTTCAATGAGACAGTTTCCAGCAGGTATCGTTAACAGTGTGTCTTAGCGTATCTACCTTTGCCAGAAGAATTGCCAACACGTTGTGCTTGGAGCAAGTGTCGGTTCCATCATGGGCAGATGCAGACGAGGCAATGGTAACAGGTTCCGTGGCATGCAGGGTGGGCGTATCAGGGCTGGTGTCGTTTGACAAGAGTACAGCATCTAAGGAATTTCTTCGCTTGGAACAGTCAGTGCATTTGTAAATTCACACATCGTTCACAAACAACACATCATAATCCTTAGTCGCGACATTGGCACACTTAGCGAGGAAGCATTTTCCACAGGAATCTGCATATAGAAGTTACTTCTTTTTGCTAGATACAGACAGAGAACAGAGCACACAGACGTCCGACACGCGCGACATCATGCAGCTGAATGTTATGTGGGAAGAGAATGGTATTATTATTATGGGGAAGAATGGGGCGGTTATTATTAAATGTTATTTAAATGCTATTAAATGTACATCCAGGTGTCTATCAAACTATATCCACATATCAGCTCCCATTGTTTACCTGAGTTAACTGTTACTTTATCCTGGCGGCGCATGTTATTGAAACCTGGGAACCCATTGTTCGCACTATCCATACATGATTTCCCATTGTTTTCAGAGATATCTTATCCTGCGGGTTTGTGCCGCATGTAACCTGAGTGCCCCATTGTTGTGTAGTCCTATATCTTACACCACTCTCCTGGAACCTGCTCCTGTTGAGTAACCTTTTCAGAACACACATAAACAGTTTGCTCACCGAACCGGCGAGTAGGACGTCACTTGAATACCAGGAGAACAAAGTGTAACAGATTTCTTATACTACTCAGGAGCCACATGACCACAGACATCTTTTCCCACACTAGCTGCCTTCTACAACGTATGTACCTCAGAAATAAAGAAGTGTGTTCGTTTTGTACTCTTCCCCCCTCGTGTGGCATGTCAATATAACCTCCGTTCTTCGCAGCTTGACGCTGAAATACGAGCCGTCAAAAAAGAGACGGAGCCAAAGGCTCATTTCCACAGATCGGCGAATTTATTTCGGCATTAGGCATTGCATGACGAGTGGGATTATGTGCTGTAGTGAGCAAAATGACCACGGGGAACCCATTTCCGTAAAGAAAACGTTAGGCTGTCTTGAGGAATTTCGGAGTTCAATACAAGGAATTTACTTTCCGTCAATTGAAATGAAATAAAAACGTTAGCAATATGTGGCAAAAGTTATTGGCAGAAAAAATTCCCTTGACCGCATGTCTCTCCGGGGCCTACGCTTTTTACTATCAATTTCTATCGTGGTTGGTGGTCCACCATGTATGTATGTGTGTTGATATTGGGAGAAGAATAAAATAAAAGCGATAAATTTCGGATTGCCCGAGACATGTGCCAATGAGTTTTGTCTTTTACAGTACAATGGATCTTTGCTTACCTGCAGCAACAGGTGCGCTCCACAAAAATGGTCTTCGTGCTATCTTATTGAGTGGGAAAGAGAGCCATGCCTTGTACGTACATTTTACATTTTATTCCGATTAATAGCAACATTTTTGCATTGCATACATACGAAACTGAATAACTCTGTAATAGTATAGTTCCGTTTGAGCAGGAATTCCATTTATGCGATTTTAATAATAAATCGGTGTAGATTTACACGTAAGATTTACGCGACTTTAATTTACTAAGATTCCACTGTTTTGTTAAGCTTCGAGATCGGACATCGTTTACAGCAAATTACTCGGCTTGCGAGAAATGCGTGCATTCTCATATGTACGCCGGATAGCATTTCATACATACAAAATTTGCAATCCCATTGGAGAGTATTCCTCATTTGAAATCATACCGCCACGTGAGATAATTGTAAAACTTGCTTATCTTGCTGTGTCTATACAATGTCGCTTTTGTACTTCACCTTACATATCATGCATAATTATCATTGCTTTCACTGATCAATGAGTTGATCATTCTTATTTTCTTCTAGGTTTTTGACAGGGCTGCTGATGGCAAATGCTATGACGGAGTATGTTATCCTAACGCAGAGTTCCAAAAGTTGGCCAGGACAAAACGTACGTGTACATCCCTCGCTCAGATTGTTGTAGTGTCAATACAATTGCCCAACTGTGCAAGGGGACTAACCCCAGGCAATGATAACGGATGTATTTTTGATACCATTTCTATTTTCGTCACTGCTATATTTTCATTTTCGTTATACGTTTCTGATACCTGCCTTTCACTTTCGTTTCCGTTATGTTTCCGTTACTGTTTCCGGTAATGGAACGGCTGTTACAGAGCTGCCGGAGGACACCCCGTCCGGCTCTGTCAGCACCCTGTTTTGCCCAAGGGCTGCTTCGCTGTCACGCGTACACAGTACAAGAATGCGCACACCTTGGAAGACTTTAAAAACAAACATGTCTTCAGTCTTCAGGCACACAGGGCCCAGCAACTCAAGATGGGCGTGACGTTCATCCAATGTCGTATTCATAAGCGGACGCTCTCAGTGATAAATAATACTGCCATTGCCACGGTGCAAAAAAAAAAAGAATAAATAACTAACTGCATAAACTAACAATAAACTAATGAATAACTAAATAACAGTCATCCTCGTGCTATGGTTGAGTATACAGTGATGTGTTGATGTAAGAGAGCTATGGGGACTGGGTCAGGGTATGCGAGGCACCCACCCTCGAGTGCAATATTGCGCTTTGTTTCCACGCTCTTCTGTAGTATTTAGGACATTACATGGAATGGAGTCACCAAAATACAAAAATAAAATGAAAAGTCACTCAAATGCCATCGCACAAAAGGAACAGCCATTACCCGAATTCAATACCGGATGATAATTCTCGTTTACGTTTCTGTTTCTGGTAATGGAGGACGGTGGGGCGCGTTTCCGTTTATGTTATCGTTACCATCTCCAATTTCGCTAATATACCGTTTCTGTTTCCGTTACCATTACCATTACCCTTCCCTGACTAACCCCGTACTTATTGTCCTCTCTACAAATACACGAAACCCTGACAAAAAAAAAGAGATGTGTTGTGTATGTCACTGATGTACTTCGCAGGCATACTAAACGCTAAATATTCGCTGCTCTAGAATTACATCATTAAAGGCGCCCTAAAGCGCAAAAACTTCTCATTGCAGGATAAGATATGTCTTTAAAGGGGCACAAAACGGATCGACGAACGTTCTTCAATTGTCATGCCCAATGAAAGAACGCAGCTCAAGATATCCAAATATGAAATTCTTTTCCTTGTAGCGAGCGTCTTTAACACGAAATAATGTATGCAAAGACGATAATCCGCGCGAGTCTGTCCCTATCTTTGGGACCAGGTCGCGTCACCATGTTCCGACGTATAGCAACACCAAAATCTAGGCAATGGAGGTGGAGGGGATTTCGCGTTCCTAGCCAATGAGCGGCTCCACTGAGACAAGCTGCAGCTCGCGAGGGAACCGGTTGCGGGAACATCGCGGTGACGTCGCGGATCAATACAGCACTGACAACATAGCGCGCACGTGAAATACAATATTTAGGGTTCTTGGTGCGGTTTGAACTGGCTATCATGGATTGGATAAGTGAAAATATGTTTAGAATTGACCTCGCTTCTCGATATTACAATATAATTAGTGTATAAGCGTCCCGCATTCTAAGTGGCTTATGATGCGTGACGTCAAAATGACGTGCCGCTATTGTCACAGGACATCGCAGGGCGCAGAGTGCTGTGAATATTCAGTCGGTTTGGAGCCATTATTTACTTTTTGGCGTATCACAAAGCATTTAAAAAAGTGCGCCTCATATACCTGTCCATTGCCCCATGAGATGAACAATGAGGTGGTATTTAACGTCGCTCGAAATCCTGCCTCGTCTGTCAAGCTGTCCACCAGGAGCCACCACGCAAAATATTTTCAATCTTTGCAGCGTTATGGCTGTGCATTCAAGTTCACACACACACAAAAAAAAAGAGAAGAAGAAGAAAAGAAGCAAGAAACAGTCGGAGTAGAGCCGCAGATGGGATACACGATTCTCGAGGGGCGTACTGGAGGCTCTGTGCATTGCTTCTCTGATTTTTCTTCGCAGCTCATTTTTCAAAGGTGCGCGGAACGGAGCCATCGAGGAACTGATTTTATTCCGTGGAGAACATTCTGGAACGAAAGAGAAGGGAGGGGGTCACCTGACTGCTCCTTTAACATATAATATCACGTAGACGCAGGCGAGCTGGATACTCCACAAAGTGAACGAAATTCATCGTGAGCAAGCCTCAGGGATGGGCGAAAAAAACAAAATTTTGGCGCTATGGGAAAGCTTTGTTTTTCGTGTGCATTCCGGCATCGGCAAAGAACTGCGCTGAGAGCGCCTCATTTGCATACGCTTATTAATTAAATAAAGCTCGTACCTGTTCAATTTTACTTTGGAGGCTTTCGGAAACTCAATTTAACCAATTGTGCCCTTCAGCGAAAAATAGTCAGGGAAAAAAGAAATAAAGAAATGCTTCGACACTTCGTATTTTTTCGAGCGATTCATTAGTTTCGGTTTACAAATTTCTTGCGCGGAGCAGTATGCCCATGCGTTCTTTCGCCCACCTATCCGGGTGCTAATTACGTGTTCATCCGCGTGGTTCACACACTGGGGTGCCGGAAGATAAGACAGGAGGTAGAGAGGTGTTGGAATTAGAGGAGACAGGAAGCAGTGGTCCGTTTGTGTCGGTTACCAGATTCCAACTGGCCCGAGGATGTTTATTTACTCGAGCCACGGGGCACGTGCTGGATGTCAGGGACTGGCGATGCGGCTGCTACAGGGCTCCCCCCTAGCGACCTGCCGGGGGCAGGGAGCGAAAACTGGCAAGCTTGCGTGCCCAGGATACGTGGCGTGGTCGAGGAATCGGGTGACTTGGGTGGAGAGTTGAAGCTGCGCGGTTGTCCAGGGAAGAGAGTGTCGTCGATTTGTGGCTGCTGGGAAGGGGCGAGCTGAGGGGCACGTCGAGGAACGCCGGCTTCAGGCGATGGACGGAGACTGTGTCCTGCCGGCCGTTAATAAGGAGGGTGAAGGGGTGGGTGGTTCTGCTGGTCACACGGAAGGGGCCGGAGTACGCAGGCTGCAGCGGCTTCCTGACGGCATCGCATCGCACGAACACGTGAGAACATGTATCCAGGTCCGGGTGCCGGTAGGTCGGACCGGGCTGGGCTGGCGAGCGGGGTGGCACCGGGCGCAACGAAGACATAACACGGCGAAGTCGGGATACGTAGTCCTGTTGTGCGTCGGGTTGCGGGTCTTCTGGGACGGACAAAAATTCACCGGGAAGTCGGAGCGTTGTGCCATAAACCAGCTCGGCGACGGTACAGTGAACGTCGGATCGGAGGGCTGTGCGTATTCCAAGAAGGGCAACGGGGAGTACTTCGGGCCAGGGTGTATCGGGAGTGGCACGCAAGGCGATCTTGAGCTGTCTGTGTAGTCTCTCGACGAGCCCATTCGATGCAGGATGATAAGCTGTTGTACGAATACGTTTGGCGCCCAATGCGTTCGTGAAAGCGGCGAAGAGGGCAGACTCGAACTGCCGACCTCTGTCAGTCGTGATGATGGATGGTGCGCAGAAACGGGAGATCCAGGTGTTGATAAGAGCCGATGCGACTGTTGGAGCAGTGGATTCAACAATGGGCACCGCTTCGGGCCAGCGGGTGAAACGGTCAACGGCCGTCAAAATGTAGTTGAAACCCTGGGAATGCGGAAGTGGACCGACCAAGTCGATGTGAACATGGTCAAAGCGGGCGTCAGGTGGCAGAAAAGGTGCTGGCGACAGACGGATGTGGCGCTGGGTCTTGGTTCTCTGGCACGGCAAGCATGTGCGCACCCAGTGCTTGATATCAGCGTGCATATTCGGCCAGACGTATCGTGTGCCTATGAGCTTTCGTGCGCCTCGGACGCCGGGGTGGGAGAGAGCGTGAAATGATCGAAAATGGGACGGCGTAATGCGATGGGGATGAAAGGTCGTGGCGAGCCCTGTGAAGTGTCGCAAATCACGGCGGCCGTCGCCCCGGGGAGGTGAACATCTTGAAGCTTGAGGCTGTTGGACGCGGGCTTCGTGCGCAGTACAGCCAGCTCCTCATCAGATGACTGAGCAGTCACAAGGAGGTCCAGAGACAGAACGGCTGAGCACTGCGCTGTAGTGGGCGTGGGCAGGGTGGATATTCTACTGAGAGCATCGGCCACGGGGTTGTTGACTCCGCTCACGTGCTGTATGTCAGTGGTGAATTCTGAGACGAAGGCCAGGTGCCGGATTTCTCGAGGTGTATATCCGGTACCAAAAGATGAGAGAGCATGAGTAAGCGGCTTGTGATCCGTATATATGGTGAATGATCGTCCTTCCAAGAAGTGCCGGAAGTGCTTCACTGCTAAGAATATGGCCAGGAGCTCGCGTCCAAACGTGCTATAGCGCGTCTCTGCAGGTTTGAACTTGCGCGAGAAGAAAGCGATGGGTTGCCAAGCAGAAGAAACTCGCTGCTGCAGGACGGCGCCGGCAGCACTGCTCGAAGCGTCCACTATCATGCAAGTAGGGGCATCGTGCCGGGGATGGACAAGAAGAGTGGCGGCGGCGATGTCTTGCCGAATTTTGTCGAAGGCGGCGATAGAGTCGTCTGACCACGGTAGCGTGGAGGCGTCGCGTTTTCGAGAAGAGAGTGGAGCTTCCAACGGGGCCAGTGTGGCAGCACAAGATCGTATAAAGCGCCGATAGAAGTTGGCGAAACCGAGGAAACGTCTCAACTGTTTGACGGACGTGGGACGGGGGAAATCCTTGATGGCGGCGACTTTAGAAGGCAGAGGAAGGATGCCGTGCTGGTTAACGCGGTGACCCAGGAAGTCAAGCTCCGGGACGCCGAATTCACTTTTCGTGGCGTTGATTACAATGCCGTAATCTCGTAGGCGAGCGAAGAGGGTTCGTAAGTGCTCGGCGTGCTCTTCTGGAGTGGCGCTGACAACCAGAATATCGTCCATGTAGGCATAGACGAACGGGGGGCCAAAGGTGACAGAGTTAATAAAGCGTTGAAATGTCTTGGTTGCATTACGCAAGCCGAACGGCATACGCAGGAACTCGTAGAGGCCAAAGGGTGTAATGATGACAGTCTTCGGAATATCGTCTTCCGCCATGGGTATTTCGTGGTAGGCGCGCACCAGGTCGATTTTAGGGAAAACGGTGGCGCCTTCGATGTTAGCGGTGAAGTCTAAGATGTTAGGGATGGGGTATCGGTCGGGCACCGTAGCGCGGTTTAAGGCACGGTAATCACCACAAGGGCGCCAGTCTCCCGTCTTCTTGGGCACCATGTGGAGTGGGGATGCCCAGCTGCTGCTTGACGGTCGGATAATGCCAAGCTCCAGCATGTGCTCGAATTCAGCCTTAGCGATGGAGAACTTTTCGGGAGCCAAGCGACGCGGGCGAAAGTGAACGGGCGGGCCTTGAGTGACAACGTGGTGTACGACGCCGTGCTTGACCGGGCGAGTCCAGTCGGGGGGCTTGGTGAGCTCAGGGAAGTCTTCCAGAATATGGGAGTAGGGCGACGCCGGCGCACAGTAAGAAAGGCTGTGGCAGGGTGGAATGCGATGCCGGATGCCGTGAACCTGAAGGTGGGTGGTGGCGTCGATAAGGCGTTTCCGAGCGACGTCAACGAGGAGTCGGAAGTGCGTCAGAAAGTCAGCACCAATTATGGCCTGGGAGACATCGGCTACGTGAAAAATCCATCGGAAGTCTCGTGGTAGGCCCAGGTTCAAAGTGAGGGACTGCTGGCCAAATACCGGGATGGTGGTGGAGTTGGCGGCGCGTAAGGTGAAACACGGTTGTCGGCTGCGATGGGCTTTGCTAGCGGGCATAACGCTGACATCGGCACCGGTATCTATGAGAAAGCGTCTGCCTGACACGCGGTCTACAACGTAGAAAAGGCGACTTTCGATTTGACCCGGTGCACCAGGTCACCAATTGTTGGAATTAGAGGAGACAGGAAGCAGTAATCCGTTTGTGTCGGTTACCAGATTCCAACTGGCCCGAGGATGTTTATTTACTCGAGCCACGGGGCAGGTGCTGGATGTCAGGGACTGGCGATGCTGCTGCTACAGAGGCTTCGGTTCGTCTTCTCCTTCTCTATCCTACTAGTGCACAACGTTCACGGTACATTCGTCACCATCATAGCCGGGATTTTTAGGCACGAAAACATCTTGTTTTAGGCGCCTGTAGAATGCGCTAAAAATCCAGGTTTACGCACTAAAAATGACACTAAAGGCACTATAACTTGTTCATTTTTTTCATCTCTAGCACTGAAAGCGCAAAAAGAAAGTCAATGAATCAGTCTTTTTTGCAGGAAAAATAGCGTAGAGGGGAATTGTGACAGTTATTTTTATTTATTTGTTTTCTGCTGCGCGAAATGCAGAACTTATTGATCCCACTACGGTCACAAGCCTTCCAGCCATCGCCAACAGTTTCACGGCACTTCTCAGACGGACTTGTTGCGGGCAGCGTGCTGATACGCGAGATGGGCTTCGAGCGTTGAAGACTTTAGTGTGACGCTCAAGTTTCTTACTCCCCGATTTTTTTAAAATTCGCTTTCTCGATTTCGTTTTCAGCATCACCGCAACCCTCGCAATATTAGCAAATATGGGGGATCAAGTCTGGTCCACATTAGACGCGGTTTCATTTTCGCTCCTGTACCTATAGCCCTGATTGTCCGCGAGGAGGGCAGCTTGCTAAGGTTGTCAAACTGCAGTGATTGTACTGGACTGTACGTACCTTCCTACGTCACGTCCCCTCGATAGCATTTTACCACGTGTCAAATTCGGTGTACAAAACATAATAATAATAAAGAGAGAGAGACGAAATTAATAAAAGCTTCGCAACTTTATGTGGTGCTTTATATGATTACGACACGTGATCTTCTATGTGATTCTTCATATGATTTCTACTGACCTTAGGTCCAGCGGGCCCCTGAAGTGACCCGGGGCGCCATCCCCGTCTGCGGGCTGCCCCACTGCCCTCGCCGACCCTGTTTCTCTCCACTCTAAGTGTTCACAGTGCCACAAAACGACACTGGCCCAACTATTGTAGCGTCATCTTTACTTATGTCAATTTATTCTGCAGAACTTAACAGAGGGATGCCGTGCGAACATGGACACGATTACCTTTATGTAAGTACTGACATGTGTGATGCTGGTTATTTTTACTGACAAACGCAAGGCACGAAAGAGGACCGTGCAGCGTGGGCACAATAAATTAATAATATATTTTTGCAATTTAATAAATTTGACGCATATAGGTTGTTTCTATTGCAACGAAAATGGAAAAACGAGACGAGAGAGAGAGAGAGATGAAAGACACTTGTGCGCACGTAAAGAATGCAATGAGAAAGCAAATTATGTGCGTCCCTATTCATCACAGTCGCGTTTACGGTGGGCTGTGCGGCGCATCAAACACATCTGTTAGGCCAAGAAGAGGGAATTTGAAAAACAAAGGCATAGAATTCCAACCTCCCCACTACTAGCAAAGCATGTGTTACTGTTATTACTTTGTTCCGGAAAATACGCGGAATGGTTGGTCACAGTTATGAGGACCTGCTACTCCACGTACTGGGAACGGCCAATGAGAGATTCTGCAGAGTTACTCCCTCTTATACGCAGGAAGCCGCTCGTGCAGAGAAAAGTAGGATTTGTAGTTCACTTCGGCAACGATTTACTGCGAATGCCACGGAGTTGATACAGTCGCCACGGCGGTACAGATCTATTAAGAAAAAAATAAAGGAAAAGCACGGTTACTACGGTTATATTCACGTCCGATAGTTAAGTCTCTCCTCGTGGTGAGCCCAGCGGTGATGAGATATTCGACCGCCCAAATGCGACACCTTGCCTGAAGAACGGACTTGCAGGGGAAGTCAACAGACAAGAACTATTTACACTTATTTACAACATACTATGGCACGTCGGCAACTGACAATCAACCTCAGAGGTCAAGAACCGTCCCCTTTTAACGCAAAAGTCACACCTCCTTCATCAATCAGAGCAGTGATTTTCCCAGGATTTTCTTCTAGGGGGGAGGAGGGGTGTTGGAAATCAGTGGGGGGGGGGGGTGACATAATACCTGACGGTCTCGCATGACGTCACAACCACGTGACCATATACTGTGACGTCACGTATGATGTGACCCAG
Organism: Ornithodoros turicata; assembly: GCF_037126465.1. Taxonomy (NCBI): domain Eukaryota; kingdom Metazoa; phylum Arthropoda; class Arachnida; order Ixodida; family Argasidae; genus Ornithodoros; species Ornithodoros turicata. Next base: position 181,409,483 of record NC_088201.1, read on the forward strand.
TGGCTTTTCCCAGGATTTCCGTTTTGAGAGAATCGGGATTTGAAGTAGTGGAAAGGGGGCTACAAATGCACTTTAGAAGACTTGCCCATTAACAACTGTGTTTCTGGCTAAATATAGCGACATTAAATTTTCAAACAGTAACGCTTTATTGCGGTGAACATTGTTTTGCTGCTCTCAAAATACCACCTAGGTAGTTCAGGGTTGTGAGCATCTTCATTTCTGGTAAGAACGTTGTGTGACATTAAAAAAAGAAAACGAGGACAGGTCACGAGAAACGCAAAAAAAACAACAACAAAAAAAGACACACGCACACATGACGCAGAGCAGTTTCCCTCAGTGAAGCGGTAAGTTTCCCCTTCATAGCCTCCTGGGTTTCCAGACCCATTTTTCAAAAGCTTTCTCAATTAACTCGTGGTACTTGTCGGTGCTGTCATCAGGCGTCACCTGCTGTCGCTGAGTCTGTGGTTCTTCGATGGATATCTTCATCAGAGCGTCAACATGCGCAGGAAGCAATCGCGAATGTTCTGAGCAGAGTATTCGATTCGTAGAACCATTCATGAAACCAATATTTTAGCGCAAGAGCACAATACTCGCTCTCGTTCCAGTATATCTCGTTCACAAGTACACTTACCACACATTTAGCAACGTGATCCACTGAGTGCATTGTACTCTCGGACGATGATCTGGTGTAACCACGTTAAGCCACTGTTACTCTTTTATGCTTTACTCACAGCGTTCAAAATCACTAGGCATCGTAAATATCAAGGTTTGATTTGAATAATCGATAGGGCCAGATGACATTCCCCTGGGGGGCGACAAATTCTGGTGGCGTGTTAGGGGGTGTGGAGGGGCCCTGGGAAAGCCACTGAATCAGGGAATTAGAAATTAAGGTTTACTCGTGAGTATGATCTGATACAAAAAACTTTCACATTCAAACATAGCCTTCTCCGAGGTATGTAGCAAATGCTTACTGGTCCGGCTGACCCACTTTCCACGACTGGCAGTCGGACGTTTACAGGGTTTGAAAGGGACGCTGGCTCTGGACGACCTAGAATGCACCGTAATACCCTTCGCGGAATCCAAAAGCGCATGCCGTTCTTCTAACGTGTTCTTCTCGTGGGCAACTAACGGATACGCGGTGAATGTTAGTTAACAGCAAAGTTATGTGATCGCTCGGATACATGCATAACTTCCTATGCTCTACCTTAGTAGTAATGGTACAACCCAAGATTTACACAGAAAATCCACGGCAAGTATTGCACTTTTTACTTTAAATTATTTTAAAATTACTTTAAAATTAAAAAAAAAATTAAATTTTTAAAATTTTTAAATTGGGCAAAATCAGACTCAGTGCAATACTTGTCGTAGATTTTCTATGTAAAGCTCGGGTTGTAGGAAATAAAAAACTAGATAGAAAGGAAGCAGACAGTGGGAAATGATTTATTTGAAAATCAACGACGCCATCTTGAAGAAATCACGCCGGTGCGGGCGACTGGAGCACGACGGTTGCAGAGGCAGGTGGCACGCTAGTTCCAAGGCATCACACCAGATGGCGCTAGCATCGTAGCTCTATACGAGAAAGACAGAGAACAAGAAAGTACTAGCGACACGTAAAAATGGCAACACTGCTCGACAAGTCTAACCATGCCAGAGCGCGGGGAAAAGGCCTAACCGCTACTGCTAAACAGCACGGAGAAAACACTACACATCGGGGGAAAAGGCTTAAGGCAATCGACAAGGCCTAAGCACAGCGTCACAACACTACGCGGCTAACACATGGCGGGAACCACTAGCCACACGATGGTAAACGTGCGTCAACAGGCTTGGACACCGCTAAACAAGTCTAAACATTCGCGTACGGCGAGAAAAGGCTTAACATGAGCACGTAAAACAACGCGCAAACATCGGTAAATCACTCACCTTTTTCCCCGCTGCGACCTTTTTCGCTCTTGTCGACAGCCAGGGATCAAGTGACGACGGAGGGACCGGCCGCACGTCTTCTCCCTACGAGAGCCAGAGCTGGACTGACTGAGGCGACGCGCCGCGGCAGCTACGCATGCGCTCGCGCTCCTAGCGCCCTCTGCTCCACCCGACCGCGCATGCGCGCGCTCCTAGTACCCTCTGCACCGCCCGCGGGTGTTTTCGGTTTCGGCTCTCTGCTGCGCGCGCGCGCTCCTAGCAGCGACGGGTGGCTTCTGAGTTTCGGTTTCACTCTCGTTTCTTTGCGCACGTTTATCTGTATAAAGGCAGCGCGCACCGCGCTGGCGCCATCATTCTGACCGATACGTTGAAAACGCCATGTGTGGTTTATTCTCCTGCATTTCTCGTCGCCGCAAGGAAAAGAGAAAAAACGAAGAACTTCGCGAATTTATACGCGGCATCGTGGAGGAAGCCTTTCAAGTGCACCGCCTGGAATGGTTGCAAGCGCGTCGAGAAATGTGTCAGGACAAGATGAATACGCTCGACCGCATCTTAGCGGCGGACAGACTGGCGAAAAACAAGTCCAACTTTAGCCTGGATAATCTGTATTGGGAACGCAGTTCCGATGTAGAGGACGACGACGACAACATGTAAATAAAAGCGGATCCATTTCTCTTCAGACTCAGTCTCTTCTTTCTCTTCGTGCAACGTGTACCCACGCAACATGCTTTCCCCCGAACCTTTTCGTTTCCGTCATCCTTTTCGCTGTATCTTAAGCGGTCTGATCGTCGTCGACGATCACATGACTGACGCCGGTTCCTTGAAGGAGGTGACCGATCTTTTCATTCGGGGTTCTCACCACGCCAACGCGTCGATCTTCTTACTCGTTCAAAACATCTTTTTCGACAGTAGCCATTTTAGAACAATATCCTACAACGCCAGTTACGTCGTCCTGTGGCGCACCGTGCGCAGCGTGCACCAGATGGAACATTTCGGCCAACAGCTATTTGGCAGAAAAAGATTAGAGTATTTTCTGGACGCATATAAACAAGCGAGGTCGTCGCCCCATGCATATTTACTCGTGGATCTTCACAACTATACGCATGAGTATCACAGGTTGCGTAGCAATATCTTTCCGGGAGAACGTCAATATATCTACGCTCCGAAATGAATCTCCGCCCTCACCTCACTTTACTCAAAGTACTCTCCACTCTACCCCCTCCACGCCATCGCGACGTCTTGAGACGTTCGTCCTCGTCCGACATGAAACACCTCTCCGAAATTTGCCTCAATGTATTGAACGGAAAGGTGGCTCTAGCTCCAGATACGTTCGCGCGTTTGAAGAAGCACAAACGCTTTTTACGACGGCTCGCCTACAAAAAGATTCACAAGAATCCGCAACGTTTGAAGCGCTATCTGTCTCAGCAGCGAGGACAGGGCACTCTTTCGTCGGTGGTTCCTCTCCTGCTTTCCGCCGTGTTGAACCTTTTCGCCAATGGCCAAGACAATTGAAGTGACCACCTCCTCGTCCATCGGAAACATTCTTTCCTCGAAGGAGAGTGACGACGTCAAAGTGAAACTCATACTACAAGCACTGTATCGCATACTCAAGCAGTACGGATTTGACCCCTACGACAATAAAAACAAGGCGCTCGACGCTACAAATGACTTTGACTATTCGCTCCTCTCTCCAGAGGTGGACGAAGAGGAAGCGGAAAGGGTCGTCTCGGAATTAAAGAAGGTTCTTTCCTGGGATCGCGAGGGTTGTGTCTCCGTGTCGGGCAAGCCCATCAGACACTCCTCCGTTTACGAACTCGTCAATTATTTGTTGCAACGTAAGACGGGAAAGAAACCTTCCTGGTTCCCCAAAGTCACGAAACTATTGCGCCTGATTTCTCTGCCCAAATCTCGGAGCCTCAACAGCAGCAGCAAGCCTCCATTGCGTGGACGACTTATGGAGGGATATGAGAAACCAGAGGGTGGTTTGGGGGGTGTGGAACGCTATAGAAAAGCGCATCACGTGAGCAAGAAGAAGGCCCTCGCCATTCTCAGAAAGCTGGATGCCTACATGCTACACCATCCGGTCAGAAGAAAGTTTAATAGGAGACGCATCATCGCGCTCAAGATGAACGACGTGTGGCAAATGGATCTCGCTGACTTTTCAAAATACAAGAGATTCAACAGTGGCTACCGCTACATTCTCGTGGCAATCGATTCCCTCTCCCGCTTTCTGCGCACCCTCCCGCTAAAGACGAAGCGCCCCGCCGAAATGAAAAGGGCCATGATAAGACTTTTTCGGGGAGGTAACGTACCTACATGCATCTTTTGCAACAGAGGAGGGGAATTCTGCAACAAGATCGTCAAGGAGTATCTCTCACGAAAGAAGGTACACATGTATTCGACCCTCTCCAGTAACCAATTCATCGCAGGCTGAACGCGTGATACGCACTTTACGCGACAGAATATTCCGCTATTTTAGAGTAACCGGAAAATACCACTTCGTTTCCGCGCTTCCCAAGATCGTGTGCGACTACAACAACACCAAACACAGGACTTTGGGCATCAGCCCGTCCGAAGTCACGCCCGAAAACGAATTGGAGCTGTTCAATAAGATAAATGGGAAGCCCGTCGTACCCTCCGTGAAAAAGAAGTTCAAAGTGGGGGATAAAGTGAGGGTCCTACTACACAGAAAAGGTTTTCATAAGAGCTCGGAAGGGAGTTGGCCGCCTCAGATTTTCACCGTCTCCCGCCTGAGAGACACCTCCCCTCCCGTCGTGCACCTGGAAGATTACCGGGGTAAGGAAGTGGACGGATCTTTCTACCCGGAGGAGGTACTCGTAGTAACCCGAGACGCCAATCAGCCTTGGCCAGTAACGAAAGTGCTGAGAAAGAAGCAAGTGAACGGTCAGAGCTTCTCCTTGGTTCGCTGGTTCGGTTACGACAAAGAACACGACAGTTGGGTTCCGAGCAGCGACGTGGTCAAGATTGGGAAATGACGCCAGACATCTACGTCCACCTGCTCTCGAACGCCAGCATGGATAAGTTTCCGCCTTCACGGTAGCCTTCGATAGTCCGCTTCAGCTCTCGAATCAGTATAAAGTCGGTCTGATGGATCTCAGCATAAGTAACGATTTTTTAAATATCGGGTACGAAAGGCAAAACGCGAAAATCGATGTTTCTTTCGAGGACGCGGTGTAAGCCGGGATAACTTTTCGTGTCATCTCGGATCTCGAGAGGGATTTCAGAAAAGCCCTTTCGGAATTTAACGTTTCTTTCGCGTACAATAAATCGCGATACGACTTCGTCTTACTCGTGGACGTGAAAGCCGTGGAATTAGACCCTCGGCTCGCACAGGCGCTCGACGCCTCGCTAGCGTCCCGCGAAGCACGTCGTTCAGTCAAGCCTCCCAAATTGAGCGAACGCGAAGCCACCTCCATCTTATTGGAGCACGCCGCACCCGTCGCTTTCGGCGACATCACTTTCAATTCGGAAACCACGTCCCTACGGAACACACTCAACAAGTATTTCCAGACGCACAAGCTGGACGCCTCACTAGAATTCACGGATAACATCTACTCTCTGAAAACGCCGAAAGGGTTGCAGGTACCGGAACCCTTTGTCAAGCTGCTACATCTCACACCCGTCGAGAGACACGGAGAAACTGTACGCGTCTCTCTCCCCGTAGCGCGCCAATTCTTCTTTCACGATCAAGACGAAAATTCCTCGATCTTTGCAAGTACATCTGCCTCCCGGCTATTATGCGACAGTGCAAGCACTTCTGGATGCGATTAACCAGTGCGTAGGCGTACGCGCGCGCTTCAGCTTCGACGGAACCGAACAGAAATGTAAAATTCAGCTTTCCGAGGGTACCTCCACCCTAAGACTTTCCGAATACCTGGCCGTGCCTTTGGGCTTCCAATCGCGTACCGTGTTCACGGGGGAGGAGGATGCCCGAGCTCCGTCGAGGTACTCCTGGAACCCCCGTTTCACAACATAATCGTCTACACGGATATCGTGGAACCCACGTACGTGGGGAGCGGGAAAAAACCGATAATAAAAATACTACCCTTTTATTACGAGAAAGACAAGCACGTCGTCACCTACACGTTAGATAACATCCAGTATTTTAACCTGTCTCAATTCGAAATTCCCTCAGTGACGATCGTTCTCGCGGACGAAACGGGAACACGTTTGCCGTTGCGGTCCAAAGGCAGAACCAATCTAACGTTGCATTTCAAATATGTATCGTAATTCCCCCAAAATAATTCCCGTATACACGGGACCCCTTTTCCAACGAGGGGACGGTGCGTTGAGCAACATATCCAAGTTTATCGTTCCCATCTGGCAGCAAATAAAACCGATCGCCAAGAGAACGTTGAAGCGCTTGGCGCGGAATTTGGCCGATGGCGAAGGAATATCGCGCGCAGTAAAAAAGACGGCCATAGCAACGGGGAGAGACGTGCTGGATTCCATGGAGGGCTCTGGAAACAACAATGGGAAGAAACGCCGCAAACGACAACAAGAGGCGCCGACACACGACGCACCTGCAGATATCTTTGGTACGCCGTCAACGAAAGGAAAAATACAGACGCCGATCTGTCTAACGAGTGATGTGATGATATTCGAACCCCCTTCCATTCAAAACGGCGTGGAAGACACTTCGTACCAACTCTTTTATCCTGTCAACGGAGTAAATAATGCCGTGATCGAATTTTCCATTCAAAATTTGCGAAGGGCACACTTGGATCTCTACGGTAGCTTCGTGTCTTTGACCGTGCGCATTGTTCGCGACGACGGGGAAGAAATGGACGAGAAAGATGTCGTTTTCCCAATAAAACACCTGTTGAGCAGCATGTTTAAGACGGTCACCGTTTATGCGAACAACAATCTCGTCAGTTCTAACGAGTTGTATGCCTACAGGAGTATTTTGGACGTCGTGCTTCATTCCACGCCCATGGCTCGAGAAACAGTGCACGCGGCTGGACTTTATGTCGAGGACGACGAACATTTAAAGAACGATTACGACGTCTCGTCTCGCGGTCCGAAACAACGTTACGAAGCGACGAAGGGTGGAAAATACTTTAACCTCGTCGGATAGATCAATACCGACCTGTTTCAACAGCCGCGCCTGATGGTACCTGCCGTCGAAATTCGCGTCGTTTTCATATTAAACAATGACGAATTTAAACTCATATCGGTCCCTAACGACAAGAAAACGTACAATTGCGAGGTGGACATTAAAGAAATGATGTTACACTTGAAAAAGGTGGCGCTGGCACCTTCCCTATTTTGGAATACGAGCGGCGGCTTCAGACCATGCCGGCCACCTACGTGTTACGCGGATTGGAAACCAAGGTGCGGAGCTTGAGTGCCGGGAGCTTGGACGCTCACTTTGAAAACGTTTACCCCGAAAGAGTACCTTCCAAATTATGCGTCGTCCTGCTTGCCACGTCCGACTTTCTCGGCGACATCCAATCGAACCCCTACAAATTCCGTCATTACGACCTGTCTCATTCGATGCTCTCCGTGGACGGCCAGCAAGTGCGAGCCGAGTACGACTTTCAGAACGACCTCGTCAGAATTCCCTACTTTAACTTCTTGCAAGAACTGAGAGAGAAACATTTCAAGTATAGCTACGAGCGATTTAAAACGAACGGATTCCTTCTCTACTTCAACTTGGTCGCGGACAAGTGTTCTTCTCCTTCGCATTTGAACGAGTGGCGAAAAGGAAACGTTCGCCTACAATTACGCTTCGCTAGAGCCCTTCCACACGCGGTCACCGTCCTCTTGATTTCCGAGTGTCCCAAGCTCGTGCGTCGACAAGGACCGTACGGTCACCTTATCATAAGAAAAGATGTACGAGAGCGACATCTTGGAACTCATGTCCCTGAACCCCCTCGCTTCCTCCATGCTGAGAGGCATTTGCGCTTCCGACGAAGCCTTCGTTTTACGCAAACCCGGCTATTTAATCATCAATACTGAAGAGCGAAGAAGGCGCGGGCAGCACTGGGTGCTCTACCTGAAAAACTACGACGGGTCTGCCGTGTTTTTCGACAGCTACGGACTTCCCCCCATCGAAGCAAACCTTGGATGGACTTTATCTGTAGTGGACGAGTATAACGACAAGTGTATTCAATCACCCTTTTCGCCTTACTGCGGGCTTTTTTGTATCTACGTAGCCACGCGCATGTCGAAATGCTACAGCTTGAAAAATTGTGTATCCATGTTTTCCTGTAACCTCGAAGAGAATGACGAAACAATAAAACGTCTCCTCGTGAGCGAACTCGTTTCGTAAAATAGTCTATTTATTTTTTTTCACGACATACACAAGACGCTTGCGAGACGATCTTTCAACGTGCTGACCCCACGCTCGTCGTCGCCGGTCTGCACCGTGACGTCAAGGGATGTGTGGAGAAGCCAGTAGCGACGGACGATAGGTCGGTTGAAACCCGCGTTGATGAGACACGGGTCGACTGTCTCTCCTCGTCTATACTTTTCCAACAGCTCGAGCTTGTAATCTACGAAACGCTTCATTTTCTTTGCAATCTTCCCACTGATGGTGAACAGACGTAAGGGTATCGGCTTGAGAATCGAGCGAAAGTCTCCCTCGCAGCTATCGCCGTGAATATAATCGCGTAATCGCAGCAAGTCCCGATACATCCGCGTTTGCACAAAGGTGGCAAACCTCTGCTCGGGCGTCATGACTGAGACGGATTGAGAGTAGACAATCTTTTTTATTTCTCGTTACACATGAATTAGGCTCCAGCTTTGGTTTCGTAGCCGGGAAGACAGCCCAAATACGGACGAAGGCTCGAGTCTAACCAATGGCTGGGGTTTCTCGACCAGAGTCCACCGCAGCGACAGGTAGTCAGTTGATCGCCGATCCGCAAAAAGAAGGTCTTCGGAGGAGGTTTGAAGGTTAGGACCAGAGGTAGATCTCCCGTCAGTAGCCATTCGTAATCTGCAACGAAAGGAGCGTGAGAAACACGTGTTTTTATATCTCAAACACACACACGTACAATCTTCTTCAGTCACAGAGTGAAACTGATGGTCCATATTCTCCATCTTCCTTCAATAGTCGAAGTCCTTCGCAACGTACGTCGAACGGTACCGTCCAACAGCCGAGAAACGGGCGAATCAATCGGTCCGTCCAATGCTTTTGTTCTGAAAAAATTGTGAACGATTATAGAACGCATTAAAAAAATAACGAGGAAGCGTACCTTTGGACCACAATCCACCGCAATTGGTGCAGAAGAAGCGGGCGCTGCCAATCTCCCGAAATATGTGAGGTGGGAAAAAACCGACTTCACGCGCAGCAAAAGTGTTGTACACTGGAAACGAAACTCTTCAAACATTTCGACGATGATGACGTCATGGGTATTACTTACGAGGATCTACCAAGCTGATCATGATGGCACGAGAATGACGATCGAACGTTCGCTTCGTCATTTATAGTAAAGCTTTTCCTCTCCCTCTCTATGACGTCACTGAACGTGTTTGGACATGTTAAGACGTGTTTGAGCATGTTCAGACACGGGCGGCGAAGTCGCCCCTGGACACACTCGTTCCTCTCACCCTCTCTATGACGTCATTGAACGTGTCTGAACATGTTTGGACGTGTTTGAACATGTTTGGACGTGTCTGGACACGGGCGGCGAACCGTCGAAGTCGTCCCTGGACACACTCGTTCCTCTCACCCTCTCTATGACGACATTGCACGTGTTTGAACATGTTTGGACGTGTTTGAACATGTTTGGACGTGTTTGAACATGTTGTGACGTGTGTAGACACGAACCCCGCAATACGAAAAAGGTCAAGCAGTACGAATTAGACTGGTGGTTAGTGTGTCGCGCCCAGTGTAGAAGGATCCTGGGTTCGAATCCCACTCTGGGACGGTTACACAGGATGTGGCAGCGGGTCGTCTCTCTCTCTCTTTCTCTCTCTCTCTTTCTCTCTCTCCGTCTTTGTAGTGCTTGGACGTGTCTGGTCTCGAACGCCCTGTGTCTCCCCTCTTCCTCCTCGCACGATATTGGAGGAACAAAGGGCGGCATCTTGTCACAGAAGCAAAGTGACGGATTTACGTAATCGATGGATATGACGTGAATGGGGTTAGTGCGAGCGTGAGAACCCTGTACTATAAGATGGTCATCCCCTGTACCCCCTTGTCCACTATTCTCGAATCAAGAGCGCCGAGACAATGCTGTATACGTTCCAGACAATTTTGAACCTTCTGGTCCACATTCGTCCACCATTTGGTTAGTGTTTCTCTATCTCTTCTTGTTTAGAAATAGTTATTTCTAATACCTAACGTTCCTCTGTAGGTTTCACTGTGACACACATTGTACAGCTATTCTTCCAGCTGATCCCCGGTGCGGGGGGAGATGTGCCCCACTTGGATATGGAGAACGTTTTGCAAACGTTCGCCATCGTAGGCGAAGAGGACATTGAGACGGCTACCACAGAAGTGCTCATGGCGTGCTACACCAGGGAGTGGCGAGAAATCGCTGTGCAGCGGGGACTAGAGGGAGAGCTCTTTTTCAGAGTGCCCCGAAGCTTAGAGGAGCAGACTTTACCGCTAGAAGGTACCGCTCCTTTAAGCTTCGGGGAAGCGGAGCACCTCCTCTACTCCCTGGTGCACCAGTGGAACAGAGCGAGTGCAGCGGGTTGGAGAGAACTCGCTGAACGCTGGATGGCGAGTCAAATACCGAGAGTGTTTTTCGATTGTGGTTTTTGTTCGTAGAATTCTTATTCTGGTCCTTTATTACTAGATTGGATCCCTGGGTTCTTATGGAAGACCATGAAGAACCCATGTAAACACGACAGACAGACAGACAATAAATGCGTATCGTCTTTCCATCACGCGACTCTTTCTCTCTCTGCCCCACTACAATAGAAGAATAGGAAACCACAGATCCTGTGAATAAAAGCGAGCGTGGGATAGACCGCAGTTAAAGATGATGATGTCGACGACGGTCACCACAACGTTCGGTCTGCTTGCGCAGGAGGTAAGTGCATTTGTATGTGTTTAGATCGTTGTTTGATTAATGACTCTTTTTCTCTATTTGCTAGGTACACTCGGGAGAATTATTTCAAATTGGGGGAGGGGCTTCATGCCTAACGTCCGATTAGGCCGGACCGATCGGACCGGATTAGGTCCGATTAGGCTCCACGAACTTCAAAGTTTGGGAGAGCATCGCCCACATTATTCAAAATTGGGGAGGGACGCGAATTCATGTCCAACATGAATTCTGATTAGGCTTAATGGGGAATTGCGGGGCGTCCCCCGCACCAGTCAAAATTGGGAAGGGGTAATAGAATTCATGGCAAATATGAATTCTGATTAGGCGTACTGGGGAAGATTTGGGGGGTACATTTTAATCTGGCCTTATTCAAAATTGAACTCCTTCTTTCATTTTTCGTTAGATTATTCCAAAATGGGGGGAGAATTCGTGCATAACACGAATTTCATTAGAGACCGTGTTGATTATGCAAAATTAAGGAGTTCTTAAAGGGAGAATTATTTCAAATTGGGGTTAAATTAAAACCTTCTTTCATTTTTCGTTTGGTTGTCATCGTCGACATCATATGCGATATTGCAATGGCGTCGAATAAGACATGGCGCGGTGTCCAAAGTACAGACGCCATCAGCGCAATGAGAGGGGGAGGAGACACCCTGGTTCTACGACGGTTGATCGAAAGCCCACGAGGGGCATCCATCCATCCACAACGCGAGGCGTTTTGTGGACCAAAATGTAAGTTGACTGTCTCTGCTGTGAGTGTGTATTCTATGTATGACATTGTTTTTCAGGAACCAATAGCCGCTGTCGTCGCATATCATGCAGCACAGGGAAAGCCGTCCAGCAACCTCCCCGATAGCCCAAACTACCTTCCTGTATAGCAGTAGGTCCCTCCTTGTACAGCATTGGGCAAGAAAGACTGTGAGCGCCCTTGTGAATCGAGTGACCGTGGAACAAAGAGCAAGCATCTATCGACCAACTATTTTGTATGTATGTATTCAATAAAGATGTTTCAGTGAAAGAAAACACAAAGTCTCGTCAAAGTTATTCGGACTGTTTAATGCGTTGCATGTCAATAACCAATCGGTATTTCAATAAATCAATGACCAAATTGGCGATGTAGACTGCTTGCAAATGTCGCTGCTTCCGTAGAGCGTGCTTAATATGAGCGATGGCACGAGCGAGAAGGTCCACGATGTCTGCAGCGATGTAGTTGAATTCTGCGTTGGACAAGCTCACAAATTCGCTCATCAGTCCCAGGGGTCCGTCAGGTACCGTTATGCTGACGTTCTTGTAACGGGCGTAGATCCGACGCACCATCTCCTGCAGCGGCCCCGGCGCGATCTCTCCTATATTGCCAAAGCCTACCATGTCTATCACGTAGCGAAAAGCAGTGATGACGAGCTCGTTGCGGGGACTTTCGCTGTTGAAACATTCCTTCTCTACTTCTTCCCAAGAAGCGTTGGTGCGGGAACAATTTTGTAAAGAGTGGTAGCTGAACATCTTCACGTAGTGATGACCCGAGCGCGGTGCGCGCTGCCTTTGTACAGATAAACGCGCGCGCAAGGAAACGAGAGTGAAACCGAAACTCAGAAGCCACCCGTCGCCGCTAAGAGCGCGTGCGCGCGCGCGCAGCAGAGAGCCGAAACCTAAAACACCCGCGGGCGGCGCAGAGGGCGCTAGGAGCGCGCGCGCATGCGTAGCTGCCGCGGCGCGTCGCCTCAGTCAGTCCAGCTCTAGCTCTCGTAGGGAGATGACGTGCGGCCGGTCGCTCCGTCGTCACTTGATCCCTGGTCCTTGATCCCGGCAGCCTACGAGAGCGTCCGCTCTCGTAGGCTGTCGGCTGTTAGCCGTGTAGTGTTGTGACGCTGTGGTTAGGCCTTGTCGATTGCCTTTTTCCCCGATGTGTAGTGTTTTCTCCGTGCTGTTTAGCAGTAGCGGTTAGGCCTTTTCCCCACGCTCTGGCATGGTTAGACTTGTTGAGCAGTGTTGCCATTTTTACGTGTCGCTAGTACTTTCTTGTTCTCTGTCTTTCTCGTATAGAGCTACGATGCTGGCGCCATCTGGTGTGATGCCTTGGAACTAGCGTGCCACCTGCCCTTCAACCGTCGTGCTCCAGCGGCATGATTTCCGTGATTTCTTCAAGATGGCGTCGTTGATTTTCAAATAAATCATTTCCCACTGTCTGCTTCCTTTCTATCTAGTTAATTTCCTACAACCCGAGTTTTACATAGAAAATCCACGACAAGTATTGCACTGAGTCAGATTTTGCCCAATTTAAAAATTTTCAAAATTTAAATTTTTTAAAAAATTTTAAAGTAATTTTGAAATAATTTAAAGTAAAAAGTGCAATACTTGCCGTGGATTTTCTGTGTAAATCTTGGGTTGTACCATTACTACTTACCTTATTCAATATTTATCTTTGTGAACCATCTTCCGCTCGGGAATGGAAAACACTAAAGGCGCAGTGGTCGGAAAGGTAAAGGTGTCGGGAATAAATATGTACTAGAGTCAGTGACAACTTAAGTCCTACAATTGGGACTGCCCGCTCATCCGTGGAAGGTTGCTGCGCTTGGCTACCAGCCTTTGCACGACTCTCCCTCTTCGCAATGTACTACCGGCTCTCTCTCTCTCCCCAGTCTCCACTTGGTCGCGGCGCACTACATACGCGCGCACGGAGCGATTCTCGTGTGGGGGGCTGGGTCAAGTGTACGACTTATGTTGTCACTGACTGTAGACGTAGTTCCCTGTTATCTTCCGCACACAACCACAATGCTGATATGTCACATCCAAGCATTTCTCCTCCTTTTTTTCTCTCTCTCACTGTTCTAATAAATATATTCCCAGCATCTCTTCCTACAGATCACCACCTACTATGACACGTCACAAGTAACCGTTATTCATTTGCATGCAGAACAAAAGGGGACCTTTCGGCTGCCATTTTTACTGCCGTTACCCTCCCCACAGCATTGTCCCACGTCCTGATGGCAACGCATGTCTGGTGAGGAAAATAACAACAAATCATTGCAAGCGCTTGCACGCTCGTCCAATTCAATATCAGAGCTTTGTGAAGTCAAACAACGTAAGGCGCTGCAGTCCTAAACACCCGCCGCATTATGTTTAAGACGCAACGGGGTTCTTAAAGGGACTATCGCGTGCGGAAAGGTGTGTCTAATACCCATACGGCAATGTTAGTTCCCACTTCACAGTCTACTTGGGCACGTTTCCCTTCCAAAAAACAACTTAGTTATTAAATAAGCGACTGTTACTGATTCGCAATCCCTCTACAGCTAAGGCAGAAATACGTAAGCGGGGCACACGAATGAGAGCACAGCGCAGGTGATTGCCTCTTTTATTATATATATATATATATATATATATGTTTGTAACTCAAACGTCGCCATGCCAGTACTGGACAGCTATTTCGGCCTTGTTGGGCCTCATCAACAGTACGCAGGCAGGTAACGTTTGAGTGGATGGCGTCAGAAGGTCACCACTCAAAACCATCCACAAAAACGTTACCTGCCTGCGTACTGTTGATGAGGCCCAACAAGGCCGAAACAGCTGTCCAGTACTGGCATGGCGACGTTTGAGTTACAAACATATGCTATACGTGCAGCCAAAGAGCTCCGGCTATTTTTTTCATTTTATATATATATATATATGCTGATGATTCAGGGGGTACGGATGGACACGTAAGTATATAAGTACGGAAAAGGTAAAGAAGGGATTCAGAAGCCTTGAGGGAGAGTTTAAAAAATTTATTACAACTAATTACGGGAGAGAACTAAGGTTTATTTACATGTTACAGGGGTCGACGTTTCGGCGACAGCGTCGCCTTCCACAGGACTAAAGGGGATTGCAGTGGGTCATCGCTTATAGAAGGGCGGGAAGAGTTACGAGAGAGGAGGAATCCGCACGTGGAACGGGTGCTGGTCTTGGGGGTTTTTCCAGGAGCTTTGTCCTTGGTCGTCACTGGGGAGTGGGAATCTGTAAAGATAAAAGGAAGAGGCGGCAGAAAGAACGGAAGTGGGTCGATGTGCTCAAACCTGATCGTGAGCTGAGGCTGCGGACTGTGGACAATATGTCTGGGTCTTCGTTTATTGTGCATTGGAATTTATGGATTAAATAAGACTCACGTTGTTGTCTGCTACGGTTGGATGTGAAACTTGACTGTAAAATGAATACAGTTATGTCACTGAAGGAATGGTCGGGTTCGCGAAAGTGGCGGGAGACCGGGAGATTTGGTTTCTTTGTCACATCTGATTTATGATTGTTGAATCGAATTCTGAAACTTTCAGAATTCGTTTGTCAGTTTCAGTCGTTCAGTTTTTCAGTTTCAGTTTCAGAATTCGATTCAACAATCATAAATCAGATGTGACAAAGAAACCAAATCTCCCGGTCTCCCGCCACTTTCGCGAACCCGGCCATTCCTTCAGTGACATAACTGTATTCATTCTACAGTCAAGTTTCACATCCAACCGTAGCAGACAACAACGTGAGTCTTATTTAATCCATAAATTCCAATGCACAATAAACGAAGACCCGGGCATATTGTCCACAGTCCGCAGCCTCAGCTCATGATCAGGTTTGAGCACATCGACCCACTTCCGTTCTTTCTGCCGCCTCTTCCTTTTATCTTTACAGATCCCCACTCCCCAGTGACGGCCAAGGACAAAGCTCCTGGAAAACCCCCCAAGACCAGCACCCGTTCCACGTGCGGATTCCTCCTCTCTCGTAACTCTTCCCGCCCTTCTATAAGCGATGACCCACTACAATCCCCTTTAGTCCTGTGGAAGGCGACGCTGTCGCCGAAACGTCGACCCCTGTAACATGTAAATAAACCTTAGTTCTCTCCCGTAATTAGTTGTAATAATTTTTTTAAACTCTCCCTCAAGGCTTCTGAATCCCTTCTTTACCTTTTCTGTACTTATATATATATATATATATATATATATATATATTAATTCTGTGTTGGCGCCGCGAAGCAACTGTGGCTATGAGCAGCGTACATACGTGGACAGATGGAGAGAGTAGAGCAGGAAGGAATGGGGGAAAGGGGGTTAGTATGCGTCCGCCGATTTCGGGGAGAACTGTGCCGACATTAGTCTCGAAGGAATTCGGAAAACCCAGGGAAAACCTAATACAGCACAACCGGTGGTAGGATTCGAACCCACCACCTCCCAGTCTTCAGCAGGACCTTGGCTACCACCAGCGAGGGGGACGCCTTAACCCGCTCCACCACGCCGCTGGTACCGCCTGAAGATGTAAAAATACTCCAAAAGCCGGGAGACGACATAACTAGACACAAAAAGTTGAGAATTCCGACTTAACATAACAAAATAACAAAGTTTACTCAGTCGTTTCGTCCGTCATGCGATGGACATCATCTGTACCAAACTGAATGAGAGATTAGAAAACCGGTCGCTATTTAAGGAGATGGGAGTATTGTTCGGGAAGGGGGCCACGGTTTTTGTTACAAACCGAGGGGTCACCGCGTATGTCCCAAGACTCTGAAAGCTTTCTGGGTCACCATCTTTGTTCTCGGGCCAAGGTCACTGTGTTGTCGAAGTCAAAACAATGTCCCGTGTCCCAACAATGTTCTGTAAGCTCCGTCTTAAACTGTGTGGCTTTCTTTATGTCCCACTTACGTTCTTTGAAACGAGTGTTCCGTTTCCTGCCTGTGTAGCCAATATAGCATGTGTCACAGCCCTGGCATTGTGGTTTGTAGACTACTCCAGACTGGTCTTCCGGGGCGACGAGGCCTTCGGTTTTGATATGAGGCTTCGGAGTCTAACTTCAACAAGTTTCCAACAAGCTTCCTTTTGGATGTGTGTGCGCGCCGATGTAGCTCGGAAGGCAGTCAAACGTGTGTCTACCCAAAGCCTTGTGATACCGGCAGTTTCCTTGGTTTTGACTCACACCACCACACGGAGCACGAACGAAGTGTGGTACGAACATGATTTCACCGATCTGAACAGTTGTCGTCTTGCACCGAGTTACGGGCTTCTGAGGACGCGACGATCGTCGATTATTTGGACTGAATGGATTCTCTCATTCAGTTTGGCACTGATGATGTCCGATGCATGACGGACGAAACGTCTGAGTAAACTTTGTTATTTTGTCATGTTAAGTCGGAGTTCTCAACTCTTTTGTCTAGTTACCGCCTGAAGAGCAGCTGCTATCCTCAGTGGAGCAAACGGCTATGGGTCGAAGTTTCTGTGCTGGTGAAAGCACCGCTCTGTCTGCCCCCGTGTTCACCTGGAGGTGCTATGCGATTGTGATGGCTATGTGATATGCTGGAGGCGCTAAACTGTGGAAGTGAACGTCATTTTTAAAATGACGTTTAACTATAACGATAATTCGCGTCAACTTTGTTCTCTACAAAATTAACTGACGTGGTACGGGTTGATCAATCCCTGGGCGCCCTGGACCCGAACCCCATGTTGCCCTTTTTTTGCCGTTCGTTAGCAGCACCGTCCATGTTCCGACAAAAATAATATTTATACCTAAGAAATATGCCGAATTGTAAAGTAATGATTTCTGTGTGTTATCAAACAATGATATGTATACAATAATCAATCGATGATGTTCAGGATAGTGGGCAAAATTATGGGGGTTATTTTTGCGTTACAGTCCCTTAAAATACCATGCCGATGATGACGACGGTGCCCAGAAGAAATACAGACACTCTTCGAAATGTCGGCAGTTGTCGCCTAGAGGCACTCTCCTTAACATCTTTGTATCGCGGCACACTGGATTTTCTGCCAGCTCTGGAAGCCCGGGTTTTCACAACCTCGGGGCGTCAGCCCGTCCGCTCCGTCGCCGAGGAAGACACAGCAAGCGCAACATGTAATCAACAACAACAAAGGTTTATTTCATACCTACTTCCAAAAAGAGCTCCTGCCCGACCGGTTCCTAGCAACACACTCCCCTTTTTCTCGTGCGTTTCGGTGCTTATTGAAGACAACTTTATCAGCAGCTACGCCCCGCTGCAACACGTCACTTCCAGGTTGGCACATCCAGCGCTATCTCTCGTCATGAAACAAAACAAAGGTTTCCGTTTCCCACAACTGTCTAGTCCTTCCGTTTGTCCCTGTGTTAACCATTTCAAATTCAGTGGACCAGTATTAACATGGACGCAAGACTTTACAAAGTTATATAACATGCGCTTTCTTGTACTACTCTGTTTCAGCGTCCGGAGACAACGGACAAGGGCGGATGTTGGAACGGATACTGCATAAAGGGCCACCAGCGGCGAACTTGAGCGGAGGCAGCCGCCAGAATGACATGTTGTGTGCAAAACACAACATTCTCTCCAAGCTATTAAACGTAATCATGCATACCCGATTTCGCTTTTCCGTGTTTTAACAGTAGCGTAGCCACAAAAATATTTCGTGAGAGGTACTACAGGAATTTTATGTTGGGGCATCTTCGTCATCGTACCCTTTTCCAAATGCGCTACCAATGGTGCGACTTCGGGGTTGCCTTGAACCCTGAAGCCTTCCCGCTCTAACTACGCCACTCTCGTGTAACATGGTTAGTCGTCGTTTATCGTGGTGTCCTACTTTTGTGCATAAGATGTGTAGGACCGTGGCAGTACAAGGCGCGACATAACGAGGAGGGGGGGGGGAGAGAACCCGAAGCATAACCGGGGAAAGTATAATAAAAATAACATGTAACTTAAAGGGACTCTAACCAGAAGTTCATCAAATCTTTCGTTTGCATCTATTAATTAAAGGTATAATATGCCTCCAAGCCATACGCGAAATATTTTGGCTGTGCGCGGAGGCAAAGTTTGCCAATCGGGGAGCTGAAAACCAGCTTGGCTTTTCCTGCTCAACTCGCGCAATCGGCGCCGAAATCTAGCCTATTTGTAGTGGATACCCGCCAATTTCCGTGTGCGTGACGAAAACATGAGGTTCATGTTTTATTGGGCGCCCGGTCCGGAAGTTCGGTTGCTAGCGAGTTTGTGAGAGCGGCGGCATCCGGAAAGCGATCTTCAATATGGACGTCGAAGCAAGAAATGCGAAGACTTCGAGCCCGGAACTTTTTTTTTACCTTTCTGCGACCGAGAAGGAAATTCTGTGTGCTGAACAGTTCGGGTGCCTCGCTTTCGAAACGTCGCCGATGCCGCAAATGCGAGCCGAAGTCAGAGCTCTACGAACATCTATCACAGATGAAGCAAACATAATCAGTCGCCTGTCTTCGACAGACAGGTAAGCGATGAGCTTTTTAACGCACACTGTGATCGAACATGTAAACGTTCTCTGAAATTTCGCGTCCTCATATTTAATGCGTACTTGCTGTTTATGGTGCCGGTGCGGCTGGTGTGTCATAATGCCGAAGGAGATCGAATGCTTGTGCTGTAAGGAGCTCGAAAGCGCAGCCGAATGACAGCAATATGAGTGCATTACAACCCACGAATATTTCCAACTTCTCTGCTTCAATACGACTGTCCTGAGGGTGGCATATTTTGAATTGCAGCGCGAACCTATGAGCGACCATGTTCACAAGTAAGTCACATGTGGCCCTGTCGAACGATGTTAAAATTTGGGCGCTCAAAATTGGTTTGGCCCTGCATTAAAGTCTCTAAATACTCCAGTACAGGGCGCAGCACATAAAAGACGACAAAATACAGAACTGTGAATTGGAGAAAAGCAATATAGGCAACTGTGTAATTGTCAGTGTGCTGTGTCTTAAGTCACCTTTTTATGTATTGCCCTGTGCTTAGGTTTTTAGCGTAGGCTTTTAGCGGTATTGAGTGTTCTTACTTTCGATTTACTGGAAAGTAAAAAAAAAATGTTGGTTTCTAAAAGAATACAGCATGTGTAGTAATATACAGGGTGTGTGCAGATAAATTGCAGTCGCTCTGAAGTACATGTGGAAATGCCACGACACACACCCTGTACTGTGACCGGTTACCTATTTGCCTAAACCATATTTTATGTACATGTGCGTAGATACGATATGGATATAATGCGTATCGCGAGTTTGCAAGGTGTTTTTACCACAAGCTTGGGAAAAACAAAAGCATAGTCATCCCAGCCTGTGCAGTGAACAGGATCTGGCGAGCCTTCCACACAGAAACTAGGCTTCAAGTACCCAACATCCTAACTGGAGGTACCTCTTCGCACAGCCCGCCTATCGCATTTAAAATAATTCAGCATCGGTATCTAGGATGAGTTAAAGCTCTCAGGATGATGCATGGTTCATGAGTTCAATATGTTGTGTTGAAACACAACACTAGTCCTTTTTAATGAGTCTTGTGGAACGATAGATGACCACTACTTTCGTGACATTGTGTACCGTTGCTACACTGAACAATTTATTGAGCAAGACTGATGAACAAATGAAAAGCAGGGTCTGTCTTTCAAATAAGCGTGTTCCTTGTAACTTCTGTATTTGTTAAGTGACGCATGTTGATGTTCTCCCTCATGTAATGCCCGCAAAGGCCTTTGAGGTATATTCATGAATAAATAAATATCAAAACCAGAAAAAGATGTAACATCTATTGTAGTACCTATCCTCTCTTGGTGTGAATGATACATAAACATTCTCAGAAGGTATGTTGTCACACTTTGCCTCATTGTGCATAAAGCCTAATCCCCCCCCCCCACCTCTTACATCATCTCCACGTCCTCAGTCTCCAGACCTGTACAAGGCTAAAGTAATCAGGTACTACATAAAAAAAGGGGGAAGGAGGAAATTCAAAGCTGACACATATAAAAAAAAAAAAAAAAACCTGGTGCTTTCTCGGGGCTACTCATGTCTCAGTCCTGGACCAGATCCCCATAGAAAACAGCTTTTCTGAGCCTCAATGATTGATTCCCTTGACTGTGAGGCAATACTCATCGGCTTGGTGGCAACTGGGCTTGCGTCTGATAGTGCGGTTTGGAATAAAAGGAGCAAGGAACATCTCTCTACGGTCTCAAGAAGGATATCAAGGATGTCATAACCTGTCAAGGCATAGCACTTCCTATTGCTTTCAGTAATAGAACACAGCTCATAGAAGTTGCGACCATTCGTGAAGGGAAAGCATGCTCAAGTTACCTCAGGTAGTGCATCCAGAACTGCGAGACAGGTTCATAGAGGGCATCTTATGAGAGGAACAGCGACAATGTCCAGTGGAGACACTCCAGGAATTTTGTGCAGGTTTAGGGGCCACGCCTTTTAACTGTTGTGATGGGAAGCAGGGTGTGTGTAACACTGACCCCTGGTGTATGAGCTCTTGGTATCTACAATCAGGTAGCCGTGTTCTAGTAATCTAGAAAAGCCTTAGCTCTCTTGCAGGAAATTGCTAATGAATCTGAGTGTCTTCTGTGGAAACAGGTTGCAACTGTCTTTCTATCCACCCTTCTTAGTTGCCCTAGCAAAAGCAAATATGTAAAGCTGCACACAATATCTAATGCTTGCACACTAATTGCTTTGAGTGTTCTCAGGCTCCTGAAATGGAGCTACATCGTGCATACGCTGTGCCATGCCGGCAAGAACATACATCAGATTGCATTTACTTTCGAAATTGGCCTTTCAGCGCTTCATGTGACTGCAAGAATGGTATCCCCTAAACAATAGGCACTAAGAATGATTTCTACAATGTAATGAGCTTTGTAAAATAACAACTTTATTTGAAAATATATTCCAAATGCCGGGTGACGACCTGATAATGTAACATCGTTTACATTGCTTAAAACAACGATTAAAACAGAGCGTAAACATTTTGCCACCTATCCGGGTGGCATCATCAGTACAACAGAGGCCAAAGACGAGAACACCAGCCTACTTATCTACGAGGGCATCATACGCATCCGATAGGGGGCCGCAGTTTGTATTACAGGCTGATGCATCACGTCTGATAAACCAGGACTCTAAGAATTTTCTAGGGTCACATCGCTAGTCATGTGCAAAGGTTACCGCGCCATCAAAATTAAATATATGTCCCTTAGGCCAACAAAGGTAGACTAATTCGGTACTGGTTTGAGTAACATTAGAGGCCTTGGCAACGTCCCTTGTGTGCTCTTTGTTTTGTCCCACATCTTTTGTCTGTCTCCCCAATGTAGGTGGCATCACAGTCTATGCACTGAACTTTATATGCACAGTCTTAATGCCTGATGGGCAGAGTGCCCTTCAAATGGCGTATGAAATACATTGGATGAAAGGAATGCACACCAATGATTTGACTCCTTCAATGTTGTGTTTGACTTCTCTGTTGTAGTAGATGTTGCCACCTGGATAGGCGATGAAACGTTCACACTCTTTGTTATCAATCGTTGTGTCAAGTGGGTGTTTTCAGTAAAGGATTCTACATTATGAACTTTGTTTGAACAATGATTAGTGGCGAGCTTCATACCCTGGGCCACTACTCTAACAATTGCTTGCAGTAATGTGGTGAAATGGAGTAATGAGCATTGTAAACAATTTACTTGGCAATATATTTAGTTATCTGTCATAGGTTGAAGAACCGTGTGGTGCTACGTAACGGAGGGGCATGTAATTATACACGACCGATCACCTAAAGGCCTTGCTGCACACTAGATTAAAATGTGATGCAAATGTAACGCGACAAAGGCTGCGTGGTGGCGATATGATAGGTTCTCCTCACGAATTGTTGGCACGGTTGCGGTTAGTCAAGAAACTGCATATCCAGTTAGTGGTAGCAGGATCAAATTTTAATGAGGCTAGTTTGGCCAACACGTGAGCATAAAGCACAGTGTCAAAAGCCCCTACAGAATAAAAAATACTGCATCTACATGGACCTAGAAATCAAGACAGTTTCAAATGCTGTGACCCAATTATGTTAGTTTTGCCTAAGTACCTTTTTCTAAAGCCATGCTGGAATTAAAAAAAAAAGAAATTGATAGACTGGTATATGATGTGCTCCATTAATTTACAGGGAACCCTAAAAAGTGGAGCTGGTTAGTAGATAGAAGGAGCATAGTTGACACCTCTTCTGTAGACAGAAACTAGCTTGTGGCCTATGCTCTTTCAAAGCACCTTTCACACAGGTTAACGCATCTTTGTTCCAGCACTTCCACCTTCAAATGTTCATCGCTGTTGAGTGCTCTGTCATTCTTGTAACACAGATCTTAATTGAAATGCAGGTGCACAAGGAATGCTCTGAAAGAAAAGTGTTTGGTTTTAGTCCTCTTAATGTTTCCGAAAACAAACTTCACAGTGACTATTCTTCTGAAATGAGCAACTCCAGAACGAAAGCAAAAAAAAAAAAAAAATCTCTGGCCATATCATTGTATCCAACTGAAACATGGCACTTCCAATTGAATAATGGCAGTTAAAGATGATGATTCAATTTAAATGGCGCATAAGCAACTCAGGCTATAGTGCGCCAAAACCATGGAAAAATTGTGACTATTAAAAATCAGACGATTATACTAAAAATATATTATAATAAAAATAAACAGTCGAAGAAAAGGCAGAAACAATTGTTGGCACTGTGTGGCTGGTGTCGAGTTTTCCACACTAGGTGTTCAATAATAATGTACACTAGATATACTATAGCATAAAAAATACAGCGATATACACACTCAGTATGTGGCGGGGATATATGAAACCAATATAACACATACTTACATTATCGAACTTCCTTGGAAAAGGCAGTCCATGTCTGTCGGATTTGTCAGACTCGATACAAAGCCAGTAAGCACAGTGTGGAATGACTGATTCATCTGTCGAAAGCAGAGGTGCAGCACCCACGACCTTTCGTCATCGCAATTCTTCAGAGCGGCACAGCCTAGTAAGGAGCCATCAGAAGGGTCACATAAAGTATAACTGGGTTCATGAAGCGGAGGGTTCTGTGGGATACGTAAGAAAGCATACGTGTTACAGAACAGCTACGAGAATGATCGAATGCACTTGCATGGTTTTGAGTGCGTAGACTTAGAACTGAAAAGTAAATGTGCTAACCTTGTTGAAGCTGCTTTTCCGTCAGAACCACACGAGAGCACACTTGGTTTCTTTAGATGAAGGTTCAAAGAATTCAACTTCAGCATTTGCAGTACATCATCAGGTCCCGATGGTCCTTTGATATGCAGCAGAGAAAATTTCGCTGAGGCGAGTGACTGCCGTTACGGTTCGTTGCTTCGCAGCAGATAAAGACGATAAAGAAAGATAAAGTACGCGGCAATGATAGGTGAAACGTTCAAAATATGGCGAACAACTCCAACACCAACCCAATGACCCGAAAAAGGCAGGATGAGCCGGGAATCACGCAAGTTCGCAAGCTCGTCATATGGCAGCCATTACAGCTGAACGGATACGGAACACATGGAACATACGGAACCATATGGAACGCAAGACAAGAGAACGCAGATTGAAAAGGCAATCGTAGAACCTAACGCATGTGTTAAATGCAGGGTATATTTTTCTTTTTGAGACTCTGTAACAAACACATATTAACATATAAATGCCATTTCATAAAGGGAATTGACAGGGTATTGTGTGACCACGTGACGCGTTTGAGCCAATTGTGGGTGTTGCCAGTGGCCCTCATGTTGATGTCATTTTGATGGTGGGTCGGGGTGGATATTCTATATAAACGTATGTTTTCTCGGTTTGACGCTAGGCGTGCTGCACTCGGATGAAGTCGAATGTTTAAAATTCGAGTTTAGAGAAAGTGTGGGGTTTTAATGCGTGAATTTTCGCATGGAAAGTCCTTGTTGGGTGCTTTATCGACTGCAAGTACGAAAGAGCTCCCACAACTCCTGGTCAGAGTCTCTTTAAATGGACTCTAACGGGGAGCTGAAAAGTGAAAAGCGGCTTGGCTTTTCTTCCTAAACTGGCGCAATCGGCACCGTAATCTGGCATCCTTGTTTTGGATATCCGCCAATTTTAGTGTGCGTGACAAATGCAGGAGGTTCATGTTTGATTGGGCGCCTGGAGCAGAAGTTGTGTTGTTAGTGAGTTTGTGAGAGCGGCGGCATCCGGAAAGCTATCTTCAATATGGACGTCGAAGCAAAAATGCGGAGACTTCGAGCCCGGAACTTTTTCTGACTTTTCTGCGATCGAGAAAGAAATTCTGTGTGCTGAGCAGTTCGGGGGCCTTGCTTTCGAAACGTCGCAGATTTCGGGAACGCAAGCCGAAGTCAAAGCTCTACGAACATCGGTCACAGATGGAGCAAACAGCATCAGTCGCCTGTCTTCGACAGGCAGGTAAGCGATGAACTTTCTAACGCATACTGTGATCGAACATGTAAACGTTTTCTGAAATTTCGTGTCCTCATATTTAATGCGCACTTGCTGTTTAAGGTGCCGGTGCGACTTGTGTCTCATAATGCCGAAGGAGATCGAATGCTTGTGCTGCAAGGAGCTCGAAACCACTGTCGAATGACCGCAGTATGAGTGCATTACAACCCACGAAGATTTCTTCTATGCCTCAGTACGACTGTCCTGAAGGTGGCATATTTTGAACTCCGTGGACAGCACGAACCTATGAGCGACCATATTCACGTAAGTCCTTGTCGATCATATTCACGTGTGTTCTTGTCGAACGATGTTAAAATTTGGGCGCTCAAAATTGCTTTGGTCCTGCATTGAAGTCGCTAAAAACTCCAGTACAGGGCGCAGCACATAAAAAGACGACACAGTACACAACTCTGAACAGGAGAAAATCAATTATAGGCAACAGTGTAATTGTCAGTGTGCTGTGTCTTGAGTCACCTTTTTATGTAGCCCTGTGCTTAGGTTTTTAGCGATATTAGTGTTCTTGCTTGTCGAGTCAGTGAAAAGTAAAAAATATTGGTTTCTAAAAGAATACAGCATGTTTTGTAATATACAGGGTGTGTGCAGATAAACTGCAGTGGCTCTCGGGTACATGTGGAAATGCCAGTGCCCACACCCTGTATTGTGACCGGTCACCTATTTGCCTAAACTATATTTTATGTACATCTGTGTACAGCGAGTTGAACCGAACCCGAACCTGAACCGACAACCGTTACTAACCGTTATTTTTGACCAAACCGGAACTGAACCGAACCGAAACAGTCGAGGCCATCTTGGAGCTGAACCGGAACTGAACCATTAAAATAATGCCGGTAACCGGTTCAAATAACGGTTCATACGGAACTAAGGGCGGAAGTTTGCATGTTGTGCATGAACATAAGAACTTGCTTCATCTATTTTTCTTCTTTTATTAGCTTCGCAGCCTTCCTCTTGCCTGCCGAAACAGTCGTGCCCTGCTGGAACGCTCTGGATTTTCTGGAGTGGCGAAATAACAACTTTATTTTATAATGATGAAAGAGGAGTTATGACAGAAAACTATTATAACTTCTAGTGTCTACTAAAGACTGGCATGAGTATATATAAGAATTAGGGATCGACGACAGTTTTGGGTAGCATTCAAAAAGTGACAAATACACTTAATCAACGTGAGCTATACAAGGTGTCCATCGCAACTGCAGAAATGATCGCTGACACAGAGCGCTGTTCAAGAAAATTGACTACTCTCCTATGACGTTTGTGTTCGAAACAGGTGCTGCATTCTAAGATCGGGCTGTATCACAAATGTCATAGGAGAGCTGTCATTTCTCTTTAATGTCGCTATATGTTAGAAATCAGTCATACAGTTATCGTGGACATCCTGTATAATCAGGGATGGGTGTAATGCATTTTTGGAGTATTAAAATATGAACACAAAATAGATTGTTGAAAGAGATATTGAAATGTTTTCCATAAGTACTTTTCAATATTATTATTCAATTAGAAAATAAAAATGCCACATTTTAATATCATAAATACTACCATAAATACTGTCAGAAACGGTCACCTGGAATTACAGAAATTATAATAATCATTACAACAAATAAAAAAATAAGCGAAGAACAAGATCAATTACTTGTTATTTATCATGGCTATTTATGGCGCAATGGCGCATCTTCTAGGTATATTCGATTCGGCCGTAGAAACAGCTTCACAATGGAGAACACCTCTCCACAGATGGCGGGTAGTCCTGACCGTTGCCCGCGCCATAATGGAAAACTGGCCATCTAACTTTAAGATATGAGTCAGTATCTTGCGTATTTAGGAGTCTTTATAAGGTATTTACAAAAACAAATACTGAAAAAATGGTATTTAAATACAGGGTGTCCCAGATAACCGGGAACATATTAAAAAATATACATATATTTTTTATTATAATTATAATAATATATATATATATATACATATATATATAAAAGGAAAAAATAGCCAGAGCTCTTTGGCTGCACGTATAGCATATGTCTGTAACTCAAACATCGCCATGCCAGTACTGGACAGCTGTTTCGGCCTTCTTGGACCTCATCAGCAGTACGCAGGCAGGCAACGTTTGAGTGGATGGCGTCAGAAGGTCACGTAACACGTGGTTCCTCCCGTCAGGGTGAGATAACTCACTCACTGAAAGCCCAGTGCAAAGCCAGTGAAGTATAAAAGGAAAAAAATAGCCAGAGCTCTTTGGCTGCACGTATAGCATATGTCTGTAACTCAAACATCGCCATGCCAGTACTGGACAGCTGTTTCGGCCTTCCTGGACCTCATCAGCAGTACGCAGGCAGGCAACGTTTGAGTGGATGGCGTCAGAAGGTCACGTAACACGTGGTTCCTCCCGTCAGGGTGAGATAACTCACTCACTGAAAGCCCAGTGCAAAGCCAGTGAAGTATAAAAGGAAAAAAATAGCCAGAGCTCTTTGGCTGCACGTATAGCATATGTCTGTAACTCAAACATCGCCATGCCAGTACTGGACAGCTGTTTCGGCCTTCCTTGACCTCATCAGCAGTACGCAGGCAGGCAACGTTTGAGTGGATGGCGTCAGAAGGTCACGTAACACGTGGTTCCTCCCGTCAGGGTGAGATAACTCACTCACTGAAAGCCCAGTGCAAAGCCAGTGAAGTATAAAAGGAAAAAAATAGCCAGAGCTCTTTGGCTGCACGTATAGCATATGTCTGTAACTCAAACATCGCCATGCCAGTACTGGACAGCTGTTTCGGCCTTCCTGGACCTCATCAGCAGTACGCAGGCAGGCAACGTTTGAGTGGATGGCGTCAGAAGGTCACGTAACACGTGGTTCCTCCCGTCAGGGTGAGATAACTCACTCACTGAAAGCCCAGTGCAAAGCCAGTGAAGTATAAAAGGAAAAAAATAGCCAGAGCTCTTTGGCTGCACGTATAGCATATGTCTGTAACTCAAACATCGCCATGCCAGTACTGGACAGCTGTTTCGGCCTTCCTGGACCTCATCAGCAGTACGCAGGCAGGCAACGTTTGAGTGGATGGCGTCAGAAGGTCACGTAACACGTGGTTCCTCCCGTCAGGGTGAGATAACTCACTCACTGAAAGCCCAGTGCAAAGCCAGTGAAGTATAAAAGGAAAAAAATAGCCAGAGCTCTTTGGCTGCACGTATAGCATATGTCTGTAACTCAAACATCGCCATGCCAGTACTGGACAGCTGTTTCGGCCTTCTTGGACCTCATCAGCAGTACGCAGGCAGGCAACGTTTGAGTGGATGGCGTCAGAAGGTCACGTAACACGTGGTTCCTCCCGTCAGGGTGAGATAACTCACTCACTGAAAGCCCAGTGCAAAGCCAGTGAAGTATAAAAGGAAAAAAATAGCCAGAGCTCTTTGGCTGCACGTATAGCATATGTCTGTAACTCAAACATCGCCATGCCAGTACTGGACAGCTGTTTCGGCCTTCTTGGACCTCATCAGCAGTACGCAGGCAGGCAACGTTTGAGTGGATGGCGTCAGAAGGTCACGTAACACGTGGTTCCTCCCGTCAGGGTGAGATAACTCACTCACTGAAAGCCCAGTGCAAAGCCAGTGAAGTATAAAAGGAAAAAAATAGCCAGAGCTCTTTGGCTGCACGTATAGCATATGTCTGTAACTCAAACATCGCCATGCCAGTACTGGACAGCTGTTTCGGCCTTCTTGGACCTCATCAGCAGTACGCAGGCAGGCAACGTTTGAGTGGATGGCGTCAGAAGGTCACGTAACACGTGGTTCCTCCCGTCAGGGTGAGATAACTCACTCACTGAAAGCCCAGTGCAAAGCCAGTGAAGTATAAAAGGAAAAAAATAGCCAGAGCTCTTTGGCTGCACGTATAGCATATGTCTGTAACTCAAACATCGCCATGCCAGTACTGGACAGCTGTTTCGGCCTTCCTGGACCTCATCAGCAGTACGCAGGCAGGCAACGTTTGAGTGGATGGCGTCAGAAGGTCACGTAGCACGTGGTTCCTCCCGTCAGGGTGAGATAACTCACTCACTGAAAGCCCAGTGCAAAGCCAGTGAAGTATAAAAGGAAAAAAATAGCCAGAGCTCTTTGGCTGCACGTATAGCATATGTCTGTAACTCAAACATCGCCATGCCAGTACTGGACAGCTGTTTCGGCCTTCTTGGACCTCATCAGCAGTACGCAGGCAGGCAACGTTTGAGTGGATGGCGTCAGAAGGTCACGTAACACGTGGTTCCTCCCGTCAGGGTGAGATAACTCACTCACTGAAAGCCCAGTGCAAAGCCAGTGAAGTATAAAAGGAAAAAAATAGCCAGAGCTCTTTGGCTGCACGTATAGCATATGTCTGTAACTCAAACATCGCCATGCCAGTACTGGACAGCTGTTTCGGCCTTCTTGGACCTCATCAGCAGTACGCAGGCAGGCAACGTTTGAGTGGATGGCGTCAGAAGGTCACGTAACACGTGGTTCCTCCCGTCAGGGTGAGATAACTCACTCACTGAAAGCCCAGTGCAAAGCCAGTGAAGTATAAAAGGAAAAAAATAGCCAGAGCTCTTTGGCTGCACGTATAGCATATGTCTGTAACTCAAACATCGCCATGCCAGTACTGGACAGCTGTTTCGGCCTTCTTGGACCTCATCAGCAGTACGCAGGCAGGCAACGTTTGAGTGGATGGCGTCAGAAGGTCACGTAACACGTGGTTCCTCCCGTCAGGGTGAGATAACTCACTCACTGAAAGCCCAGTGCAAAGCCAGTGAAGTATAAAAGGAAAAAAATAGCCAGAGCTCTTTGGCTGCACGTATAGCATATGTCTGTAACTCAAACATCGCCATGCCAGTACTGGACAGCTGTTTCGGCCTTCCTGGACCTCATCAGCAGTACGTAGGCAGGCAACGTTTGAGTGGATGGCGTCAGAAGGTCACGTAGCACGTGGTTCCTCCCGTCAGGGTGAGATAACTCACTCACTGAAAGCCCAGTGCAAAGCCAGTGAAGTATAAAAGGAAAAAAATAGCCAGAGCTCTTTGGCTGCACGTATAGCATATGTCTGTAACTCAAACATCGCCATGCCAGTACTGGACAGCTGTTTCGGCCTTCTTGGACCTCATCAGCAGTACGCAGGCAGGCAACGTTTGAGTGGATGGCGTCAGAAGGTCACGTAACACGTGGTTCCTCCCGTCAGGGTGAGATAACTCACTCACTGAAAGCCCAGTGCAAAGCCAGTGAAGTATAAAAGGAAAAAAATAGCCAGAGCTCTTTGGCTGCACGTATAGCATATGTCTGTAACTCAAACATCGCCATGCCAGTACTGGACAGCTGTTTCGGCCTTCTTGGACCTCATCAGCAGTACGCAGGCAGGCAACGTTTGAGTGGATGGCGTCAGAAGGTCACGTAACACGTGGTTCCTCCCGTCAGGGTGAGATAACTCACTCACTGAAAGCCCAGTGCAAAGCCAGTGAAGTATAAAAGGAAAAAAATAGCCAGAGCTCTTTGGCTGCACGTATAGCATATGTCTGTAACTCAAACATCGCCATGCCAGTACTGGACAGCTGTTTCGGCCTTCTTGGACCTCATCAGCAGTACGCAGGCAGGCAACGTTTGAGTGGATGGCGTCAGAAGGTCACGTAACACGTGGTTCCTCCCGTCAGGGTGAGATAACTCACTCACTGAAAGCCCAGTGCAAAGCCAGTGAAGTAGTGAAACAGCTGTCCAGTACTGGCATGGCGATGTTTGAGTTACAGACATATGCTATACGTGCAGCCAAAGAGCTCTGGCTATTTTTTTCCTTTTATACTTCACTGGCTTTGCACTGGGCTTTCAGTGAGTGAGTTATCTCACCATGACGGGAGGAACCACGTGTTACGTGACCTTCTGACGCCATCCACTCAAACGTTGCCTGCCTGCGTACTGCTGATGAGGTCCAAGAAGGCCGAAACAGCTGTCCAGTACTGGCATGGCGATGTTTGAGTTACAGACATATATATATATATATATATATATATATATATATATATATACTTGGTGAAT
The DNA here is from genome assembly GCF_037126465.1 of Ornithodoros turicata. Taxonomy (NCBI): domain Eukaryota; kingdom Metazoa; phylum Arthropoda; class Arachnida; order Ixodida; family Argasidae; genus Ornithodoros; species Ornithodoros turicata. The sequence goes on from NC_088201.1 coordinate 181,440,662, forward strand.
GGGGTTCGGACGACCGCGAATATATGTAGCTGAAATGAAAATTGAAACACAGACTACGAAGGTACGGGAAGTAAGAAAAAAGGGATAATTTATTTACATTTAAGATACTTGGAATGCTAAAAGGGTTGTCGACGTTTCGACAGCGGCACTGTCTTCGTCAGGACTAAAAAGCCTTTAGACTAAAAAGCTTTTTAGTCCTGACGAAGACAGTGCCACTGTCGAAACGTCGAGAACCCTTTTAGCATTCCAAGTATCTTAAATGTAAATAAATTATCCCTTTTTTCTTACTTCCCGTACCTTCGTAGTCTGTGTTTCAATTTTCATTTCAGCTATATATATATATATATATCTTGAAAAGTTGGAGTTGGATCGGATATATATATATATATATATAACTTGCACAAAAAGACGCAGAAGCAGATTTTACGGAAGTTACAAACACTAGTTTATTATGTAGTGAGATGTTAAAAAGCTAAATGGGCAATGTTTATGTTTATCCGCAATCAATGAAGATCCCGGTGTATTGTCAACAGTTAGAAACTTAAACAATTAGGTATCTTCCGTCTCGCCCTGTTCTTCTTCTCTTTCAGATATGGCTGGAGGACATCCTTGCACTACGGACAATGCTACGGAAAAACCTGATAGATGACTTCGGCTTACATGGACTATTGATGAAACAACAGGGCCACGAGAACAACAACGCCCCAAACGACGAGTTCCCGAGGAGGCCACCTAAGGCTCCCATACACGATGACCTAAACCCCGGACCCATAGATGTTACCACAGACGACGCCTTTGGAAGAAAGATGATGACCTCCAACTCTGACTTCAGAAGATACCGGAACGTCAGGGCAGTGACACCCCACCGGACAGCGACAAACGAACCTTCCAGAACGTGACTCATCGACGAACGCCAGGTGGCGCGAATACCCAAGATTACGTCAGCAAGCTGAAAGGCCGTGGACAGTCTTGTTGCCTCCTCTGTACCGAAGAAGGAGGAGCCCGAAACGTCGACTCTTCCCCATTTCCTAAATAATATTTTAATTATGTAAAATAAACCTTCCTTTATATTCTATTAACACCTCAAATCCGTCGCTGTGTCCCCTTCCCTTTCGGTTATATATATATATATATATATCACTTTTTTAAAGATGAAATCAATTGCAATCTAGCATATGCTGAAGGGCACTCCTTAGGAGGGCATTAGCAATGTCATAAGGCGATGCGTTAATTAACTTTTTAATTATGAAAGCCCCGATGGGAACATCTGTTCCTTTCGGTCACCTGATATCGTAGCCGTTTCCAAACAAAAATGCGTTCGATAGATCGCTCGCAAAAAATCGTGAAGTTTCAGCTTTTTTTCTTCTTTATTTTGTTTATTGCCCATCTTAGAAGACGTGTTTTTCTTTCACACCCCCAATGTGAGAGGGAGAAAGAGCACACTATCGCCTCTTGCGTCGTGGAAACAGATTAAAAGAAAACAGAAAATGCAACAAAAGATCAGGGCAGTTCCGACAGAGTCACCCGGTACATTTGTTTTCGTTGTGTTTCCGCAAGTTAAAGCTCATCGCATGAGGCGGCACTGTCCTCCTTCACCCTGTCACATTCGGAGTGAAGGAGAGACGCGTCCCCCAAGGTGCCAATCAACAAAATAAAGGTGTTCCATCACGAATTTTTTGCTGGATATATAATTAACAGTTTACGATGAAAAAGTTTTTATAATGAAAACGTTAATTAATGAAAGCTAATTAAGACATTACCTTAGGACTTTGCTAATGCCCTGCTAAGGAGCAGAGTTCGAGGTAACTCGTTACTGTAACTAAGTTCCTTTTTTCGGTAACCTTGCCAAAGTAAGTTGAGTTCCAAGTTAATTTTAATTCGCTTTTCACTCACGTGCGCATATTTACTTGCTTTCTCTCCGGTTCCTTCGTGGCATTTTTTGCCATAAAACGTGATATTCAGTGAATGACAGTATTTTATTCAGGAAGTAAGAACCGCTGCCATTGAAATTAAGCTGAACCATTGTGCGCCCACAGGGAGTAAGATGCAAAGCGTTCGAATAGACCTCAACCAGACAAACGCCATCATGACGTTGGTAGACACACTGGAACCGGAACAAATCTGAAGGAGAGGGCTGGGTTCCACGAACGGGCACTTGTTCGCCGCCTCCTATTGAAAGAAAACTAGGACAGAAGGTCACGTCCCTTCCAGGGACCATGGTAATCCCCTCAAGACCGTGCGCGACCTTGTTCACCTCTAGCTTCGAGCGTAGTTCAACCACTGTCCGTGGTTCAACTGTACCAAATTTGTGGCGCTGTCGAACCCTATGACACAATTTGTTTACAAACAGGGAGGGGTCTATTGTTGGATATAAGCGAAGACGATCTAGGCGTGTTGCTTCCTCCGAAGGTAACTCAAGGTCTAACTCAACTGCTCACGCGCGCTGCACCTGCGTAATGCTATTTTGTGCCCACAGTAACTTGGAAGTAACTCGTTCTTTTTTTAGGTAACTCAGTAACTGCGAGTTACATTTCAGGCTGAAGAACTTCGTTATTAACTTTTAAGTTACACTTTTCACACGGTAACTTAACTTGTAACGAGTTCTTCTTGACGGGTAACTTCTCAATCTATGCTAAGGAGTGCCCTTCAGCATATGGTATATTGGAAAAAGTGCTATGTATACATATTTAAATATATGTTCGCACTTAGCTGGGACACCATATATAGTAATAAATATATTTTTACAAGTCTGTATTTAAATACAAAATATAAATACATGTACTTATATTTTAAATACTATTTTAATTAGAATGTATTTAAATACTGCCCATCCCTGCTGTATATAAATGTGAGTAGGCGCACAAACCGATGGATACGTTGTCGGCTGCATGGTCAGCTGTGCGACCTTCGGTCTTTCCAATTTTCTCTTCTTTGTTCTTTTTTTGCTTTCTTCTTCTGTAGTTTTTTGCGCAGTGCATTGCAAAAGCTATCTCAGCTATCAACCTAGTTTTCTTTGTGCATTTGAAATAACAAAAGGCAAAAACAACCACGCTGACCGTATTTCGCAATCGTGAATGGGTCGAAAATGAGTCGAACTCTTTGTTTGCACTTGCTCTTGCCCATGCTCTCTCTTTGTTTCACAGACACTTCACTCTAACGCCGACATGGTAGCACGGCGGCGGTCAGTGATGAACGATATCGTGAGCCTTTTACATAAAGACCGCCGTCTCAGAACCACACCGTTCCAATCCAACTACCATGAAGCGTCTTTTGCTGATTAACGTGTATTCGCGTCTCCTGACTGCTAATTAATATATCAGTGTCAATGACTAAATGACTTAGGCCAAGGTAGCAGGCTTGTTTGATTGTTATATTCCTGCCGAGGTTCTCCGAACAATCCAGTGGGCAAGTTAACCACCGTGACATGAGCTACGTGCAGGGGCAGTCATCCCGAACCGGTAAATCATTCTTATGCTGCCGTCGTAACCACTACTAATCTTGTCTTTCATATCGCGCAAAATCTTTCCAAATCGTGAACGACAGTTGAAGACTTCCTGCTCACTGTACCACAGCAGTGTACCAGCACTGTGACACATATACGGAAGTGTGCTTTAACCTGCCTGCGCATCGCCAGATTGCAAGGCGAGTTTGGCACAAGCTTGGGAAAAACAAGACCACGGTCATCCCTGTCTGTGCAGTGAACAGGATCCAGCAAGCCTTCCCCACAGAAACTGCCACAAGATTCAAGTACCCAAGATTCTAACTGGAGGTACCTCTTCGCACAGCTCGGCTATCGCATTTAAAATAATTCAGCATCTGTATTTAGAATGATTTATAGCTATCAGGATGACGCATGTTTCATGAGTTCAATATGTTGTGTTGAAACACAACACTAGTCCTTTTTAATGAGCCTTGCAGAACGACAGATGAGCACTCCTTTCGTGACATTGTGCACCGTTGCTACAATGAACAATTTCTTGAGCAAGACTGATGAACAAACGAAAAGCATAGGCTGTATTTCTCTTTGTGTGAATGATACGTTAAACATTCTCAGAAGGTATGTTGTCACACTTTGCCTCATTGTACCTAAAGCCTAGCTCCACCTCTTACATCATCTCCACATCCTTAATCTTCAGAGCAGTACAGGACTAAAGTAATCAGGTACTACATAAAAAAGGGGAGGAGGAAATTAAAAGCTGACACATCTACAATTGAAGGAAACCCTGGTGCTTTCAAGGGGCTACTCATGGCTCAGTCCTGGATCAGATCCCCATTGAAAACAGCTTTTCTGAGCCTCAGTGATTGGTTCCCCTGATTGCCCTGAATCTGAGGCAATACTCATCGGCTTGGTGGCAAGTGGGCTCGTGTCTTATAGTGCGGTTTGGAATAAGGGAGCAAGGAAAATCTCTCTACGGTCTTAAGAAGGATATCAACATAGCCTGTCAAGGTACAGCATTTCATAATGCTTTCAGTAAGTACAACACTGCTCATAGAAGTTGCGACCATTCGTGTTGGGAAAGCCTGCTGAAATTACCTCAGGCAGTGCATCCCGAACTGGGAGTCAGGTTCATAGAGAGCACCTTGTGAGAAGGACAGTGTCCAGTGAAGATACTCCAGGAATTTTGTGCTGGTTTGGGGGGCACACCTTTTAACAGTTTTGATGGAAAGCAGGATGTGTGAAACACTGACCTCTGGTGTATGAATTCTTGTTATTTATAATCAGGCGCCCATGTTCTAGTGCCCATGCTCTAGAAACGCCTTAGCTCTCTTGCAGGAAATGCTAATGAATCTGACTGTCTTTTGGGGAAACAGGCTGTCACTGTCTTTCTATCCAGCCTTCTTAGTAGCCTTAGCAAAAGCAAATATCTAATGCTGCACGCAATACCCAATTCTAGCACACTAATTGCTTTGAGTGTTCTCAGGCTTCTGAAATGGAGCTACCTCGTGCATACGCTGTGACATGTCGGCAAGATACCGTTTTGTATTTTATATCGCTTTTATATTATACTATACAACTTGATAAAACTGTCCATTTCGAGTGCCGTTTTGGAAGTGATTGTGTCAAACGCGACTTTTCAGGATGCAACAGGAGAACAAGATACGGGGTTCAAACCTCGTGATCTTGCTTTCACATATACATATTACATAATCAGATTAGGATACCTCTATTATCATCGTTATATCAAATCATATTTAGCCTCGAACTTGATGAAATTCGCCATTTGACCATTTCGAGGGCCGTTTTGGAAGCGATTTTGTCAAACACGACCTCTCAGGGCAAAAAAGGAACAAGATTCGGGGTTGAAACCCCGTGACCTTATTCACATATACATAGTACAAAATCAGGTTTGGACATCTTTAATATTATTTTGATATCGAATGATATTAAGCCTCGAAGCTGACGAAATTGGCCACATGGCCATTTCGAGTGCTGTTTTGGAAGCGATTTTGTCAAACGCGACCTCTCAGGGTACAACAGGGGAACAAGGTACGGGGTTCAAACCCCGTGATCTTACTTTCACATATATATATACTACAAAATCAGCTTAGGACATCTTTATTATTATCGTTATATCCAATGATATTAAAGGGACTATAAAATTTTCCGAACCCCCATATTTTTTTTCGCTGGAAACTGTTCTTCCCGACGAGAAACTAATATGCCACGAATTTTTCCGGACGAAATCGCTCCACTCCTTGAGAAGCGCTCTCTCGAAATGTCACTTCCGCGTTCCTCCTCTCCCGCGCACATTCTCCCGTGGATGGTGTAACTGTACGGACCGCGCTTCTGTGCCCCGTTACGTCACCGGTGTTGCACAATGGCAAGTAATGCTGCGAGCACGCTGTGGCTGTCACCGTCCAGTCGCACATAGAGAGTCACAAGGGCTGTGGTCGCGTCTGAGGGTTGAAGTTGAAGCATTACGTTTTCTTGGTTGGAGGCGTTCGGATGACACGCTATAATGAAGAGCTTTTTGCGTGTGAATCGTTTGCTACAGTTGAGCTGGCAAGTATGACACGTGAGCTGTACTTTTTCATGAAATGTGTTTGTCCTCTGCTCTGCGGCCGTTCACAACAAGGAACTTAAGTACCTCATGGCTTTGAGAGTTTTGCTGACGAGTTACGTGGGCCTCTAGCGATTCACCGCAACGTGTGTTGGTTGTATCGCCGTCACCAATGGAAAGTGTCTGGTGGTTGCTTGGCGTTGCAGTTATATTTACGTCAGTTGCAGTTATGTTTACGTGTTGGCAGTCTGACAACAAAACAAGTGCGTTGTGAAGTGCAACTGTGATATTTGGGAGATGCCCCTTTCGTTGCTCGATCTGTTCGCATGAATTATCCTAAAAAGACTGGGTGGTCTAATGTTTTGTTTTACTTTGTTTCAACTCGTGTTCTTCGACAGCATTACTGTTATTATTCAAAGCAGCTTCCCGCATTCCGGCGATTTTGATTTACTCTGGATTTATTGTTCTACAGATGGCTGTATTTCCTTCCGTCGAAGGACTTGTTGTTTGCCTAAGAATATGTTTCACGCAAGTATTTATTTATGAGCACGTCACGTATTCAATGTTGAGCACGTCGTAAACTGAGCTGTAGCGTATTGTGTAAGAGTATTCTGCACATCGTATTTACTTCTGATAACTGTTTGTCGTTTAACAAATTTATTGTTCAACCAGGTTTTCAATACTGTGTAATAGATCCATAACTCTAAGACTGGGGGACACAATCTCACGACACTAGTTCGCCTGCTTCATTACCATCTTATATTATTGTGTTACATAAGCTTGAAGTCACCAGTTGAGGTAACTGGAAAGAAACCCCCAGTAGTCACGTAGCATGCAAGATATTTTGCAATTAAAAAACGACAAGTAATTGGTACTATTTCAAGTAAACTGCTTGTTGGTCTTCTGGCAGAAATCTGCTTTCTTTGTGAAAGATCTGTTTCATTTGCTACCGGGACAGAGTCCTCAGCTGTGCAGGCTCCTCCGAGGGTGTGGGCACACTTGTATGTGCGTCAAGGACCAGGGCATCAGGTTCAAACAGCTGAAATGTAGACATTTAGGGGGGGGGGATATACGTTTATTTCGGAAAGGTCAGCCTGACCGAAGGTTGACGTTTAACTCAAATAGTACAATAACTGAGACCTAACATCTACATATACACATTATATGCTATACATGCATAATTTTTATTTTTAATAGAACACAATATATGTTCTATTTTACACTCTCACACAGCTCATCTAACAACTATATTGGCACCAGTGTTACCAGCGAATATGGGCTGAAGCAGCTGCACGGCCTTGCAGGATGCCCAGAGCAAGTTGAACTGGTTGAACACAGCAGTACACCACTGGTATGATAATGGTTGGTAGGGTTATTTTTTGGTAATGTGAAACAAAGCGCAGAGTTGTAGCAGGAACCAAATCTAATGAGGACATAATGCATCAAAGGTAGGTTCCTTTAATTTAGAGGTGACCTGCAGAACACTTGCTGGAGTTGTCCTGGCATGTTACCCTGGTGAAAGACTTCAGCTGCCATACACATGGGCTGCCCTGATTTGAGAGAAGGAAATAACACAGTATACAACTCCAGTTCCGGTGAATATAAATGATGTAATCTAACTGAGCAATGATTAAAAGATACGAAGTGTAAACAAGAAAATGTCCCTCTCAATATCATACTTGTGCACATAATAAAGCGAACTGTAAATCAAATAACAAAAAAGGTAAGAAAAACCTGTGAACAATATACAGAGCCCGAATGGTAGGCAAGACACTGCATGAAAGAGGAATCTGGAAAGAGGGTGCGTAGCATTTGTCTGCTCTGAAAAGTGGGTTACAATGATCATGCTGTCTCACCTAAGGGGTTTCAGGCTCCGCTGAGGAAGTCACCTGAAAACATGAAAGCAGATGAGTGAAGAGAAAAGAACAGATACGTATGTTCAACATATTACACAAATATTCTGTTGAAGTATGGTTTCTAAGATCATGCTAAACGAAGTGTACTTTTATCAACAGTGCACCTGAGTTTAGGGACTAGATTCGGTAACTTCTAATCTGTCTTTTTTTTTACTCTCTCATATGCCGTAAGCGGCCGCAAGGTTCAGAGGCACACAGATGAGAATTAACCAATTTACGCAATCCTGAAATCTGTTATAGCATTTGGACCATGCGGACTGAGAGACCTTTGTTAGTCCATATAACGAAAAATACTCACACTTTTGCGCCGTTTAGGTGGATGTTCTTTCACCAGTGTGGACAGGTATTGTGATGGTGCTACATCTTGATTCTGACGACACTGAGCTCGTTATCCAGTACGTTAGTAGTACTGACTGGACACAGACTGTCGGCAACGCTACAAGGCTTCTGACACATTTAATTAGCAATTAGAGCTAATTCGGACCCCCCACATTAATCAGCATCATCCAACGAGTCATCACACTAATTGGGGTGCATCTAACTCGTGTCCAGACCACCCTGTGCGTTGGCGGCAACCTGTGTCCATAAAAAAGAAAGAAATAGATAGAAACAGAGTGGAGATAAACAATTTATTCGAAAAACAACGACGCCGTGACGAAGAAACCGCTCCGAAACGTCCGAGTGACCAGCGCCTGCCATGTTGGTAGTTGGCGACAGGCAGTTGCAGAGATCGACGACAGGTGGCGACTTAGTTGCAAGGCATCACACCAGATGGCGCCACCATGATAGCTCTATGCGAGAAAGACAGAGAACAACAAGATACTAGTGGCAGGTAAAAATGGCAGCACTGCTAAACAAGTCTAGGCATGCGAGAGAAAAGGTCTAACCGCTACTGCTAAACAGCACGGAGAAAACAGTACACATTGGGGAAAAGGCTTGCGGGGGCGATCGGTTAGGCCTAACCACAGTGTCACAACACTATGCAGCTAACACAAGGTGGGAACCACTGGGCACACATCGCTAAACATGCGTCAACACGAACAAAAGGCTTGCTCACCGCTAAACAAGTCTAAAGATGCGAGAAAATGCTTAGCACGAGCGCGGTCAAACATCGTCAAATCACTCGTTGGTCACCGCTAAACACGGGGTCACGGCAAACATGCGAGAAAAGGAGCGCGGTAAAACAACGCGCAAATCACTCACCTTTTCCCCCGCGGCGACTGCTCATCAGCCAGGTAGAAACTGAGCGGGCGCAGGGACTGCGGAGCAACCGAGCACACGTCTGCTCTCCGCGACAGCCAGCCAGAAACTGAGCGGGCGCGGGGACTGCGGAGCAACCGAGCACCCGCCTGCTCTCCACGACAGCCAGCGAGCAATTGACTGGGGCGCCGCGCCGCGACAGTTACGCATGCACGCGCGCGCGCGATCCAAGCGCCCTCTGCGCCGGCCGCCTGCGGGTGGTTTCGGTTTCGCCTCTCCGCTCCTCCCGCTGCACGCGTGCTCCTAGCGGCGACGGGTGGCTTCTCAGTTTCGGTTTCGGTTTCCTTTCTTTGCGCGCGCGTTTATCTGTATAAAGCCAGCGCGCACCGCGCTCGCGTCATCAATACTTGAAGATGTACAGCTACCACTCGTTACAAAATTATTCCCGTACCCACGCTTCTTGGGAAGAAGTGGAGAAGGAATGTTTCAACAGCGAAAGTCCCCGCAACGAGCTCGTCACTACTTTTCGCTACGTGATAGATATGGTAGGCTTTGGCAATATAGGAGAGATCTCGCCGGGGCCGCTGCAGGAGATGGTGCGTCGAATCTACACCCGTTACAAGAACGTCTGCATAACGGTTCCGGACGGCCCCCTGGGACTGATGAGCGAATTTGTGAGTCTGGCCAACGCAGAATTCAACTACATCGCTGCAGACATCGTGGACCTTCTCACCCGTGCCATCGCTCATATTAAGCACGCCCTGCGGAAGCAGCGACATTTGCAAGCAGTCTACATCGTGAACTTTGTCATTGATTTATTGAAATACCGCTTGGTTATCGACATGCAACGCATTAAACAGTCCGACTAACTTTGACGAGACTCTGTGTTTTCTTTCACGGAAACATGTTTATTGAATACGTACAAAAGAGTTGGTCGACAGATGCTGCTCTTTGTTTCACGATCACTCGATTCACAAGGGCACTCATGGTCTTTCTTGCCCGATGCTGTACAAGGAGGTGACGTACTGCTATACAGGAAGGTAGTTGGGCTATCGGGGAGGTTGCTGGACGTCTGTTCCTATGCTGCATGATATGCGGCGGCAGCGGCTATTGGTTCCTGAAAAACAATGTCATACATAGAATACACTCCCTCAGAGCAGAGCTGGACTGCTTACATTTTGCTCCACGAAACGCCTCGCATCGTGGATGATACCCCTCGTGGGCTTTGGATTCTCCATCGTAGAACCAGGGCGCCTCCTCTCCCCTCTCATTGCGCTGGTGGCGTGTGTACTTTGGACACCGCGCCATGTCTTACTCGATGCCATTGCGATATCGCATATGATGTCGACGATGACAACCAAACGAAAAATGAGAGAAGGATTTAATTTAACCCCAATTTGAAATAATTCTCCCTTTAAGAACTCCTTAATTTTGTATAATCAACATGGACTCTAATTAAATTTGTGTTATGCACGAATTCTCCTCCCAGTTTTGGAATAATCTAATGAAAAATGAGAGAAGGAGTTCAATTTTGAATAAGGCCAGATTAAAATGTTCCCCCAAATTTTCCCCATTACGCCTAATCAGAATTCATGTTCCCATGAATTCTCTCTCCGCCTTCCCAATTTTGACTGGTGCGGGGGACACCCCCAATTCCCCATTAAGCCTAATCAGAATTCATGTTGGCCATGAATTCGCTTCCCTACCCAATTTTGAATAGTGTGGGTGATGCTCCCCCTAATTTTGAAGTTCGCAGAGCCTAATCAGACCTCATGCTAGGCATGAAGTCCCTCCCCCCAATTTGAAATAATTCTCTCAAGTGTACCTAGCAAATAGAGAAAAAGAGGCATTAATCAAACAATGATCTAAACACACAAATGCACTTACCTCCTGCGCAAGCAGACCCAACATTGTGGTGACATTGTCGGCATCATCATCTTTAACTGCGGTCTATCCCACGCTCGCTTTTATATGCAGGATCTGTGGTTTCCTATTCTATTGTATTGGGGCAGAGAGAGAGAGAGAGAGTCGCGTGATGCGAAAGACGATACGCATTTATTGTCTGTCGTGTTTACATGGGATGTTCGTGGTCTTCCATAAGAACCCAGGGATCCAATCTAATAATAAAGGACCAGAATAAGGATTCTACAAACAAAAACCACAATCGAAAAACACTCACGGTATTTGACCAGCCATCCAGCGTCAGCGAGTTCTCTCAGACCCGCTGCACTCGCTGTATTTCACTGGTGCACCAGGGAGTAGAGGAGGTGCTCCGCGGCCCCGAAGCTTAAAGGGGCAGTACCTTCTAGCTGTAAAGTCTTCCCCTCTAAGTTTCGGGGCACTCTGAAAAAGAGCTCTCCCTCTAGTCCCCGCTGCACAGCGATTTCTCGCCACCCCGTGGTGTAGCACGCCATGAGCACTTCTGTGGTAGCTGTCTCTATGTCCTCTTCGCCTACGATGGCGAACGTTTGCAAAAACGACTCCATATCCAAGCGGGGCACATCTATCCAAAGATATCCAAAGATATCTGCAGGTGCGTCGTGTGTCGGCACCTTTCGTTGTCTTTTGCGACGTTTCTTTCCATTGTTGTTGTTTCCAGAGCCCTCCATGGAATCCAGCACGTCTCTCCCGGTTGCTATGGCCGTCTTTTTTACTGCGCGCGATATTGTTTCGCCGTCGGCCAAATTCCGTTCCAGGAGTACCTCGACGGAGTTCGTGGCACCCTCGTGAACACGGTACGCGATCCGAAGCACAAAAGCACGGCCAGGTACTCGGAAAGTCGTAAGGTGGAGGCGCCCTCGGAAAGCCGAATTTTACATTTCTGTTCGGTTCCATCGAAGCTGAAGCGCGCGCGTTCGCCTACGCGCTAGTTAATCGCATCCAGAAGTGATTGCGGCGTTGCATAATAGCCGGGAGGCAGATGTACTTGCAAAGATCGAGGAAATTTCGTCTTGATCGTGAAAGAAAATTGGCGTGCAACGGGGAGAGAGACGCGTAGCGTTTCTCCGTGTCCCTCGACTGGTGTGAGATGTAGCAGCTTGACAAAGGGTTCCGGTACGTGCAACCCTTTCGGCGTTTTCAGAGAGTAGACGTTAACTGCGAATTCTAGCGAGGCGTCCAGCTTGTGCGTCTGGAAATACTTGTTGAGTGTGTTACGTAGGGACGGGGTTTCCGAATTCAAAGAGCCGTCGCCGAAAGCGACAGGTGCGGCATGCTCCAATAAGATGGAGGTGGCTTCGCGTTCGCGGAATTTGGGAGGCTTGACCGCACGGCCTGCTTTGCGGGAAGCTAGCGAGGCGTCGAGTGCATGTGCGAGCCGAGGGTCCAATTCCACGGCCTTCACGTCCACGGGTAAGACGAAGTCGTATCGCGATTTATTGTACGCGAAAGAAACGTTAAATTCCGAAAGGGCTCTTCCCAAATCCCTCTCGAGATCCGAGGTGACACGAAAAGTTCTCCCGGCTTTGACCGTGTCCTTGAAAGAAACCTCGATTTTCGCATCTTGCCTTTCGTACCCGATATTTAAAAAATCGTTCCTTATGCTGAGACTTCATAGCGATTCGAGAGCTGAAGCGGACTATCGAAAGCTACCGTGAAGGCGTTGCGTTTATTCGAGGGAAACTTATTCATGCAGGCGTTCGAGAGCAGGTGGACGTAGATGTCTGACATCATTTCCCAATCTTGACCACGTTGCTGCTCGGAACCCAACTGCCGTGTTCTTTGTCGTAACTGAACCAGCGAATCAAGCAGAAGCTCTGACCGTTCACTTGCTTCTTTCTCAGCACTTTCTTTACTGGCCAAGGCTGATTGGCGTCTCGGGTTACGACGAGTACCTCCTCCGGGTAGAAAGATCCGTCCACTTCTTTACCCCGGTAATCTTCCAGGTGCACGACGGGAGGGGAGGTGTCTCTCAGGCGCATAGGTCGGCGAATTCATTCATGATGGCCTTCACCGACTTTATTCACCATCACCTCATAGAGAATGATGTGATGTTGAATGAAGGGCATGATGTGATGTGAAGTTGAATGAACGGCATGATGTGAAGTGAAGTTGAAGTTGAATGAAGGGCTATGATGGGGATTTGAAGTTGAAGTCCGCGTGATGGGTTTTGAAGTTGAAGTCAGCGTGGTTGGATTTGAAGTTGAAGTCCGCGTGATGTGTTTTGGTGTTGAAGTCCGCGTGATGGGTTTTGAAGTTGAAGTCTGTGTGATGGGATTTGAAGTTGAAGTCAGTGTGGTGGGATTTGAAGTTGAAGTTGCGTGATGGGTTTTGAAGTTGAAGTCAGTGTGGTGGGATTTGAAGTTGAACTCAGTGTGGTGGGATTTGAAGTTGAAGTCAGCGTGATTGGTTTTGAAGTTGAAGTCAGCGTGTGTGGGTTTGGAAGTCGAAGTGCGTGTGTTGGGTTTTGAAGTCAGCGCGATGGTTTTTAAGGGGAAGTCAGCGGGATGGGTTTTGAAGCTGAAGTTAGCGCGATGGTTTTTAAGGGGAAGTCAGCGGGATGGGTTTTGAAGCTGAAGTCTGCGCGATGGATTTTGAAGATGACGGATAGGTTTCGAAGTCCTCACAATAGGTTTTGAAGCCGACGATGTTTAGTCGATGTATGACGTTCACGTGTCGTGACTGTTACTTGTGCGAACGCGTGCGGAGTGAATGGCAAATGTGTATTGGAGTGCACCGAGCGAACATAAACGCTTCGCGTTTCGTGCCTGGTGTGGGCGTATGGGCCTGACACTGCAGATGCCTAGCGGACTTCCTCTCCCCCCCCTTGTTTTGTATCGGCGGTCGCAGGGAGGGAAAGTGTTTGGAACGCGTTACTCTCTGGTGTAGTGGGGCGCGGAGGGCAATGTCATGTAGCCGGAGGCAACTGTATGTTGCGAATGTGAGCGGTGGGTTAGATCGAGATGCGATTGGGCGTTCTGCGGTCGCGCGGTCTGCACGTTGCAGTTGGTCAGTTTGACTCATTTGCTCGCGTACAGCTATAATGTGCGTATATATGTATACTGGATGGGTTTGGATTTGAGCCTCCGCTTTCGGTCGCGTACGCGCGTTTTACTACACGACGGTAGATTGCTGTCGTGCTGACGAAGTGTGCTTTATTAGGCTTATTTTGTGTCTTCTTAGATTGCTTATTTTTCCTTTGTGTGATTGGGATCCATACAGGACAAGATCGGGCTGGCATTGTTTTTGTGGACGTCTTTTATTTTAAATGTAATACACAGAGGTCACTATAGGTCTCTTATTTATCTGAGGTGCATAGGTCATGTTTTGTGGAATTATGTGTTCGGCATGCATGTAGCATCCATCGGACACAAGTGTTCCATCAGAGCACGCAGCTGCTATTTCTTAGATATTCATCGCCAATAAAGTACATTTCAGCAGAGGCGGGGAAGTTAATTATCACCCAAAAGTTGCTAGTTACGAGTTACGTTATTAAGCTAAATATTTAATGAAGTTACAACATTCAAGTTATCAAAATGAAATTAAGTGAGAAATAAAAGTTCTTGCTACCATGCCGAAATTAAGTTGGGAGCCGAGTTCCGAATATACCTTGTCAGTTGGGCACAACGTGAGAATTGAAGTTCCAAGTTCTGCGAGTTCCCATTTTCCGCGCACATTTCATAGAACCTTGCCAGTGGCCTTATCACCTTCCCCGTAAAAAAATGCACTCCGCAAACTCTAAACGAACGCTCTGCTGCGACCTAACTCAGAAGCACGTCGGAATTGCGTTTGCGTACATCCAGTACATCGCGCTGCAACAAGGCGGAGCAGACAGGCTGCTGGCGCCGCGCACGTGCAAGAGGCGGGGTCATTGTCGTCGGATTTTTCAGCAGCAAAATAAAAAGAAAGGAGCCCGCGTTGTGCGTTCTGCCTGCTTGGACGTGAAGCGAAATAGAAATTTCTAACTTTTCTCATGATACTTTTGCGAAGTTACCTCAAAAGTGACTAACACTATACAGTCAAGTGATTATGATGAGAGGTTGTTTCAAACATCAAATAAAAACAGGTAAGAGTGGGAATTGTTGTAAACTGTGTCGACACATATTTATTTAGAGATTGTGAGAGAGGAAAATAAACTGTTTCACGGACTGTAAGTTGGTGGTCTTCCGGGCTCCTTGCAGTCTTCACTTCAATTTGCGCCTCACATTCTGTATGTATTACATGTGTCCAAACGCCTCGGTCGTTAAGAATTCACTTAGTGTTCGTCCGTATATACCCTCCTCGGAGGAAAAAGTATACAATGGGTTACACTTTTCCGAGGACAGATTCTCAGTTTTTGGTGTCAGTGATTTATCCAGACCATGATACATCCCTGTGACACCCCCCACCCCAAAGAAAAAAGTTTGGCGACACCCCCTGCAAAAAAGGGGGCTTGCCGTTTCAGCTGTAATGACATGTCGGTAATTATACGTGTAAAGCTGTTATCAAGTAGCGGTAATAATGACCACGCCCCCTGCTTGGGATTCCGTATGAACCACTGCAGTGGTGTATTGCATGAAAGAATTAGAGTAAAAACATATGTCCAGCGAAGGTGATTACAGATCGCTGAATTCGTTCATGACGGCTATTTCCAGTGTCAGTAAGCATCATGGCACAAGAACTCATGTAATACTGAGTGGCTGGCCACGATGTATTCCAATGCCAAAGCTAATACCCTCGCGTCACGAGTGAAAAATGGCAAGGCGGAAAAGCCAGACGTACGAAGCCACATGATCGTGCAATGTACCGGCAGGCAAGGATATCGTACGAAGCCACATGAACCTGCAATGTGCTATGCGCTCACTTAGCTGTCAACAACAGGCGCAACATTGTGCAACAACCCTACCGCGTAAGCAACATACCTCCCGCCGCCGCGAGGTCAAACGTTGCATCACTCCCTTTCCTCCTTTCTTGGTGCACCCTGCTTCCAAGCCCAACCCACAGCAAGGCGACCGCACCCTCCAAACAGCATACCCCTCCTCCACTTACGCTTTCGCCGCCACTACCAGGAAATCCACGCTAACAGGGGCGAGGAAGACGCCGACGTCGTAAACCTCCAACAGCGAGCAGCCGGGCACACCAACGTAGGCCTTCGTTGGTATTCAACTTCAAAACCCCATCAGCGGTCACCCGAAGCCACATAAATGCGCAAGCAATACACCTTCCGCAGTTCACATGCGTCAGCGGAGGTCAAACGTGGCATCCCTCCCTGTCCTCCTTCATTGGTAAACCCTGCTTCCAAGTCCAACCGAGTGCAGGCTGACCGCATCCCCCAAGCAGCATACCCCTCCTTCGCTTACGCTTTTGCTGCCACTACCACGAAACCCACGCAAACACAGGCGAGCAGGACGCTAGCGTCGTAATCCTGCAGCCGGGCACACCCCACGTAGGCCTTTCTTGGAGTTCAACTTCAAAAACCCCATCACCGACTTCAGCACCCATCATAGGAATTCAACTTCAAAACCCCATCACAAACTTCAACTTCAAAATCCATCACCGATTTCAGAACCCATCATAGGAATTCAACTTCAAAACCCCATCACAGACTTCAACTTCAAAATCCATCACTGACTTCAGAACCCATCATAGGAATTCAACTTCAAAGCCCCATCACAACCTTCAACTTCAAAATCCATCACCGACTTCAGAACCCATCATAGGAATTCAAATTCAAAACCGCGATGGGATCTGAATTCTGATGATGGGTTCTGAAGTTGAATGATGGGTTATGATGTGATGGATTCTGAAGTTAAAGTTGAATGATGTGATGTGATGTGATGGGTTCTGAAGTTGAAGTTGAATGATGGGTTATGAAGTGATGAATTCTGAGGTTGAAGTTGAGTTACGGGCTCGTGATGTGATGGTTTATGACGGTGATGTGATGTGATGGGCTTTGCGGAAACTGACCATGATGTGATGTTGAATGAATTCTTAGCAAAATGCCGACCTATGCTCAGGCGGGAGACGGTGAAAATCTGAGGCGACCAACTCCCTTCCGAGCTCTCATGAAAACATTTTCTGTGTAGTAGGACCCTCACTTTATCCCCCCACATTGAGCTTCTTTTTCATGGAGGGTACGACGGGCTTCCCGTATATCTGGTATGGTACGAAGTGGTATTTTCCGGTTACTCTAAAATAGCGGAATATTCTGCCGTGTAAAGTGCGTATCACGCGTTCTGCCTGCGATGCTTTGATTACTGGAGAGAAGGTGGAATACATGTGGACTTTCTTTTGTGACAGGTACTCCTTGATGATCTTGTTGTAGAATTTCCCTCCTCGGTCGCAAAAGATGCGTGTAGGGGCCCTATCCTGGTCAAAGTAATCGAGCTCGATTACTTGAAATCTCTTCTGTCATTGGTGGACAATCTAAAAAGGCGTGAATATTAAAAGTGGTTGACATTTTTTATCAGCCAATGACACAACGTATTATCTTGGGATGCAACCCGCCTTATCGATGTTTCCTCCTGAGAACCCGAAGGCCACACCTGTGACCTGCCCGCCTTGCCTTGTTGCTTCGGTTGTTTGGTGTCGGAACCAGAAAGCTCTTCTGGCGTAAAACTGAATTTCGTGGGAAATGTGCGCAAAAGCACGCTCGTAATTTTCTTTTTTCATTTTGTTATTTTTCATGGTGTACAGATGTGCAAGGCAGCAATGTATCTGTGACACCGTGACTGTACTTGACGTTTATAATAGAGGTATGTGGCCGTGAGATGGCGCCGGTGGCCCACGGCGGCATCAGAGCCTCCGGCAGGCGACAAAACAAACCCACAAAGGATTGAACGGACAGTGTGGCGCGAAGCGTAAACGCGACTATAAGAAATCGGTTTGTGCTTTAAATCATGAGCTTCAGCTTATTTTTGTCACTTTTTGTGTGTGTCCGAGTGCTGACATGCGATGACGTTATGGAAGTCGTCTTTCAAATGCTTCCTTCGTGAGTTGTGGGGGTAATAACGGTACTCAAATGATCGTTGATACTCTATCCACAAGCAGTGAATTTTGATCGATGAGTATTTTGTGTGCACACTTCTATTGCAAGAACATCGATTGCATGACGCCTCGAAAAGCGCGCCACTCTCACACATACGAGCGGCGATCGGCGCAGAGAAATTGTGACGGTGAAGCGCATTGTGCATCGATACTTTCTGCATTATTAAACCATTAAACGAAAAAGATCTGAACTTTTTGTTGCCACGAGCACATACACACTTCATACAACATCATATAAAAGTATGCATGCGGACGCGTCACTAAAGTCGCGCCGCTCAAAGTAATCGACCCCTTTTCGCTAGATTACTTTTCAGCTTTGAAACTAATCTTTTACGTCATGATTACGTCAAAATGCCGTAGGGCCACGGTCCTGATTAGCATGAAGCCATGAGCTAGGGAATGCTAGGGAGAAATGCAGGGACAACTAAGACGGCTATATTCAGTAATAGAGGCGAATAGAGGCTAGACTCTACATTGGGGCGCCACTTTCCAGTAGCATTTCACGGCTGCACGTAGTCGCGTCGCCGCCGTCCTTTTTGGCCGCCGAAGCTACAGAAATCGACCGAACCACTTTCTCTCTAGTGTTCACCAGCGTTTCATTTTACGAGTACGAAACCGAAACTGGAGTTGTAGTTCATTTGAGAACGCGATTGTGGTTGTCGCACTTTTGTTGCATTGCTGTTCGACGAAGAGAATTAAGTTACGCGTACTACGAGAAACCGTGACAAGAATGAGGTTTTCAGAAGGCGCTTTTGTGGCTCTTGTTACTATACATTGTTAGAATGCAGAAGCTGAGTATTTCATTTCAAAGTATGGCCCTTGGCGATGAAACTTGCCATTCATGATCTTAAAAATAAATGTGCTCTTTCTCCAAGACGCCATCGGCCATCTCCGCGCAAGTTCTCACACCACCGTAATGACATTGCACTGTAGCAATTGGCTGTATGAATGGCAAATGAATACAGTCAAAAACTGTGCAGTTGTTGCATTGCTTATAGCGCACATTAGTCGTATTATGAAATAATGCACCTTATTGGTGTTGTATGGGTGCATTCCAACGTAGGCAAGGACGTAGCCGGATACAGCATTCGTACCACAAGGTTTACTAACTCGCTATCCGCTGTTTCTTGCGAAGAGGACATACATGTTGGTTGAACAATTACGTGTGACAGAAGTTTGTGAGCCGTTTGTTGGACTCTATGTAGGTGCGTCTACATGGTGCGGCTCCAGCGTTGAACTGCGATTTCCTTTTCCGTTACGCGTGACGGTAATGGTGGAACCCAGTCTTCACCGATCATGCGGAGGTGCGCCTGCAAGGCGGTTGCCACTGTTCAAGAACGGACTTGGGGGTGGGGGAGAGCCAAGGGGTCGTAAGCCCCCAAGATATGTGCTCTTGTAAAATTTTGCAAATGTGGTTGTTATGTCAAATTCTTGCACGGAATACCATATGCCACAAAAAATAAAGTATATCAACAAAGTATACAGTTGTTTTCGCGTGTGAAATATTTAAAACAGTGACATATTGGTACAGAGCCCTATGTACTCATGCACGTCCGCCACTGATGACAACTGGACGTGTACATTGCAATATATGAGCATCGGTTGCGTTCCACGCCATGCATAGTTCGCGGTCCGGACGCAAACTCAGCGTCAAAACGCGCATGTCCACCCACATGTTGTACCCAAGTCGTGCAGGCGACGTGTGCTTATCAATCGCACTGTCAGCGCACAGATACAGGTGCACGTTGGAAAAGAAAAAGATAAGTAATATGTGAGGGTGGCTGGAGGAGTGGGGAAAAATATCGGCAACGTAATTCCTTGGTTCGTGGCGATAACGGGGTTGCTTTATCTGCGGGGCGTATCCCGAACATCGTGTGCTAGTTCTGCTGAAACACGACCCTCTACATCACTTTTCTGCTGCTCCCAGTTGAATACTCCTCTGCGCTCCATTCCTTAGTGATTTTCTCTACGTTGTGCCGTCCGAGTTCTATTTGTGTTGTGTGTTTGTGACTTTTTCAACGTGTATATTGAGTGAAACTATTTTAATTGTACATTTCCACTTTTTTGAAACTTTTTATTGTATTTTATCTTTTTTTTTCTCGCTATTTGCAATGCAATACGCGTTGCCGGGAGTTCTCCTGGAGCACGACGCTGAACGGACATTCCGGGAGCGCGCGGATGCTTTCGAGGAAAGTGACCAAGTTTTCCTCAACAAATATAGGTTGACGAAGGAACTCGTCCGCTGGCTCTGCCACCAGCTTAGGCCCGCGTTGCAACCAAGAAGGGCGACAAGGAGGACGTTGACAGTTGCGGAGCAGATACTGATTGCCCTTCGCTTTTATGCAACGGGCAGCTTTCAGGGGATGGTTGCTACTGACCGCGATCTGTCCGTCTCCCAGAGCACAGTCAGCAGGGTGCTGTTTAGAGTGACGAATGCCATCGTGCTCCGCCTTGCACCTCTGTGGATTAAATTCCCCCTAAGCTCTGCAGAGGTGCACGCGGCAATGGCTGGTTTCCAGAGGAAGTGGAAGTTGCCCGGCGTAATTGGTGAGTGCTTCGTAAAGTTAGTTAATGGGTTATGGATGATCTCTCAACAAATGTACCCATGTAACATATTGATTAACAGAGCACATAATTTGCTACGCAGGCTGCATTGACGGCACACTCGTCTGCGTCACTGCTCCCTCCGAAAGCAGTGGACAATATCAGAAGAGCGCGTTCCTCTGCAGAAAGCAGTACTTTGCACTGAACGCGATGGTCGTAAGTATTCATCCTCTACCTCCTTTGCAATGAAGTGTTTGCACGTTTTAAGCAGCTTCTTGAGTCTAAGTAGAAGACCCATTGTTATGTGGTGCTGTTTCACCTACAAAATATGGCTCTCGTGTGAGAATGACCTGATTACGCGTGGCAGTGGAAGATGTTTCACAAGCAGTGTCATCATGTGTTTTAGGTGTGTGATTCGTCGATGACAATCACATCTCTAGACTGCTCCTTCTCCGGGGGGACGCACGATGCCTACGTTTGGCGGCACAGCGAGCTGCGTGAGGAGCTCCGCAGCACCCATTCATCTAACGTGCGCAAGTATCTGTTGGGTATGCTCTACTGCAAGTTCGATGGGACCGGAACACGATATTCCTCATTTTGCTTAGGTGACAGTGGTTATCCCTTGGAGCCCTGGCTCTTGACTCCTTTGCCAGGCGAACAGGAGCCGTCGACACCCGAAGCGCGGTACGGCAGTCGACATCGACGTGCACGCAGCACAGTGGAAAGGTGCATCGGCCTCCTTAAGGCTAGGTTCCGGTGTCTGCAGCGCTACAGGGGTCTACACTACAGCCCCCATAGGGCATCCAACATTGTGGTGGCTTGCGCAGTGCTTCATAACATCTGCGTGCACTGGCGCGCGCCCCCCGCTGATGCCCAAGGTGAAGATGACCTCGAAGACGGCGAGGCGAGCGAGGATTCCACTAGCCATCCTGTGCCCCCTCGCGAAACAGACACTTATGAGGCAGGTGCTGCGGTTCGAGCACAGTTAATTGATGACCTGCGGCGAGCGTAAGCAGCGCTGGCCGCGTCTCTGTCACTTTGTGAGGTTGGTTTTCTCCTCTTGCTTTGGTCTTTTAAATTAACATGTCTCGTTCTCGCTCAGGTGGTGCTGCTTTGCCGGTGTATTTCCATGCTACTCGATCGGCCACCATAGGAACAGCCTGAGTGCTTCGCCGACTGCTAAGGAAACAGGGAGGATATTCTTGAAGTTGTCTGTGGCATACCCCGGAGAAACCGTCGACATCAAAGCCGTCGTCGGGATTCGAACACGAGACACCTCCCGCGGTCTCGGCGCGGAAGCTTAGCATGCTAAGCACGCATCGTATGTTCAGAGTCGAGAGTTAGCGCATGGCGGATATCTGCTCATTTGCCGTGTCACTCTCTTGAACACCTTCCACGTAAATCAAAGTACATAATGACTGCAAACCCTTCATTATCAAACGTTAGATGGATCGAAGCAGTATCTCTGTAACTGCGTCAGCGCGCCTCCCACCTAGGCGCTGCTTGCTGGAGTCCAGCGTCATCGGGTAGTTTATTTTGCACAAGAGTATACATTGCACAGTGGTGAAAAGCACCCGCATATTATGGCCCATGTCTCCACGCTATTCCTTTCATAGTTCAGAGTTGTTCTGATCCCAGAGTCGCGTGCTCCAACCCGACCGAGGACGCTGGCAGCTCCGTGGCGAGGTACAAGTTGCCCAGCACACAGTCTTCTGCGAGGGACGTTAAACACGGCGCTCCTTTAGCATTTGCAGGTGGGCAAAATTAAATCACAGACGCGAGCACTGTGACGTAGCTATCATGATTACAGCTGTCCCGCGACGTAAAGTCACGAATTATCAGTTTGCAGTTATCATACGCGCGTGTCTGTGAAGTCTGCAACGGCAGGCACATGCTGAAATTGCGGTGAATAGTTGCAGGCTTTGTTGCTACGTGTCTCTCCATAATACATGTCGCTTTATTGCAAATAATAAAAAAGGCATTTGAAAACGTTGTCTCATTTCACAATATCAGGAATTCTCGATGCTTTCAAGAACCTCATTACGTTACTCGTTTTAAGATTGCGAACCAAGCTAGAACAACGCACACACAAGGGAAAGAGCACTCGGAAAATTTTAATGGAACTGAAACCCCCGAAGATCAGCCCCCACATAAGGAGTCAGCAGACAAAACAATGTAGCTACGGCTTGTACAGGAAACAGGTCCTAACCTGAGAGCGACATGGAACTCTTTCTCTTGATTCCTGCCTGAATGACTTTCGTATTCCTTCTACGGGCTTTTGCATGCACTGAATTTGTCAGACAATGCCATACAATAGATACCGCGCATACGTATCGCAAATATGTGTGGCAAGATCATACGAGCCCTACTGCTTTCAGTAAAACTTTTTGGGGAGCATTTGTTTCGGTCCGGCTGTACGGTTGTTTTGCGGCACAGAAATCGCTCCTCTTTGAAGAAAAGAATGCACCGTACAAGATTGAGGGGCGCACTCGCGCTTCCATAGAGGGGGAGCAAAACCAAAATGAACGCTATGTTTTCGTCGCACACACACCACGTTTACACTATACAGTCTGCATACATGTCCACGAGCTGTATACACAGCCGAAAAGAAACGAAAGACAGATACAGAGTTAACGGGAAGCAGCCAACTGAGAAATTTATTTACAATTCAGTATATACAAATACATGCTGTCTCAACCAACATCACCTACAGAAGGTATGCCTATTGCCTCCTCTACCTCCTTTGCTACGTGGACATATCAAGTCTGAAATCGTCTGATTGTGAATCGGTGTTCTGCGAAATCAACAACTCGCCAAATGATCGCAGCCAATTTGAAACTTGAAGGCCTGAATCTGTAGACAAAGAGTGCAACACGCTTTCCAGAAAAGCAGTCTTGCGGAAATTATGGGACCATATTGTGCTTCATTTTGAAGTGTTCCATATGTACAATGTATACTACACTAAATATGCACTATGCCTACAAGTTGATCGTGCCCTCCTAGCCGAGGACGGCCGTTTCGTCCTACTTGGGACTCTTCAGCCCGGCGCAGGGAAGTAACACAATCCTGGGTTGGGTCTTGAGAGTATGCTCTGTGGCTGCACGTGGCTGTGCCTATGTTTACCAGTTGATCGTGCACTCCCAGCCGAGGACGGCCGTCTCGTCCTACATGGGACTCTCGAGCTCGGCACTATATACACTATATACATTACATACACTATATACATTGTATACACTATATACATTACATACACTATATACATTATATACACTATATACACGCCTCCTCGCCGTAATTATGGTCCCTGGCGTGGCGTCGCTTCCCTAGCCAGGGCAGCCAGGAAGGCCCGGAACATGGTTTCGTTCTTTAACCATGTGATACAGTGTTAGAGGATACCCAAGACACGTCATAACGTATGTGATGCAAATGATTACCCGTTGCTGGTGAGCCTCTTGCTGGCGTACAGAGGCGGTGATAGCCGCCGCGACGTTGTCCAGGCCCGCCGCTACCCTCTCCATGACCTGCGTATGCTAGGCGACCGCAGCCATTAATTAATTCATCAATCCGGGCGTGCAGCCGGCGATACACACACACACACACACACAAAAACACATCATTGCGCATTGCGATGCAAATGATTACCTGCTGCTGATGGACCTCCTGTTGCCGTAAGGAAGCAGTAACTGCAGTCCCAATGCTGTCGAGGACCTCTAAGACACGGTCCATTGTGCGGGTGTGCTGCGCGGCCCCAGCCATCAACTCGTCAATGCGGGCGTGCAGTCGACTAGGCTGGGGACGCGGTGGGCTGTCAGGGGAGGCTGCGAAAAGAATGGCTCACGTTAAAAAATGTCCTACACCACTCAGTAGAGTGTGTGTGTCTGTTTCCTATAGTCAGAATAAAAAGGACGTGGAAGATCCTCAAAATACTGTCACCTGTCGAGCTGTGTCGGGGAGGTTCCACTGATGGAAGGGACCAGTCCTCCTCGTCCGACTCGACATCCTCCACTTCATCCATATGTACGGCAGAAGCACTGGGCGCCGACGAAGAAGACGTACTCGGACGCGGCTCCGACGACGTACGTGGCGCTGAGGACGTGCTGGGCTGTGCTGGGTCAGGCTCGGGACGCCTGCACTGGTTGCGGTAACACATGTCATTACAAAAAATATCGCGTCGACGAAAACCATCAAATACACACCGGTACAAAACGTCACTTACGAGGCCGCTGGAGAGACGTCGGTTGGACGAAAAGCTCTCCACTCTGCAAGCCCCCAGGAGCTGTAGAGCACGCGCATCAACGTCGTTGAACTCGCCAACGGCGTCCTCAAACATCCTCACGTTGACGGTCCTGGTGCACGCCGCCTTCCAAGTTGAGTACTTGAGTTTGATGGTGCGGCGCTTATTAAGCCACACCGTCCGCCACTGCTGCGGCGTGCGGCGGTATGACTGACCCTGGTTGAGAGTGTCAGCCAAGGCTCGCCACTCGGCCTCCAGGCCCCCAACGCCACGCGGATGACCGGACATATCGTCCGCGGGATTTGCCACGTGCCTGTTGGCTTCCATGTATGAGATAAGCGCCTCCATGCGCTCCTGAGACACTTGCGGACCACGGACACGGGGCCTCGTGGCCGCAGCTCCAGGTGGTGCGCTTTTGCTCGCCATTAGTGGAAAGGAAAATGGAATGAAGGCACAAGTTCATTGTTGCCAACGTTGCAAACGCGCTGTCCACCAGAGCATATAAACAGTCCTCCCGGAATTCGTTGTAAATGTACCCTTCAATGCCCTATTGTAGCTCTGTCTTGCGCAGATAATTGTACATTATTCGCGCTTACCCTCAGGTACAGAACACACTTAACATATATTTTGTGCTGGAGTACTTAAAATCTGCATAAAATGCTCCATGGGTTACAAACCATATACAGGGTGTCTCACCGAAAAAGGACCAGTGGCTAAAAAAAACCCGGAGTGCTGGACACAAATGGAGCCAAATGTACGTGTTTGCCAGTTGCCAGTTGTGTGGTCTATAAAAAAAAAAAGATTTTTTTCGGCCCTTCTTAATTAATTAGCGATAATTAATTTTCTAACTTTTTCATTATAAAACATACGAAGTTGTTCCAATGAGAACATCTGATCTCTTCCTCCTCATCATCCTGATCATCCTGATACCAAAGCCGTTTTCAGAACAAATATCCATTCGATAGACCGTCCGCAAAAAAATTGTGAAGGCACACCTTCTTTTTCTTTTCTTTATTTCGTTCATTGCGCATCTTCGAAGACGCGTAATTCCTGTATTGCACTATATATATATATATATATGCTGTCGAAACGTCGAATACCTCCTTTTAGTTTTTAATAAAGTTCCTCTTTTATTCCTCGTCCTATAGAAGCATTGTCCCTACTTCTGAATCTTACTGAATACCTTTATTTTTCGTGGTCAACCGCATTCGTTTATATATTTATGACTCATATATGACTCTGGAGAGCCCTCGTTAACTCCACTACATCACGGCCACATACATATTTAGCTGTATGACGAGCTAACCCCTTTCGCAAGGTTCGCCGCCGTGCTGTGTTGGCATGCACATTGGTAGCGTCATATTATGTAGGCACATTGCAAAATCGGTGAATAAATATGTTAACAGACTGTATGGGGTAACAGAAGTGGTGTAAACCATGACAAACACGCGCTCACAAACACGAACTTTTACTAGCATGCGAGAAACGAAAACACCATTTAAGGACTACGCGGCAACGAACGTTGGAGACCATGCATTCAGTTTCGGTTTCGGGGCCGAAATGGTCACGTTTACCTGGGCGGCATGGCGGCGGCGGCGGCGGCGGCGAGAATGTTCAAGCAACCTTTTGGCGTGAACGGATCATTCGCGTTTTACTATTAAAGTTGTAAGTGCTTAAATTGTTGCGCTGTGCTTTATATTTGAGACATGATCCCTATTCTTTTTCAACATACAATATATTCCAATCCGGTACATAGCGCCTCCGCAAATCCCAGATCATATCCACGTATTCACGGATGCTGCTAGGGAAAACTAGGGATAAATTTCCCTAGAAATGGGCGGGCCTTAAGGGCGGAGTATTTTATTGTAGCCCCACCTGGCCCCACCTTAGAGCTCGTGACGTAAAGTAATCGAGGTCGATTACTTTTGACGAGGATAGGGCCCTAGGTGCGTTACCTCAACGAAAAAGTCTGATCATGGCCCTTTTCATTTCGGCGGGGCGTTTCGTCTTTAGCGGGAGGGTGCGCAGAAAGCGGGAGAGGGAATCGATCGCCACGAGAATGTAGCGGTAGCCACCATTGAATCTCTTGTATTTTGAAAAGTCAGCGAGGTCCATTTGCCACACGTCGTTGATCTTGGGCGCGATGATGCATCTCCTGTTAAACTTTCTTCTGATCGGATGGTGTAACGTGTAGGCATCCAGCTTTCTGAGAATAGCGAGAGCCGTCTTTTTGCTCAAGTGACGCGCTTTTCTATAGCGGTCCACACCCCCCAAACCACCCGCTGACTTCTCATACCCCTCCATAAGTCGTCCACGCAATGGAGGCTGCTGCTGCTGTTGAGGCTCGCGAGATTTGGGCAGAGAAATCAGGCGCAATAATTTCGAGACTTTGGGGAACCAGGAAGGTTTCTTTCCCGTCTTACGTTGCAACAAATAATTGACGAGTTCGTAAACGGAGGAGTGCCTGATGGGCTTACCCGACACAGAGACACAACCCTCGCGATCCCAGGAAAGAACCTCCTTTAATTCCGAGACGACCCTTTCCGCTTCCACTTCGTCCACCTCTGGAGAGAGGAGCGAATAGTCACTCATTTGTAGTGTCGGACACCTTGTTTTTGCTGTCGTAGGGGTCGAATCTGTACTGCTTGAGTATGCGATACAGTGCTTGCAGTATGAGTTTCACTTTAACGTCGTCACTCTCCTTCGAGGAAAGAATGTTTCCGATGGTGGAGATGGTGACTTCAATTTTCTTGGCGATTGGCGAAAAGGTTCAACATGGCGGAAAGTAGGAGAGGAACCACCGACGAAAGAACGCCCTGTCCTCGCTGCTGAGACAGATAGCGCTTCAAACATTGCGGATTCTTGTGAATCTTTTTGTAGGTGAGCCGTCGTAAGAAGCATTTGCGCTTCTTCAAACGCGCGAACGTGTCTGGAGCTAGAGCCACCTTTCCGTTCAATACATTGAGGCAAATTTCGGAGAGGTGTTTCATGTCGGACGAACAAGAACGTCTCAAGACGTCACGATGGCGCGGAGGGGGCAGAGAGGAGAGTACTTTGAGTACAGTGAGGTGAGGGCGGTGGTTCATTTCGGAGCGTAGATATATTGGCGTTCGCCCGGAAAGATATTGCTACGCAACCTGTGGTCGTCCCGCGTATAGTTGTGAAGATCCACGAGTACATAAGCGTGGGGCGACGACATCGCTTGTTTATATGCGTCGAGAAAATACTCCAATCTTTTTCTGCCAAATAGCTGTTGGCCGAAATGTTCCATCTGGTGCACGCTGCGCACGGTGCGCCACAGGACGACGTAACTGGCGTCGTAGGATATAGTTTTAAAAGGCTACTGTCGAAAAAGATGTTTTGAACCAGTAAGAAAATCGATGCGTTGGCGTGGTGAGAACCCCGAATGAAAAGAGCGGTCACCTCCTTCAAGGAACCGGCGTCGGTCATGTGATCGTCGACGACGATCAGCGTAGCGCGTGACGTGCCCCACTCTCGCGGTAGCTCCTTGGTAAATTTTACCAAGTCCCCAAATTCGTCCTGCGTGCTCGGTGAAGAATATTTCTGTACGTAGAATATTTGTGACGGAAGCTTGTCCACCATGTCTTTCAGGTTCCTCAGCACGTTCGCAAAGAAAATAGATTTGCCGCAGATGGAGGGGCCGCTTAAGATACAGCGAAAAGGATGAGTGAAGCAAAAAGATTGGGGGAAGACATGTTGAAGAGACTGAGTCTCGAAGAGGAATGCACCGCTTTTATTTACACGTCGTCGTCGTCCTCTAGATCGGAACTGTGTTTCCAATACAGATTATCCAGGCTAAAGTTGGACTTCTTTTTCGTCAGTCTGTCTGCCGCTAAGATGCAGTCGAGTGTCTTGATCTTGTCCTGACACATTTCTTGACATGCTTGCAACCATTCCAGGCGGTGGACACGAAAGGTTTCCTCCACGATGCCGCGAATAAATTCGCGAAGTTCTTCGTTTTTTGTCTTTCCTAGCCGACGAGAAATGTAGGAGAATAAACCACACATGGCGTTTTCCACGTATCGGTCAGAATGATGACGGATACCTTTATGATATGATGCCTTTATACAGATAAACGCGCGCAAAGAAGCGAGAGTGAAACCGAAACGAAGAAGCCACCCGTAACCCTAGGAGCGCGCGCGCGCATGCGTAGCTGCCGCGGCGCGTCGCCCCAGTCAGTTGCTCGCTGGCTGTCGCGGAGAGCAGACGTGCGCTCGGTTCTCCGCAGTCCCCGCGCCCGCTGAGTTTCTGCGTGACTCTCGGATGGAGCAGTCGCACCCGTCGCCGCGGGGGAAAAGGTGAGTGATTTGCCGTGTTGTTTTATCGCGCTCCTTTTCTCGCAGGCTTGCTGCGCCCCTGTGTTTAGACTTGTCTAGCGGTGACCAACGAGTGATTTGCCGATGTTTGACTGCGCTCATGTTAAGCCTTTTCTCCTCGTACGCGCATGTTTAGACTTGTTCAGCAGTGACCAAGCCTTTTCTCCGTGTTGACGCACGTTTAGCGGTTCCCGCCCTGTCTTAGCTGCATAGTGTTGTGACGCTGTGGTTAGGCCTAGTCGATTGCCTTTTCCCCGATGTGTACTGTTTTCTCCGTGCTGTTTAGCAGTAGCGGTTAGACCTTTTCTCTCGCATGCTTAGACTTGTTCAGCAGTGTTGGCATTTTCTACCTGCCGCTAGTATCTTGTTCTCTCTTTCTTGCAGAGAGCTATGATGGTGGCGCCATCTGGTGTGATGCCTTGCAACTAAGTAGCCACCTGTCGTCGATCTCTGCAACTGCTGGGTGCCAACTACCAACATGGCTGGCGCTGGTCACCCCGAAGCGGTTTCTTCGCCACGACATGATTGATTTTCGAATAAATTGTTTCTCTCCACTCTATTTCTATCTATTTATTTTATTTTCTACCTATTTTTTATTTTTTTATCAGCTCAAGTAGCCGGAAACTCACACAGTGGTCTGGACACGTCTTAGATGCTCCCCAATTAGTGTAATGACTCCCTGAATGATCCTAATTACTGTGAGGAGTCCCAAATTGCTCTAATTGCTAATTAATGGCGGCCAGATGACTGTATGAGTTTCCGGATACTTGAGCTGATCCAATACTACTGTTGTTCTGTTTTTCCACACACCAAAATGTTCCGCAGGACTTGCCTCACTGTGTTCTGGAGAATTTCTGCTGCTGCATTTATTCCAAAGTTCAGACGTTTGTACTGAGAGCCCTATGTGTGTGGAGAAGGTTGTTATGAACCGAGAGTACTCACTGAGCTGTAGCTGATGGTAACTATCCTTGAGGTCTAGTTTGGAGAATAATGTTGAGCCGTTTAAGGCTGTGATGATGTCATCAGTTGTTGGTGTGACATGCCGTTCCCTCTGTATAGCTGTGTTCGCACATCGCATGTCCACACACATTCGTATGGCATCTGAGTTGTGCGGCTTTGGCACCAATACCACTGGAGATAGCCATGGTGTGGGACCAGAAACGTTCTCGATAATATCCAGCGCTTGAAGTCTCGCCAACTCGTCTTCCAATGGTTCTCTCAGTGAAAAAGGAATTCGCCTGTGCAGCTGTGCAGCAGGTTGCTTTGTCTGATCAATGTGGAGTTCAACTTCAAAATCCTTGAGGCATCCAACTCCATGGAAAAGACTGGGGTAGAGGTGTAGCAAATCCTGTTTTGCTGTGGGTTGTTGCAGTTGGTGCGTTACTTGTACTAAGTCGAGGGAGGAAGTCGCTTGAAAACTCAGCGAGGGTGCATGCTTCCCAGAGACGATTATGAGTTTCTCTTGACTACTACGTCCCCTGTATGAAAGGCCGGCCGACACTTTCCCAACCACCGGCAACTGAGTTTGTGACGCATAGGCGTAAACTTTGGTGGATGTATGTTCGAGGTTTGCTTCAAGACCCAGGGTGTCGAGTCACTGGGAACCTATCACACACACTGATGCACCGGTGTCGATGGTAAACTTAACTGGTTTGCCATTGAGGCCGATTACAACATTCGGAGACTTTGACGTTGGAGTTTGTGCCATGAAGATTTGTTCATCTGCTTCGGAGCCATCACCATGCTCCACTGTATTTACTGCGTTGGCGGGATCAGAACGGCAGACGCTTGAGAAGTGTCCTACTTTTCCGCACGTTCTGCACGTCTTATGCCGATGCAGGACAGCTCGATCGACCTCCTTTGTGCGGCCATGGCCCTCCACAGAAATAGCACTTCTCTCTGGAGTTGTTGTTGGAGGCCGTAGGTTGAGGCGTTTGCTTTCGAGGTTTCCATCTGCGAATGGTATTTGCCGTCTCGTCCCTACGTGCTGTGAGCTCTTGCTCCATAATAGTGGCCTCACGTTCGACATCTTCGAATATTTTTCTTTGTTTGAGAATGCCCGATAATTTGACTTCATATTGCATGGCATAACGGCGCTACTTCGATGAGGTCGTTGCCAAGACTAGCTGATTCTTTATTTCCATGTCGACGTCTTGAAAACAGCAGTTTCGTGATAGCTGTCGAAGGCGTGCTTGAAAGGCATCGAGTGATTCATCTTGAAGTTGCCGTGCTTGGCGAAATTTGTACACCTCGAATGTCGTACTCACACGCGGGGCGAAATGAGATTCCCATTTCTTGCGTGCCGCTTCGTATTCTGAGCTTGGTGCAGCTGGGGACTGTTCGTCACCTTCAGTTGCAACATTGTTGGCGTTAGGTGTGGCTGTCGCGACGTCGGGCAGTGAGCAGTACAGATCATATACCTCTTCCCCAGCGTAGTGGAGGAGCAGCGCTTTCTTCCTCGCCATCTGTGATAGCGCATGCATTTAGGAAGTTCTCAAACCTGCAGCGTTTCCACTCCGTACCGAGGTTTTCTGCGTCCGTGCCACTGAGATTGAAACTTGCAAAAACAGGCAGCATGCCCGCCATGTCTGTCGTCCTTGTCGTCGTTGCTTGCGCTGTCGTCGTAAAATAATAATCCCATGAGGACCTGAAGGTCATTAGGGCTCGATTGACAGCATCCTCGTCGCCAATGTACTGAACTGTCCGGTCGATGACATGCGATGAAGCTTGGACAGCTGTGGGAACTAGCAACAGATACTTGCTTGTTTATTCACCATCTTGAAGTATAGTGTTTCCAACTCTCTGTTCTATAACACGCTAAGCATACACTACACCAACCAGTATGAGTTTACTCGGTCACTTTGTTTAAGAAGCGTTGGACCAATGGACCTAAGCGTTGGCTTAGAATGGACCAATCAGCGTGAAGTAGGCAGAGCTAGTAAAGAGTTGCGCCATCTGGTGGCACCCTAACGAGGTAAGCCTGGACATCAGAGATAGAGCCACCCACTGGCTTGGAACCATCTGAAGTCACTGCCAAGCGACCCGCACACCATCTGGGGGCGCTAGTGGAAGCTATGTTCAGTAGGCTTAGAATAAAGTTTGCCAATCAACGGGCTTGGAATCAGGGGTGCCAGTCAATCAGTGGGCTTAGAACGAACCAATCAACGAGAAGGGCCAATCGCTAGGCTTAGATTGGAGATGAGTTCGACCAATCAGAGGGCTTAGAAGTCTGGAAAATGTGGAGAGTGATCAGTAGGCTTAGAATAGACCAATCAGTGGGGGTATCCAGCTAATTTGCATAAAGGGGTGGAGCTATGCTCACCAATCAACATGCAGTGGGTGTAGCCAAGCCAACTAAATAGCATAAAATGGCGGAGGTTTTCACAACCAAACAGCGATCAGTAGGCTTAACATGGGCCAATCAATGTGAAGCGGGTGGAGCTATGGGCGACCAATCAGCGATCAGTAGGTTTGGAGAGGACCCATCAGCATTTGGGGCTGGAGCCAACCTGCTTCATTATCATCAAGGGGCGGAGCTATGCGTTGACCAATCAGATTGCTTGGAATTGGCTTGAGCTGGATTAGAACTAAATTTTGGCTTTGAACTGGATTAGAATTCGATTTGAATTGGCTTCTGCTGGATTAGAGAAAGCCCGTGGCTATAGGACTTCTATTCATACTACAGCCGTTTTAATATTTGCGGCTACCGGTAGCGAAACAGTTGAACCAGTACTCCTGTCTGTTTTCTCTATGACATATCTGCAGGCTGCGTCCATGTCGCGTGGAAATGAAGTGCAAAGTGTAAACGGGCAAAAATGAGCCTATTCATCTGTTGAGCTTAGAAGGGGTGTGGCAGTGGAATCTGCAGGTCGAAGAAAGGGTGAACTCTTTCTGGGGCGCACTTTTGCCGTATACGACATTCCCCATAAAATTACTTGTTGCAGTATCTATTCATAGCGCATATGCATATGCAGTGTCGTGCGCAATCCTATCGTTCGTGGGAAGCGTACACCCTTTCTTGGGACAGTTATGAAGTCATAACTGCCACAAGAAAGGGCTTACGCTTCCCATTTTCAACAAATCAGGGAACATCATGATATCATTCGAGATGAGGGTTGACTAGGAGCGTGCTATGCAGTGAAGTTTATTTCTAAGAGTTGCACGAGCGACTTGGTGAAACCATTAACTCTCTTCTCCCCCTTTTCTTATTTCGGCTATAGCCGTGACGATGCCCACTCGAGTGCGGCCAACAACGGCAACCTACTTTGACCCCCCCTCATTTCTACGACTGTGTAACAAGTTCTAAGGCAAGAAAAACAGTGTGCGTTCAGTGATTAAAGGGCCGGTATCGTACAGATCAGGCCATTCCGAAGCTTCTCAGAAACTATATTCACGAGCGCTAGACACATACAACCGTGAAGGTTTTATGGGAAACGACGAAATGATTTTTGAGAAATTTGTACCTAGACTACTGCTGCAGCAGACCAGCAGTGATGGATGTACTTATCTCCCTCTCATGGAACGTGGTGCATGACACCGTTACGATGGTCAGTTGCGATTGGCTATGCTTAGAGAAAACACTTGTCTTCGTTGACCTGACAACGCTGTTGTTTGTTGAGCAGTATACGATGAATCTCGAAAAATGTGCGCCCTATTTTTCAGTGGTGGGCAGTAGCGCAGATACATGTATCTTCGATGCGATCTTTCGATACATTTTGTGTATCGGTATTAGGTATCGCGTGCCAAAAATGAGAGTATCGGAGTATCGGTATCTATATATAATTGGGTGTTCACGTCGCGAGACAACTGAGATCATGAGCGACGCCACAGCAGTCGGTCTGTGGAAGTATCGGTATCGAAAATACACTTGTAGTGTATCGTGTATTTTAACGATACTTGATACTAAAAAAAGACGCAAAATTGAGGCTGTTGTGAGACTTAGGGTCGGCGGCGCTCGCTCAGGCGGTAGTACAAGCCAGGCCGCAGCGGCGTAGACATGTCGACCATAAATTCGTTCGAAGCTTACGTCCGCGCGCGCGCTCCATCGTCAAGGTCGCCCGGAGAGGAGGCCCTGGGCCCTGCCCTGGGACGCGCTCGTGGGCGCGCGCGGCTTCTAGTTGGTTCCAGAAGAATCTCTTCCGTCTCTTTCTACGGCGGGCGCGCCGAAAACGCCTTACACACGACCAACCTCACGGCTTCTGGAACTGCGCTGCCCGATGTCCCCCTCCTCAGTGCGCAAGAGCACGTCCACTTGACTTGAAGTGTGGATTCCGCGTCTGCCATGCGGAAAGAATAACCGCCAGCTTAGCTTGAGCACTGTAACCCGTTCTTAAGCTCACAATTCACAACGGCCAACTAAGAAAATCAAGTCAGAGGCAAAGTCAGAGGCTACCGGGTAAGTACTGCAGTACCAAACGATAAAAGCAGCAGAAAAAAAGTTTCAGGTTGTGGGAACCGCGGCCCACAAACCCGGGGTGGTTCCGTATTCGACCCACCGTAACCCCGAAATAACACTGACACAGCAATTGAACAAAAGAAACAGTGTTTATACTCTTACATGTTCAAGCGCAGAGCAGCGTCGGTCGTGTCGCCGCAAGACCCAGTCCAAGCAAAAACTAGCTCCCGCTGCCTTCCACCGTCGCTTAAGTAACATCTCGGGGACAGGGGCGTCTCCCCCTATCGCACAACCCAATAAACCATAAAAAGCCCATGGATGTCCTCATCTGGTCCAGACGTCCTCGTCCAATCTGAACATCCCCTGTTGAAAAAAAGCCAAATAGGTTGTATGCGATCCTATTTATCCTATACAAATTGATGTAGGATCCTTTATGTCCTATTTTGTATCCTGTGGGAAGGTTGTGGGATCCTACATGTCCTATATTCATTCACATATAGGTGAGTCATAGGATCCTACATGTCTCATATTAGGCTATGTAGGAGAGTTGTGGTGTCCTACTTGTCCCATATTCGGCAATATAGGAGAGTTGTAGGACACTACATTGCCTATATCCGGCTACGTAGCAGACTTGTAGGATCCTACAAGGCATCAAAAAGGAGCTATGGGAGATCTTACGTGACCTGTTTGGTTTCATGTGTGGAGGACTTGGGGAATTATTTTGAGATATGGAAGTGATATATTAGCACAGCAACAAACATTATTTGATTGCATATATTTATATATATCCTTCA
Source organism: Ornithodoros turicata (assembly GCF_037126465.1). Lineage (NCBI taxonomy): Eukaryota > Metazoa > Arthropoda > Arachnida > Ixodida > Argasidae > Ornithodoros > Ornithodoros turicata. Next base: position 181,476,048 of record NC_088201.1, read on the forward strand.
AAACTGGGGCCTAGAACGAACTAGTCATATTCAATCATGTTTGCCAACGCGCATACATACGGCAGGTTATCAAGTGCGAATTGTATTAGAACCACTGCAAATAAATATATATTTTTAGGTTAAAAACAACTGAATGGACTGGTTGCATTCATTTATGGAACATGCATAGAGTATGTCCATTACTAGTCGACGAACCATCAAGCATACAATGATGCGTGCATTCCTTTGAGTGCTATTTAAGCACAAACTTCAACAGCAGTGCGCAACAGGTCGAGGTGGCGGTTGAACCCCATCGAGCGACATTGCGGTGTCGATGGGGTTCTCGGTCTAATTTCTAGGACTAAACCGGTTCTATCAGGACGCGGTTTGTTGTGACGGATTCCCCAATCCTTCGCCTTCACGTACACGCTCACGGCTCGCAGGAATCCTGAGAGTAGTCGAGATACTTGAAAATTCCAGGCCTCCGTCTGCACTTCCGATACATTCGGAGCTCCGTAACATCCGCCCCGCTGGTCATGTCGACACCAGAATTTCCGTCCTAGTAAGACTTGAGTCGCTCTACGATCGGTCAAATGGAACCATGGGTCGGTCTTTAGCGGTTCGGGGGTTGTGGGCAGAGACGCGTTCGTAACTCTGTTTTTGTAAGCTTTGACGCCCTTTTTCGGACGGAAGCCCGCGATGGACAGTTTTCATCTTTCTAGAGTGTTGAACAAGAGATAAACTGATGTTCTGAGGCTGGAACGACATAGAAGGGACAGATCCCTGTCCCTTCTATGTCGTTCCAGCCTCAGAACATCAGTTTATCTCTTGTTCAACAGGTGCCGCTTGCGTCGATTTCCGTCGTATGAATGTGTGTATGAGTGAGCAAAAATGTAAGAGTGAAAGGAGGGTGAGTGAGAGTGAGTGGCTGGTTTGTCGTCCCTTCAGATGACGCACCCCGAAAGTCACTGGAGAGGCGTGTTAGCTTAACTCAATTGGTAGAGCCCTGGACCGGCAATCCAAAAGATGTGGGTTCGATCCCTACAGCTGGCTAACCTTTTCAGTGACTTTCATCTTTCATCGTTGATTTCTAGAGTGTACTCGCCTCAAATCGGTGAACGTGGCAAAATTTACTACAGCTGTCAAAGTCTTCTGGTTCTCGAGCTACTAGCTAGGTTTCCGTGTTTACACTCCTCCCATTACATGGGACTGCCGGCTGTTTTTTCCCTAAAACCGTTTCCATCGCACCTACAGAGTCGTGTTTGACATAGTTTTGAAGCTCTTGACGTACTCTTTCCAACCGCTTTAATCCCGTAAGCGCGCGACTCTCCGTTCCCCAGATATCCCTGTTGAAAAAAAGCCAAATAGGTTGTATGCGATCCTATTTATCCTATACAAATTGATGTAGGATCCTTTATGTCCTATTTTGTATCATGTGGGAAAGTTGTGGGATCCTACATGTCCTATATTAATTCACATATAGGTGAGTCATAGGATCCTACATGTCTCATATTAGGCTATGTAGGAGAGTTGTGGTGTCCTACTTGTCCCATATTCGGCAATATAGGAGAGTTGTAGGACACTACATCGCCTATATCCGGCTACGTAGCAGACTTGTAGGATCCTACAAGGCATCAAAAAGGAGCTATGGGAGATCTTACGTGGCCTGTTTGGTATCATGTGGGGAGGACGTGGGGAATTATTTTCAGATATGGAAGTGATATATTAACACAGCAACAAACATTATTTGATTCCTTCAAAACAGGGGCCCAGAACGAACTAGTCATATTCAATCATGTTTGCCAACGCGCACACATACGGCAGGTTATCAAGTGCGAATTCTATTAGAACCACTGCAAATTAATATATTTTTTTAGGTTGAAAACAACTGAATGGACTGGTTGCATTCATTTATGGAACATGCATAGAGTATGCCCATTACTAGTCGACGAAACATCAAGCATACAATGATGCGTGCATTCCTTTGAGTACTATTTAAGCACAAACTTCGACAACAGTGCGCAACAGGTCGAGGTGGCGGTTGAACCCCATCGAGCGACATTGCGGTGTCGATGGGGTTTTCGGTCTAATTTCTACGACTAAACCGGTTCTATCAGGACGTGGCTTGTTGTGACGGATTCCCCAATCCTTCGCCTTCACGTGCACTCTCACGGCTCGCAGGAAATCCTAAGAGTAGTCGAGATACTTGAAAATTCCAGGCCTCCGTCTGCACTTCCGATACATTCGGAGCTCCGTAACATCCGCCCCGGTGGTCATGTCGACGCCAGAATTTCCGTCCTAGTTGGACTTGAGTCGCTCTACGATCGGTCAAATGGAACCATGAGTCGGTCTTTAGCGGTTCGGGGGTTGTGGGCAGAGACGCGTTCGTAACTCTGTTTTTTTAAGCTTTGATGCCCTTTTTCGGACGGAAGCCCTCGTCGGACAGTTTTCATCTTTCTAGAGTGTACTCGCCTCAACTCGGTGAACGTGGCAAAATTTACTACAGCTGTCAAAGTCTTCTGGTTCTCGAGCTACCGGTTTCCGTGTTTACACTCCTCCCAATACATGGGACTGCCGGCTGTTTTTCCCCTAAAACCGTTTCCATCGCACCTACAGAGTCGTGTTTGACATAGTTTTGAAGCTCTTGACGTGCTCTTTCCAACCGCTTTAATCCCGTAAGCGCGAGACTCTCCGTTCCCCAGATATGGGCTTTGCAGTTGGAGGGTCATGGCACTGGCGCCAGCAAGTCTGGCTGACGCCGCTCGGAGACGCTTCCGTGGGTGCCGTTCCTTTAGTGCCGTAATCTCGCTTACCTAACGTCCAATTTACTGGAAATTTTGCATGCGTGTTCTTCGTTCTTTGCTCTACAACTTTTCAATTCGCACCTTCCGTCTATTTACTACAGGTTATGGCGTTATTCCCGAAATTCCTTAGGCTGACTCTCCTTCTGCGCACCTTCGTCCCTGTTTTTAGGTTTGAACCCTGTGGGAGATCTGAATCACCTATTAATGGATTCGTGCACTCCGAACACCGAACGGCTAGAAACTTGCGGGATCTTTTTATCTCTCTCCATTCTCGAGTGAGGACAAACATGGCAAAAGCGGCTCGTTATACATGGGGCTGGGGCATTTTTTTCGATGTCGGTTGTTTGTTGGCGTAGAAATGTGATTGAAGACTTATTTTGACGGGAAAAACGTCCTCTTTCCAATGGCACTGGTCACCCGTACGCGCGACTTTCTGCTTTCTGGATGTAGCGCGAGGAGAGCATGGTGGAGAGAGCCGTTACAGCCAGGTGGCGCCGTTGGAGCTTGGAATTTCTCCAGCTCATTTGGAAGGGAAATCATAGAAGCGTTCGGACGCATGTCCAGAGAGCTCTCGTTCGGGAAGCGTCTTTCGTCGTAGTTTTGGTGGTTTTGGTGCCCCGCAGTGCTGTGACTGTATTTCATGCCTTACTAGTGGTATCTGGACCTGTTTCTGTGTGTGTACCTTGGAAGACCGAAAGCTGTTGGATTTCGTGAATTGAAGGTTAGTTGTGTGCATGTAATGCCATGTTTCGTGCACCTTTTGCTTTGTATTCTTCCTAGCGTGTGGGTTCCTATAACTTTATCCGCTCAGTGCGATTATTACCCTATTGTTACCTATTTCCTTATCCTCCATCTGTAATCTTGTGCTCTTACCCTGTTGGTTAACCTGTATCATCACTTAACATCAGGTTGATATCATGTGTGATGCTTCTGCGGCCCTGCTACAGGGTACCGGTGCTCTAAAGATACAGATCTTCCTTTTTTGGTTATTAATTCATAATAACTCAGCTTGTGTCATGCATATTTTCCCCGAGTGTGGAAGGAATATGACAGAATGTAAATAGTTGCGGATATTATAACTCAACGTGCATTGTTTTCACCCTGTTCTGGTAATGCCTTACTGACACCCTTGCTGTAGCCCCAGTTGTCATAGTTAATTGATCTTACTGCTAACAAACAAAGCCATTGTCTTTGGACCTCAAGTAACAGCATATGTGGGAAGTCTGGTTAACCTGTGCACGAGTTTTGGCATATTTTATGTGACACATAATGTATTATCCCTTGTTAAATCTAGCTTCCTAACTCACTTTATTGTTTCAGATGCCTACAAGAAATATATCTTAGAGCTGTCATCTAGCATGATCTGTAAAGGTGTTGAAGACGCTGTACATCAGGCAAGAGTGTGATTGTTCAACAGACATGTCACAGGGATGATGAACGATATCAATAAAAAATAAAAAATAGAAGCTGCATGATTTGTTATTTCCTAATATACACAGCACAATAGGGTGCACAAATTATACGGGATCACAACGAGAGACTTGAACCTATTTGCATGTAGGACCCAACGTAGGTCCCACAATCAAATAGGATCCTGTTAATATGTAGGATCGCATTTGCATGTAGGTCCCACAACCAAATAGGATCCTGTTTATATGTAGGATCGCATTTGCATGTAGGACCCACAATTAAACAGGATCCTATTTGTATGTAGGTTCCTTCATCATGTAGGACCCGGTGTCATAATACCATATGGAGTCAAGTAGGAATTTCCAATAGGGATGGGCTTTGGAGTTGGAGGGTCATGGCACTGGCGCCAGCAAGTCTGGCTGACGCCGCTCGGAGACGCTTCCGTGAGTGCCGTTCCTTTAGTGCCGTAATCTCACTTACCTAACGTCCAATTTACTGGAAATTTTGGATGCGTGTTCTTCGTTCTTTGCTCTACAACTTTTCAATTCGCACCTTCCGTCTATTTGCTACAGGTTACGTTATTCCCGAAATTCCTTAGGCTGACTCTCCTAGTTCTGCAACCTTCGGCCCTGTTTTTAGGTTTGAACCCTATGGGAGATCTGAATCACCTATTAACAGATTCGTGCACTCCGAACACCGAACGGCTAGAAACTTGCGGGATCTTTTTATCTCTCTCCATTCTCGAGTGAGGACAACATGGCGAAAGCGGCTCGTTATTCATGGGGCTGGGGGCATTTTTTTCGATGTCGGTTGTTTGTTGGCGTAGAAATGTGATTGAAGACTTATTTTGACGGGAAAAACGTCCACTTTCCAATGGCACTGGTCACCCGTACGCGCGACTTTCTGCTTTCTGGATGTAGCGCGAGGAGAGCATGGTGGAGAGCCGTTACAGCCAGGTGGCGCGCCGTTGGAGCTTGGAATTCCTCCAGCTCATTTCGAAGGGAAATCTTAGAAGCGTTCGGACGCATGTCCAGAGAGCTCTCGTTCGGGAAGCGTCTTTCGTCGTAGTTTTGGTGGTTTTGGTGCCCCGCAGTGCTGTGACTGTATTTCATGCCTTACTAGTGGTATCTGGACCTGTTTCTGTGTGTGTACCTTGGAAGACCGAAAGCTGTTGGATTTCGTGAATTGAAGGTTAGTTGTGTGCATGTAATGCCATGTTTCGTGCACCTTTTGCGTTGTATTCTTCCTAGTGTGTGGGTTCCTATAACTTTATCCGCTCAGTGCGATTATTACCCTATTGTTGCCTATTTCCTTATCCTCCATCTGTAATCTTGTGCTCTTACCCTGTTGGTTAACCTGTATCATCACTTAACATCAGGTTGATATCATGTGTGATGTTTCAGCGGCCCTGCTACAGGGTACCGGTGCTCTAAAGATATTCCTTTTTTGGTTATTAATTCATAATAACTCAGCTTGGGTCATGCATATTTTCCCCGAGTGTGGAAGGAATATGTACAGAATGTAAATAATTGCGGATATTATAACTCAACGTGCATTGTTTTCACCCTGTTCAGGTAATGCCTTACTGACACCCTTGCTGTAGCCCCAGTTGTCATAGTTAATTAATCTTACTGCTAACAAACAAAACCATTCCCTTTGGACCTCAAGTAACAGCATACGTGGGAAGTCTGGTTAACCTGTGCACGAGTTTGGCATATTTTATGTGACACATAATGTATTATCCCTTGTTAAATCTAACTTCCTAACTCACTTTATTGTTTCAGATGCCTACAAGAAATATATCTTAGAGCTATCATCTAGCATGATCTGTAAAGGTGTTGAAGACGCTGTACATCAGGCAAGAGTGTGATTGTTCAACAGTCATGTCAGAGGGATGATGAACGATATCAATAAAAAATAAAAAATAGAAGCTGCATGATTTGTTATTTCCTAATATACACAGCACAATAGGGTGCACAAATTATACAGGATCACCACAAGAGACTTGGACCTATTTGCATGTAGGACCCAACGTAGGTCGCACAATCAAATAGGATCCTGTTTATATGTAGGATCGCATTTGCATGTAGGTCCCACAACCAAATAGGATCCTGTTTATATGTAGGATCGCATTTGCATGTAGGACCTACAATTAAACAGGATCCTATGTGTATGTAGGTTCCTTCATCATGTAGGACCTGGTGTCGTAATACCATATGGAGTCAAGTAGGAATTTCCAATAGGGGTGTAGCGTTTTTCCGTGTCCCTCGACGAGTGTGAGATGTAGCAGCTTAACAAAGGGTTCCTGTATGTGCAACCCTTTCGGCGTTTTCAGAGAGTAGACGTTATCCGCAATTTCTAGCGAGGCGTCCAGCTTGTGCGTCTGGAAATACTTGTTGAGTGTGTTACGTAGGGACGTGGTTTCTGAATTCGAAGTGACGTCGCCAAAAGCGACGGGTTCGGCGTGCTCCAATAAGGTGGAGGTGGCTTCGCGTTCGCTGAATTTGGGAGGCTTCACCGCACGACCTGCTTCGCGCGATGTTAGCGAGGCGTCGAGCGCCTGTGCGAGCCGAGGGTCCAATTCCACGGCCTTCACGTCTACGGGTAAGACTAAGTCGTATCGCGATTTATTGTACGCGAAAGAAACGTTAAATTCCGAAAGGGCTTTTCCCAAATCCCTCTCGAGATTCGAGGTGACACGAAAAGTTCTACCACCTTCGACCGTCTCCTCGAAAGAAACCTCGATTTTCGCATCTTGCCTTTCGTACCCGATATTTAAAAAATCGTTGCTTATGCTGAGATCCATTAGACCGACTTTATAGCGATTCGAGAGCTGAAGCGGGCTGTCGAAAGCTACCGTGAAGGCGTTGAGTTTATTCGAGGAAAACTTATCCATGCTGGCGTTCGAGAGGAGGTGGACGTAGATGTCTGACGTCATTTCCCAATCTTGGACCACGTCGCTGCTTGGAACTCAACCGTCGTGTTCTTTGTCGTAACCGAACCAGTGAACCAAAGAGAAGCTCTGACCGTTCACTTTCTTCTTTCTCAGCACTTTCGTTACTGGCCAAGGCTGATTGACATCTCGGGTTACGGCGAGTGCCTCCTCGGGGTAGAAAGATCCGTCCACTTCCTTACCCCTGTAATCTTCCAGGTGCACGACGGGAGGGGAAGTGTCTCTCAGACTGGAGACTCTGAAAATCTGAGGCGACCAACTTCCTTCCGAGCTCTTATGAAGACCATTTCTATGTAGTAGGACCCTCACTTTATCTCCCACTTTGAGCTTCTTTTTCACGGAGGGTACAATGGGCTTCCGATTTATCTTATTGAACAGCTCCAATTCGTTTTCGGGCGTGACTTCGGACGGGCTGATGCCCAACGTCCTGTGTTTGGTGTTGTTGTAGTCGCGCACGATCTTGGGAAGCACGGAAACGAAGTGGTATTTTCCGGTTACTCTAAAATAGTGAAATATTCTGTTGCGTAAAGTGCGTATGATCCGTTCTGCCTGCGATGCCTTGGTTGCGGCAGAGAAGGTGGAATACATGTGGAGCTTCTTTCGTGACAAGTACTCCTTGACGGTCTTGTTGTAGAATTCCCCTCCTCTGTCGCAAAAGATGTGTGTAGGTGCGTTACCTTCCCGAAAAAGTCTATTTGTGGCCCTTTTCATTTCGACGGGGCGCTTCGTCTTTAGTGGGAGGGTGCGCAGAAAGCGGGAGAGGGAATCGATCGCCACCAGAATGTAGCGATAGCCACCGTTGAACCTCTTGTATTTTGAAAAGTTGGCGAGGTCCATTTGCCGCACGTCGTTGATCTTGAGCGCGATGATGCGTCTGCTATTAAACTTTCTTCTCACCGGATGGTGTAGTGTGTAGGCGTCCAGCTTTCTGAGAATGGCTGAGCCTTCTTTTTGTTCATGTGACGCGCTTTTCTATAGCGATCCACTCCCCCCAAACCACTCTCTGGTTTCTCATATCCCTCCATAAGTCGTCCACGCAATGGACGGTTGCTGCTGCTGCTGCTGTTGAGGCTCGCGAGATTTAGGCAGAGAAATCAGGCGCAATAATTTCGAGACTTTGGAGAACCAGGAAGGTTTCTTTCCCGTCTTACGTTGCAACAAATAATTGAGGAGTTAGTAAACGGAGGACTGTCTGATGGGATTGCCCGACACGGAGACACAGCCCTCGCGATCCCAGGAAATAACCTTCTTTAATTCCGAGACGAACCTTTCCGCTTCCTCTTCGTCCACCTCTGGAGAGAGGAGCGAATAGTCAAAGTCATTTGTAGCTTTTGACGTCTTGTTTTTATTGTCGTAGGGGTCAAATCCGTACTGCTTGAGTATGCGATGCAGTGCTTGCAGTATGAGTTCCACTTTGACGTCGTCACTCTCCTTCGAGGAAAGAATGCTCCCGATGCAGGAGGTGGTCACTTCAATTTCTCTTGGCCATTGGCGAAAAGATTCAATACGGCGGAAAGTAGGAGAGGAACAACCGACGAACGAACGCCCTGTCCTGGCTGCTGAGACAGATAGCACTTCAAACGTTGCGGATTCTTGTGAATCTTTTTGTAGGCAAGCCGTCGTAAGAAGCGTTTGTGCTTCTTCAAACGCGTGAACGTGTCTGGAGCTAGAGCCACCTTTCCATTCAATACATTGAGGCAAATTTCGGAGAGGTGTTTCATGTCGGACTAAGAAGAACGTCTCAAGACGTCGCGACGGCGTGGAGGGGGTAGAGTGGAGAGTACTTTGGGTAAAGGGAGGTGAGGGTTGAGATTCATTTCGGGGCGTAGATATATTGATGGTATCCTGGAAAGATATTGCTATGCAACCTGTGGTCCTCGTGCGTATAGTTGTGAAAATCCACGAGTAAATAAGCGTGAGGCGACGACATCGCCTGTTTATATGCGTCCAGAAAATACACCAATCTTTTTCTGCCAAATAGCTGTTGCCCGAAATGTTCCATCTGGTGCACGCTGCGCACGGAACGCCACAGGACGACGTAACTGGCGTTGTAGGATATAGTTCTAAAATGGCTACTGTTGAAAAAGATGTTTTGGACGAGTATGAAGATCGACACGTTGGCGTGGTGAGAACCCTGAATGAAAAGGTCGGTCACCTCTTTCAAGGAACCGGCATCCATGATGCGATCGTCGACAACGATCAGCGTAGCGCGCGACGTGTCCCACTCTCGCAGTAGCTCCTTGGTAAATTTTACGAAGTCCCCAAATTCGTCCTGCATGCTCGGCGAAGCATACTTCCATACGTAGAATATTCGTGACGGAGGTTCGTCCACCACGTCTTTCAGGTTCCTCAGCACGTTCGCAACGAAAGTAGATTTGCCACACATGGAGGGGCCGCATAAGATACAGCGATAAGGATGACGGAAACGAAAAGGTTCGGGGAAGACATGTTGCGTGCATACACGTTACACGAAGAAAAAGAAAAGTCTGAGACTCGAAGAGAAATGCATAGGTTTTATTTACACGACGTCGTCGTCCTCTAGATCGGAACTGCGTTCCCATTACAGATTATCCAGGCTAAAGTTGGACATCTTTTTCGTCTTGTCTGTCTGCCCCTAAGATGCGGTCGAGCGTCTTCATCTTCTCTTCATCTTGTCTTGACACATTTCTTGACGTGCTTGCAACCATTACAGGCTGTGGACTTGAGTGGACACTGACAGGCTTTTACTTAGCTTCCAGGTATGTGGCGACTATAGGAAAGGTAGGATGACCAAGCGCAGTTCTTATTCCGTCGCGATGAAGACGCTCAAGGGCATACCGCTGTGTAGGCGCAAGGTCTATACGTACGGCGGCGCGTAGAGAATTCGTGACAGGATGAGAGCTTTGTGCAGGGTGAGCAATAATCGCGCATTGCAGCCCCATGATTTACCGCTGATTCTGCGCGGTTTCTTTCTCTTGGAGATAGCCTTTGTTCACTTGCTTAGACCAGCGTAATACGCTATCGATGGCGACAACAATATATTCACTATGGGATGGGGATATTTTGGGGGTATGGGGATCGAGATATTTACTATTCACCATCTTGGGATGGGAGTGTTACTAATGCTGAGACTTGGGAAGTATTTGCCCACGTACTTTCCAGTGGGAATGCAAACCATATATTTTGACTTTTGGGGCGACGCTTCCAGCCCTCTCGCTAGCAGTGCCGCCTTGAGCCCGTTCAAGGTAGTATCAGCTGTGACACGCATTTTCTCCTTGTTCGTTCCCACGATGCGGAGGCAGATGTCGTGCGCGTAGATGGTGAGATGAAGGGCGTAGGGCGGATTCCTCGGTGGATCCCGTCCACTATTACGCTGAATAGTATAGGTGATAGTACGCTGCCTTGTGGGACACTCGCTCAAACTTCTTCATTGAACTGATACACACCGGACGGACACGTCAGGTTTTCTGCCGGAGAGATTTCTTCATCCGATCACGGACCTGCCACCGGTTCGACGTAAGGGATCATAGTAGGGGATATCGCTGCTGCCAACACGGATTGCGATATGCTGGCGGAATTTTTTTTAACTTAATTCGCTTGTTTAACAACCGCGACGATTCTGTTCGAGCAAATTCACATTATTGCGTTTTTAGCAGTGAGGAATTTAATTGTACCCTATGTAGATCGGCTGCGGCATATGAGACCGTCTCTATAAGCAAACATATCTGAGTAAATCAAAGAGTGATAATAAAAGGTAGGAGCAACTTATTTATTTACACATGGTAACGAGACTTTCGTGCACGAGACTGCACTTCTTCAGGTTACAAAAATATGAACATGGTACAGGAGCATATATACAGTTGACGGGGGAGTTTTGGCATGAGAGGGTAACAGGGTGATGGAAAGGATGGAAATACAGATTAAAATGAAAAGAACATAAATACAAACTCAGGGGTATCAGAAGCGCAACATAACGTGAGTCGGGCAACGCTTGATGTGTTAATTGACCACAACGATACAGTTCATTAATAAGAAAGAACGTACGCAATACATGTCATCTATGGACGCGTATCTCCTCCGATTATGGGCCCGTCGTATACGGGGATATCGTATGTTGTCTGCACAACTTCCGATTCATATTCAACCGGTAATCGAAATCACATTTTTTCGGTTCAGGTTACGGTTTCGGGTAATTGCCGACGGTGAATCGCAGTTACGTTCCGGTTACAGTTCTTGAAAAAAAAAAGGGTTCCAAGCGATTTTCGGTTACGTTCAGGTTTCAGCCCCCGGATACAGGTCGTGACGTCCCAGAGACGGGAATGAGAGACGGAAAGTTTGTCCACGTGCGAAGATAGCACATGAGTTCCCACTCGGTAAATGCAGCCGCTTCGAGTAACGTACTGTATTTCAGTTTGAAGAGGAGGGCAGGATATCCCCCTCGAGTAACTACTGCTATCGTCTTCCTGTTTAATTGGAATATTACAGGTCTGCTTCACAGTGCTAATTAGTGATTATATAAAATCTAACAACACGTACGAAATGTTCTAGGAATAACTTGTTAGAATTCAAATATTAATTCTCCACTAATGAAGTAATCCGTCGGCATTACAATAAAAGGGCAAACAGATGCGTCCGCGTTTCCCAGGGAAAGGTAAACGCATAACGTAATACACCCGCCGTTGATGACGACCCACATTGTACATCACATTAAACATGAAATAATGCAACTGCAACGTCGATGTGTTTAAGTTTTATGTGTTTCTGCAGGTGTTCGCAGCGTTTGATGTTTGATACTGTGATGTCTACTCTCATGATCAACGCAATGCCTCATAAATTAACTCTACATGACGGGGCAAGTGAAGTTTACTCGCAATTGAGGCAGGAAAAATGAATCCCACCGTCGTCATTGTTTTTCGCGCCTTCCTCGCATGCTTGTGGTTCCGTAAGTAAAAACCTTCTATCAGTTTGTCTCCTATCTCTTTCACGTTTTTGATTCATTGCACGGATTGAGCAAGTAGCCATTTCGCTTAAAGGGGCACTAAAATGCAAAAGCACGTTTACTTCAAATTACGTTACACACTATGTTGATTTCGTACGCGTTATCATGATTCAGAACTTTGATTCCGTTACGAAGCTACAATCAAAATTATGCCCGACTCTCTCTTGCATCGGCGCTAAGCAGTGAACAACGCTTCAGCTCCTGCATCGGTGTTCTCTGTCGATGCTGCGCGTGCACGCGCGTGCCATACCATGGATCAGTCCACATGTGAAACATAGGGCGCGTTACGAAGAGGACCGGCATCGTTGTCCGAAGGACATGAAGATAAACATTGTAAGTGGAACATTTGCGAGGACTGTTGTGGGCTACAATTCAGTGAATCTGTTTCATGGGCAAGATTTAGGGACCAACCAGGTTAGTTGAGCCGGAAATCACCACGCCCAAAGTTTTACTCCCGTGGGCAGGGCCAGTAACTTTCATGCCTCCTAACTCGTAACAACTTCCGTGTATCAAAATGCTCTCCGAGATATAAATACTAGAGGTATAGTTGCATCATTCTACCAAAGTATTCTTTTCTAGATAGAAAACTGTCGGTTCCTTACGCTCGTACGTTGCCACCCGTTTTCCCACTGAGCCCTTCCATTTCACGTATACGTCCGCGGAACCAATGGAATTATTCGTAGCGTGTTCAAACCGCGTGAATATATTCGTTTTATAACATATTCCATAAACTCGAGAGAGCATTGCAATTTAGGTAAGTAAAATTAAGTTATTCAAGAAAAAGCGTTCAAAACGTGTGGCGCCTACGGGCCGTGAGGGGTAGGTTTCATCCAACACACGGATGTATTAGGCGAAGCAGCTTTACGTTTTGTCCCTAATTCTTGGGAATTGAAAAATGCAGCACTGCGCATCCTGCCGCGCATATACGGAACTCTACGATGGGACCCGTTCCAAATCCGCACGCGCACGACAGGTATGTGGGCGTTTCTCCTGCTGTCTGATTGCATGCCGCCAATAATTGCCTCCTGGGGATCCCATTCGTTGCCGCGAAAGACGGCTCTGCTTTCTTTCCGCTTTTTCTTCTAAGCGGTAGCGTTGTTCTGTTTAATAATAATAATTCTGTTTGCATCGCACTAATTTAAACACTAACTTTCCCAGTTAGAGCAAGGTGTTTTTTGCATTTTAGTGTCCCTTTAAGCCAAGGCACGTGACCACGTTATGTGTGAAATCTGTCGAAAACGATATCATGATCCCGGTGAGAGATGGGGAAATTCAGTATAAATTAATGCCTGTAGTGAATTACATATAGGTAATAGCAATTCCAAATTCATTACATTTTACGGTGGAGCAATGGGTGTTGTGATGCCATTACACATGAGCAAGTCAGCTAAAGTCATTGTTTTGTTTACGCAAGGACGCATGTTGTTTTTCTTGGAAATTGCCGTGAGCAAAAAGGAAAGTCAGCGGAAAGAAAAACAATTCAGGGCTGTTTTCATTGATCATCATTTATTTATTTAATTATTTTTATTCACATATCCGTACTACATACTGCAGCTTCGCTGTGAGTATATGATAACACGAAGTTAAAAAGAAACAAATTTATTTGCAACTCTCGAACACAACCATCAATGATATTTCCACTCACTAAGACATCGTGGCAAAATGCTACACCTATAATAATCAACTCTGCGTGAGTACCGAAAAAAAAAATACTTCGGTGTGTGTGTGTGTGGGGGGGGGGGGGGGGGGCTGACGTGGGTATTTCGAGCGGTCTGCCTGCCTAGATACTTCGTCTGTGAGAACTTTTTAGTGAGGAAGTACCCCTAGAGGAGAGAATTGTTCCAAATTGAGTTGTTTAGATCTGCGATTAACAGCAGCGTGAACGGTTTTTAGATGGGGTGCCCGGTGTGTGATGTGATGTCGAATCAAGATCAGAGAGCATTGCACTGTGAGAAAACAGGGGATCATATCGAGACGACATCAAACCGTACAGCCTTGTGTTGCACGCTCTCTGAGTTAGTGATGTGTGATTTGTTAAAATGCCTCGACGTACCCCAGGGGTCAAATCTCGGGCCTCTACTGTTTAATACTTTTATTAATGATCTTGTATTATGCGTTAAACATTCCATCATGCTACAGATGCCACGCTGATGACTTCAAAATAATGAAAAGCATAACCTCGCCTTCTGATTGCTTACTGCTTCAAGAGGATGTTTACAGTGTTATTTCTTGGTGTACTTCTAATTTCCTGAAAATCAACACGTCAAAAACTAAAGTTATCTCATTCACGCGCAAGTCTCAAGTAACCCGATTTCAATACTTTTCTGATGGCGAAATAGCCCGAGTCGACACCATTCGTGATCTCGGTGTTGTCTTTGATGCGAAGCTTCAATTTCATGAGAATGTGAGAACACTTCGTTCTGCTGCTCTGCGTATGCTTGGTTTGCTAACTTACAGCTGCAAAATGTTTTGTTCTCACACCGTACTTCTTACTCTCTATAAAGCTTGCGTCCTTCCCCCGACTGGAATATGCGTCAGTAGTATGGAATGCTTTATGTGCCACTGATATCAAACATCTTCAAGCTGTGCAAAAGAGGGCACTTCACATTATTCGAAAGGAAAGTTAGGTAGCAAGCGAGCTGGTGGTGAAGATCCATGACTTGAAAACCCGAGACGAGGTAGGGACGAAAACAGACACACACGGTCTTGTGTTTGTGTGTGTCTGTTTTCGTCCCTACCTCGTCTCGGGTTTTCAAGTCATGGATCACATTATTCATTCACGTTTCCTGCGGAATGTCCCCGCATTTTTATCTTATGACTTTGACAAGCTTTCAAATTACCTGCACTTGGTTCCTCTTGTTAACCGCCGCCACATTCATGACATGACGTTTCTTTATAAATGTGCGCACTCCTTATTTCATTCTCCTTTTTCTGTTAAGCCGCCTAAATTTTCGTCTCCCACGTGCTACTGTGTGGAACCCCCCAACGTTCCATGTCAACCACTGTGTCCTAATGATCCTCTTACACGGTGCCAAATTTTGTTTAACTCGCTTCCTTCATCTCTTGATATTTTTTCTTCATCATGTACATTATTTAGGCATAATATCTTTTCTCATTTTTCAGAACTTTAATTTCTTCGATTTTTTTCTGATGCCGTGGGATTGTAAGGGTTTATCACGTTACAATGCGCGAGTGCTCTTTTCTTGTTTTCAATTCAAGTCATGTACTTTTTTCATGTACAGTTTTTTGATTGCGTAGATCGTGTCCTGTTGTTAGTGCATATTGTATTATTGTATTTAAATCTACATGGTGTCTGTTTGTAGTGCGCTGTATTGTA